>NC_039277.1:11669884-12007384 GCF_003368295.1 Carassius auratus | reverse complement strand
GAGCATAGTGTGGATTTATTGGCGTGTTTTGGCTTGGTTTGTTTTTCTAGTTAACATTTTTAGCTGCGGTTGACAATCCGCAAAAATGCAAAAACACTTTAAGGTATTTCGTCGAGCTGCACAGAGACTGGCCCACACTGATCTCCATACACTGAGCTCTCATTCACTCAATCGAACCTTTCACCTGCTCTGAACGTGGGACGCCCGATATTCTGAGCCGTGTGTGTGCGGATGTGTGTTTCAGATCCTGTCTCGGCTCTGGAGGCAGGTCAGCAACTCCAGGTGACTGGTCGGAAGATGCACGACTTGGAGACAGAAAACCAGAGACTCAAAGATACACTACAAGAGTACGAACGAGAAATTGCAGAGGTTAAAAACCAAGGTAACCACCAGCTTCTCAATGCTGCTTGAAATGAAGGAAAACAACAACACACACACACACACATATATATAGAAATTGTTTTAATTTTGTAAACAAAAAATGTATTCCTTTGAATGGAGTTCATTCAATCAACAACATCAATAAATATTTAAAACATGATGAATGTCTATAGTATCACTTTTTATCAATATCATATTAATCTTACCGACACCAAACTTCATCAAGCATATCATGGTTTACACCCACACCCACGCCTACATTAAATAATACAATTCAGCTTTGCTAATTTAGAAACAAGTTTTAAAATAGATTCAAATAGAAAAGTTATTTTACATTGTAATAATATTTCACATCATTACAATTTTTTTTGTGTATTTATTAACTATTCGGTCTTAGCCTGCTTTATACAATCCATTTTAATGGATAAAATCAAGTTTTATTAAATCACTTCATTACTTCCTGCTGAATATTTTATTACCCTCAGAATTGTGTCACATAATTTTAATGAAATGCCATTTGAAAGCACTTTTATTTTGTAAAACAGGATTTATCTGTACCTAGCCGATTAAATGAGTTAGGCATATGTCATGTTGGCAGGCAGCATATGTGTACCCACATAAACAGGGCCCTATTTTTGTTCAAGTGAGCTGTAGTCATCTGAGCTCTATTTCTGTCCCGTTGCTGTTTCAGCCAGACATGTTTCCTGGTTTTTCCTTTTTTTTTTTTTTTTTTACATAAACAAAGGTCTGTGGAAATCCCCTAATCGATGCAGTTCAATAGCGGCAATATTTTATTTGTCCCACATGAGCCTTAGGTACCGCCACATGCGACCTCTCTGTCGCAGACACATGTGTGCATGTACACACACACAGGTGTGTTTCCGTTTGAGCGGTCCGCTAGGTAATCCTTCCCATTCTACACGCTGATCTTTCTCAGGTCAGTGATCCTCCAGTCTCCCAGTGTTTAAAGTCCAGTTTAGCATTTAAGGGTCTAAAAGGGCTCTTGTGGGACTGCTGCTCATTGATTATGTGTCAGCGGTGAAGTGTTAGAGTTTAAATCACCGCAGATGGCCGTGCATGAGATGGAGAGAAGAGGAAAACGCTCTCTATCAGGGATATTTTGTGTGGATGTGTGTGTGTAGGCATGTAAACACACATTTTTCTGTCACAGAGGGGACTTCCCCTTGACTTCAGTTGTTTTTATACTGAGCTTTCCTATCCTCTTACCCTAATCATAAATGTAACTCGGTTTAGCATTTTCTTTAAATGAACATTTCACCATTAAATGGAAATTTAGTTTACTCACCATGAACCGTTTCAAACCCAAATGACTTCCTGCTGTAGAACAGGAAGCATGCAATTACAAAGAATGTTTTCCATGCCGTTACATTGCATCATTTTTGAACCTCGAAAATTCAATTCGCAAATCAAAGGCACTAATAATGTATGATAAAAGTGGTTCATATGACATACAGTAGCTTTGGGTGAAAAAATTAAAGACATTATTCAGTGATAATTTTCCCTTAAGTGGGCTGTTACCTCGAGAACTGCACTGACTGGATCACGGAGTCGGATTTTCAGTGAAAAATGACTTCCATTTGGGTTTGTTTTCACACAAAGAAGACACGTGGCTCCATAAGAATTGGAATATAGTCATATGAACTACTTTTATGATGCGTTTGTGTCTTTTTGAAGCTGCAGTGCCCATTCATTGTAACTGCCATGGTCTTCATTGCTCCTTCTGTGTTCCATGGAAGAAAGAAAGCTATATGGTTTTGGAATGACTTGAGGGTTAGTAAATGATGACAGATTTGTCATTTTTGGGTGAATTGTTCCTTAAAGATATGATGTAGTATACTTATTAAGTGGTTTTCCTCTTGGCCGATTTCAGGGTTTGCTATCCTTGGGGGACAATTGAGCCCCGCAGTGTAGACAAAACCTAAACCCCACACACCCCTAGGTCTCCGCTGTCTGTCTTTTTCATGCTTCTCTCTGTTTCTCTTCTACAGAAGTCACTATTAAAGCACTTAAAGAGAAGCTGGAGCAGTATGAGCATTCTCTGCAGGCCAAGAACACAGAGGAAGCTCCCGATCAGAACCAGGACCCATCAGGAAGAGAAGAGGGGGAAAGCAAAGGGGAAAACCTTCCTAACAACTATGCAGACAAGGAGAGGTTAGCCTGACTGTTGCACAAATCCAATACAGCATTAGTCTTCATGATCGCGTTATGAATTCATAGGCTGTGTTTCAAAAACTAGCAAGCTGCCTTCCTAGCTAGCAGCTTTGAGCTACATAGGTAAGTTTGAAATAACATCAGAGAAATCATAAGAACATAAACGCATAGCTTGAAAAACGAATTTCTCAGTTCTTAAGCAAACTGTTTGGTAACTAAATGTAATCACTAAATATATAAAACCTAATAAACGCACAACAGTATTATAACCAAAAAGGAAAAACTAGGCAGTTCAATAGAAGATATAGCTGTATGTTCACATCAGAAATATTTAATCATTAAACGTTACAAAAGTTATATAATATCACTGCAACTAGTCATTTTATTTATATGCACTGTATCTAGTGATTATTCAAATGTTCATATCAGTTTGCAGTACTCTGTGTTAATGTGTCTATCCTGTCTGCACATTAATATATGTTGGGAAATTAGTTTTAGTTGTCAATGTACAGCTGTTTTAATTCTCCTCTGGATGTCTATGCAGTCAGCCACAGCCGAGCCAGGACAGCAGGACAGAAGACTTGGACATGAAAACGCAGTCCTTACAAACAGGTTTGCTAATGCATTAACCGTCAAGTTGGGTGTTTGTGCAGTTGCATACATGTAATCTGACGTAGTTGACTCTTTAAGCCTGTTTTACCGACATGCATTTCATTTGTTCCACAGCACTTGAAGCAACTCAGGCAGAACTCGATGAACTGAAGATAAAATACGATGAAGAATCCACAGCAAAGTGAGTAGCCAGGTTTCATTCTGATGGGACGCAACAGGAGCCAGCGTGGATTAGTATCGAAATGGCTTGGATTCCCCCTTCTGTATTTCCTTGACTTGTCTGCTAGGCATGCTGTGTGCTTGTCTCACCTTTGCACACACAATTACCCACATTTGCGTGTCCGTACAGACACAGACAAACACACACACCCCTTTGATCCGCACTAAAACAGCTCATAATCCTTCTGCAGACAGGTTTGATTATGGGGGAGAAAACAGTGTGGTAAAATCACACCTTCATTCAGGGACAAGGTGATATTCAATAGTCCTCACGTCCCGCCCATGATGCTTTTATTGCTACACGAGACTGAATAATGGATGACACAATCCTTCATATCTCGCACGGATGCTCTGAGTGATTCTCTGAGAATCCTGTAATGAAGGGATTTGTACCATCGGATGACATTTTGTGGGCGGCGAATCAGTTTGTGCATACGTGCTTTTTGTTTGCGCATTGTGTCTGTTTGCCTTGATCTGGGTCATGCGTGTGTGTCTGTGTGCGTCTGCATGTGTGCATTCTTCTCTCCCTGTCATGTGGTCGGGGTTAGGTGGCAATTTCCTCGTCTTGTTGTCACTGAGGAATGCATCCTGTTGCAGAGCGCGCTCGCTGTGGGCTGTTTCGGCGCAGTTCTCTGCACTGAGTGGCATAATTACACCACCTGTGATTAAACCAAACCATGTCGTGCCAGACCCCCAGCACTGTTCATTTAAAGTCACTTTATTTTAGCACAGAAACCCTCCGTGGTGACCTGTGATTGAACTGAAAGGTCAAAGCAGGGTTTATTTGAGAAAAAGACATGCTTTTGATTCCACGATCACTGTAGACACGGATCTAACGAGAGAGAAATCTCGCTGTCATGCTCAAGCACATTTGAATATCACTGTGTGCATACAAACGCAAACAAGAAAGAGACACACGCACACACATAAGAAAACAAACTGTGACATTCAATAACATTGGCCTGTTTCCAATCTGCCCCGTCTCTCCCGGGGACTCTTGCAGAGAGTGTGGCAGGTAAAACGTTTCCACTCCATTAGATCTCATATCTGTTTCTCATCCTGCTTTCTTTTAGCTTGTTAATTTTATTAAGTACATTTTTTGTCTAGGAAGTGTGACTGATTATTTGCTAAATTTATTGGTTAGGATTTTGCTGCGGATATGAAAGGGAATAACATTGTTGATGTTGCAATGAATTTAATGCGCTAAAGGGATTTGCCTTCTCGTTCACGTGTGTGTGTGTGTGTGTGTGTGTGTGTGTGCATAATTGATTAAATAAACACATGAAATTAAGTGATTTTCTATGTAACAATTAATAAAAAGTCATAAAAAACATGTATATGCATTTCAAATATCCCGTAATACAATTATAATTAATTTATATATAGACCCCTTTTCAATTAGTAAACAATGTGATGTTTTTTGTGGGCTGGGCTTAGGTGATTATTTTAGACCAAAAATCATTAGGATATTAGGTAAAGAGCATGTTCCGTGAAGATATTTTGCCAATTTCCTACTGTAAACATATCAAAACTTAATTTTTGATTAGTGATATGCATTGGATAGTGCTACATTGAATATAAAGGATTTCGTTTGGACAACTTTAAAGGGGATTTACTCAATATTTCGATTTTTTTGCACCCTCAGATTCCAGATTTTCAAATATTTGTATTTAAATATATAAAAATTTACACCTGGTTTTGTGGTCCAGGGTCACATATGAGAGTGATCTGGGCCAAAATACAAAAAAGATGAAACCGTTAAGGTGAAGGATGTATTATTATGTGTAGACGTAAGTATGTATTTAATGGCCAGATAGTTAAAGTACTGTACCGCTTGTAAATGATGTAAGTTGATGACATTACATTACCTTTACATTACTTTGCATACAGTACATTTAAAGTCAGATATGAATATTTTCTAGAAACAAGAAATCCAGAAACGACTTTCTGTATTGGATTATTCTTTTTTACCAAGTTCTTACAGATTCCAGCCTCAATCAATCACAATGTATAAACAATAACAGTTTATTATTTGTTGTTTTACACACATGCACACAGATTTTCACACACGATGCAGGCTACTCTTGCATGTTGTGAGATGCATAAGAAATCTTATGACTTAACAACAAAAGACAATACTTTATTGAACCTTTTCTGATAAGAAGTGTGCACTACAACTGTGAGAATTTTTGACAATTGTTTCTGTCCAGTCCGCTCATTTTATTGCATTTTAAACCATAGCTGTCGTCGATTTTTGTCTGCCAGTGGCTGCAGATATGAGAAAAAATTTCAAATTGGATCCTGTACTCCGTTGATTCTGGCACCTAACATCACACAATAAGATGATATTTTAAACTCTCTATATATAAATCTTTATTATTTAAAATTCCCTTTTTTGACATTACTTTTTTGAAATTACATTGAAGCAAAATTGTCATCATTTAACCAAAATGTTAATTATTTTTTTTACTAGTAGTTGGTAGTGTTTTGTGGTCTGCATGCTGTACACGTATAGATTTGTGCTTTACACATCCTATTTTGCCTATGTCTGAAACATCTATAATCCAAGACTTCTTCGTTGTTAATATTACTGACTTAATGAGGTTACGTGATTCTGTGCATGTGTCTTTGGTAGGGGATAAAGGAATCCCGCCCCCATCTAAGAGCCCTTTCCTGGCCTCAGGGTTTTACATGCTCCGTTAGCTCAGTTCATCCACAGTGACAGTAGGTGGATCTCAACAGGAAGGGTGCCGAGACGTTCGTGTGCGTGTATCACATAGTTATATGTGTCATGCTCCACAGTGCTTCAGTAATAAGCCAATGAGAAAGGAAGTCCCTCGGTGGGCAGTTGTTCTGGCTTGATGCGGGGCGGTTAGCTCTGGGTGTCCAGCAGGTATGGACACAAAATCCATAATGTTAACCGGTCATCACCCATATATGAACCGTAGAGATGTTTGCAATCATGCTTATTGAAAACTGTGCTAAACTCAATGTGGAGTCGAATAGAATGGCATAACAATTAAGTGAACGCTGCTGAAAACCCGTCTAAACTTTACAAAGTTTTAAATCTCTAAACCGACTCTTCCTAACTGCTGAAGCAATCTATGCCATGTATGCGAAGGAATCTAATAATAATCATTGAAATCTCAACCTGCCATGTTTTTTGTGTGTTGTTGGATAGGAGAGTAACTGCTGGGTTTTTTAATCCAGTTTTCACCCTTTAAACATTCAGTTTGTCTTTAACTAGTCAGTCCAGTAACATCATTCCTATTTTTGTCTCTCATATCCCTTCCTGTCGGCTCACCCTCCCCTTCCTCTTTCTCTTTTTTAGTTCAGTCCGAAGGAAGGATGGTATCAGCTGCAAAGAGAGTGTGTATTTGGTTTGTGTGTTTCTTGGGTTCAGGGTGAAAAGAAGAGCAGGGTTCAGTCAAGCGTAATAATGGAATGCTTCAATTCGCTTCACTGTTTGTATGCGACTTCTCTCCCTCTCCATCTCTCTGTTCCCCTCCCCCACTGCCCTCCCCCACTATCCCTCCCCTCCCAGACGTGTTCAGGGTGGAATGTCCGCCTTTCTCACAGGCCCGCGAGGTGTCTGTCGTCCCAGCCATCTATCTTGTTCTCTCTCTCTCTCTCTTAGGGCTCTGTGTTGTGCTGAAATTTTAATCTTGTTCTTTTTCTTTTCCATCCAAGACTCCTCTCATCCCTCCTCAGGACCTCCTCATTAACGTCCTGCCAGCTTCAGTAACTACAGCTGGCACAGACACGGGCATCGGCCCATGCATGTCTGCACAAACACACGCCAGTGCTGATACACAACCGTTACTGTATTTTTTTTTTAAATGCTGAGGTGTATTTTACACATTATCAGACACATCAGACTTGGAGTTCGTATTTAACCTAGATGTGCGTATTTAACTTATTGCATTTATATTTAACTCAACTCATTTATATTTAACTTGATCTTTTCATATATTTAAATAACTGCCTTTAAAATGTATTATAGTCATCATTTTTTAAACTTCATGTATTAATTTTTAACTCAGCGTTTTTAACTCGTGTTCATATTTGACTCAAGTTATTCATACATAACACATTGGTTTTATTTTTAACTTAATGTTTCCATATTTAACTTAATTTCACATTGAACGTTTTCAAAAGTAACTTAGTGTTGTGTTATAAGTGAATTATTTAAATTTAATTTAAGGTTTTTGTTTAACTTATATTATCGCAGTATTTAAATCAGCTTATTTGTATTTAGTTGAACATTTCCGTTTTTAAATGTATCATTTTCATATTTAAGAATTCAGCACTTTCATATTTAACTCAATATAGTCATGCTTAATTATCATATTTAAATGTTTATGAATTAGTTACAGTTTATATTTAACTTAAGCTTTCCAGTTTAACTCAGTCTATTTAACTTAATGTTTTCCTATTTAACTCAACATTTGTATTTAACGATCTGTTTTTGTATTTCAGACAGCTTACCTGTATTTAATTTAACGTTTCCATTTTTACATTCCATTTTCATATTTAATTTAACAGTTCAACATTTTTAAATAATTTTAACTTAATGCATTTGTGCTTAGTGTTTTTGTATTTGACATACTACATATTCGGCTTAGCCTCAACATATAGATATTTAACATTAACTTATATTTTCATATTTAGCAATCAGTCATATACAAACTTAATACTTTATCTCTTAACCCTATTATTTTTTAAATACATTGAGTGTATTATCTCTGGGCAGTTTTAGCAATCCCAGGGCTCAGGGTTGAGTTTGTCATGCTGTGTGGCCTGTTGTGCTTGTTCCCAGCGTGGTTAAACTCTCTCTGGTTTCTCCCTGACTGAATTGGAAAGGAACAACATGCAATTAAAGTTGTTTCTCCTGCGCTGAAAGTGGCAGGTTGGGTTTTGCAGTGTGTCCTTTACGAGACAAATGGGCAGTAGATGGGGAGCTTACAGAAATAGCAGCTGTGTGTGAGGCTTGTGGAATTGTGTGCGTGTGTTCAGATGTTGGATCGTGCGTTTAGGCGGGGATGTGTGCATGTGTTAAAAAGAGAGAGAAAAGGAGAGAGAGCGAGTGAATTTCTGTTTGTGGCTTATGTGGGCTCTGCGTATGTGTGTGTGTGAGATGTAAACTGTGGAGAAGTGCACCGGGCCAGTGAGCTGGTTCTGGCATGTGAGAGCTGTGCACACGAATTTCTTCGGCTACGGGTGACATGACAGTCCCCACGGGCTTGCGGCGACTGCGTGTTTGCTGTGAACATACCTTCAGATCCCTTTGTCTGTGATGTTACATGCACTGACTCGGATAAACAGTGCAGTTTGATTCCCTCAAATCCAGGCAGAAGAGCAATGTCAGGCCCGTTCGCACCTCTCAGCCTTTTTTCGTCTCAGCATCCAGCGTGTTTTGCTTGACAGGGTCTCTGCTGCAATGTCGGTTGTGTGACATTTCGGAGGGTGGATTTTTGCTCTGTCTGATCCATTTGTCTGTACTCCTATCAGTCTGGCAGGTTTTGAATTACTGTGGGGAACACAAAGGACCTCATCCTACCCACCTGATTTATCTGCACAGATATACAGTACGCTAAAAACATTTCATCTGTGTCAAGCAAGACATTTCGCCGTCCCAGAAGCTCTTACATTGTTCACTGATATTTCCACAGTATTGTGCAGATGTATTATGAGGGTACATAGCTTCGGTATGAGGGGGTATGAGTTCGGAACACCATAGTACGCTAACTAGCATGAATAGCTAAGTTATCTCTCTCACTATTGCTTATACTAATGGTTATGGCATTCTAAACTGCAAACCTTAAGTGTTAAAATTTGTTGTGAAATTCGACCTGTATTATTTGTAGTATTAAAAAAAAAACAGGACTTTATATCATGTGGTTTGTTGTGGAAAGATATTCTATTTTTTTTTCAAGCTATAAAACTTGCCATTTTCATCTGGATATATCTTTTATAAATCTATTATTGGTAAGGTAGAGTATCTCAAGCTCAATAGTATCTCAATGAAATTACAGGTAAATCAACATCTTTAGTATTTGATTTACTCTCTTGAAAACTCTTATCGGTGATTATACACCTGCCTGATTGCTAACAAGAAAAATTTGGGTCGATGATGTTTGTTATTTTGTTATTTTGAGAGTAAGGAATGACACTTGAGGATGAGCTTTTTTATCTCCTGGAGGTCAGGCACTCAACAAGAGGAGAAAAAAAATCAAACCCTGAGGGTTTTCTTACCACCACAGCCTTCAAAAGGTTAAGAGAGGATGGGAGGATAAAAAAAAACCCAGCAGGATAAAGCCCGCACTGGCTCCATAAGATAGGGGCCAACTGGAGAAAGAGAGCAAAATGGAAATCTAATGGGCTAAATCTGTGAAATGTCGTACCAGCCCAGGGGGATTTGAGCCGCAGCAGAAACAAAGACACTGGGGAGAGAGCGAGCGAGAGTGAGTTCGAGCTAGACGGGAGAGAGAGAATTGCCTGAAAGAGTTGAATTACAGCCCGAGGATGCATGTAACCTGGACCTCTCTCTCGCTAGCTTCGCCCGAGCACAGAGTTAACCTCCCCTTTCTGACAGCAGCGCGCTGGATGGAAAAGGTCAAAATCAAAGCAGCTGGTTCTCATAATTTATCAGGCCAGAGACGACCAAACACAATAATCAAATATTGTAAGTGTGTAATACGCTCTATTCATCAGCGGTAGCTTAGAGAATAACAAAAGAAGTCGTGTTTATATGTTCCCGGATTACATTCACGTTGTTATTTCTTTGGACTTTCCCACATTGTAGCGTGTTCGTATGTAGATGATGAAATAATCCGAATTAATGATCTTGCAGATAACCTCTGGCCTCCGGTTCGGGGTGATGAAGAACATGCCGGATTTGAAGGCTGAGCTACGATGGGAGTTGCACATGTCTCACACAGTTCTCGTCCTTATCTTTCCATCTTTAAAGGGGACATATCATGGAAAAGATTT
This sequence comes from Carassius auratus, assembly GCF_003368295.1. Lineage (NCBI taxonomy): Eukaryota > Metazoa > Chordata > Actinopteri > Cypriniformes > Cyprinidae > Carassius > Carassius auratus. Next base: position 11,997,007 of record NC_039277.1, on the reverse strand, counting down.
TTTTTAATGTAGTATTATTATTTATTTATTTGGTCTTTTGAAATAAAATTTCAATGTAGAACATTGATGCATTCTAACATGCAAAGCTCCCACTTTAGTCCACTTGAAACATCTATAAAAATGTTTAAAAAAAATCTACAGGAGCTACACCAGTACACAGAAGCCAATCATAGCTGAGCTCATTTGCATGTAGAATTCTTGAAGATACAGTAGCAAAAACAGACTGTTTAAATATAAGGGTCAAAGAGAGGGCGTAACACTAAATTCTGATTGTTTTTGGTGCAAGAAACCGTGACTAACATAAATGGATTCAAGGAAAGAAATAAAATACTATGAAAGTGTTGAATATCGCCCCTTTAAGGTCGTCATTTAATGTGTTTTTATAGTGGGGCCCATAAAGGAGGGAGTGAACATGAGCTGACGAGAGCAGAAATGAGAGGAGATTAGGTTATGCAGCTTCACAATCGTGTGTGTGTGTGTGTGTGTGTGTGTGTGTGTGAGCGAGAGAGAGAGAGAGAGAGAGAGAGAGAGAAAAAGAATGAGTGCCTCTTTACACTGTATTTAAGAGGGATTGTATTTTTTGTCTTCTGTGCCATGACGAGATCATGACACTGTTAATGCATAAAATAAACCTCTGATCTGCAGTCTTTAGGTTTAAAGGAGTATTATATTTCATAATTCCCAAATCTGTACTGATTTTACGTTATTTAATGATTTATATTTAACTGTATATTTAACTGTTGTGGGTTTGGTAAGTCTCAGAGAGAAAGAAACCTATATATATAATACACATAGCTAAATATAGTTATTAAATAATAAATATCTACATTATTGAACATTTTCATTTTAAAGTTAAAGGGAAATTAAAATGGGCTATATTTAATGTCCTTAAATCTGCCATTTCTTATTGCGAACAATCTGTGCACATAATTCCAAATTCAAAACATTGTGGGCTATTTTAACAGCTGTTTAGACATTGTTTTTAAGCTCTATTCTGGTGTTTAATGCCCATTTTTCACAATCCAGTTAATTCCCAGTGGATAAACAGCAAATCCCGGCCTACATTTTTTCTTGTTAAATATTCTGTTTCACTTTGAAATTTCGCATTACAGAAGTAAAATGGGTTGTGAATGGGGTTTCACATTGATGTTAGAGAGTCATCATGAAATTGGAGTGAATAATTATGTTTCAATAATAATTTGAAACCGTATTTTCACAGCGCTCTTCACACAACGAAACTCCAACGCAGTATCATCCATGAGATGCCAGAGTCACGTGCTTAAAAGTGCGCAGAAAGCTGAGTTAAGCTCATCTGAATCATTAAACCAAATCGTCTCTAATTAAGCTTGGCTGTTGAATTAATTTCAGCTGTGCTTGACTCCTCTCAGTCTGCAGTCACATGGTCAGAAATGTCAATGGGAGAACCATTCGAGAGGAGAATACAGTGGGTGACAAATAATGCAAGTGCTTTTATCAGATTAAGGGCTCATTATGTGGGCTACCAAGTTTCACTCGCTTCAAGATTATGCGTCGGTTGAATTTTTGTCTGTTTCAGATTTGGCATCAGCTTTGCTGCTTCAGTTGTGAACACACTTTAGTTTAAGATAGTGGTGCAAAAATGGCTACTATAGGGAGTATTAGCCTTAGTACACAAGCTAAAACACATTATCATGTGTGAATGTTTTTAGTTAGTTTAAGATTGTGCTACAAAATCAATCAAATAAGATTTGTTGAATCTGTAGCCTAGCGGCTAACATACATGCTACAGCACATTATCATGTGAATGTTTTGAGTGTGGTAAAGATTGTGTTATTAAAATCAAGCAAAAAAATATTTGTTGAATCTTTATCCTAGCAACTAGCATACATGCTACAAAACATTATCATGTGTGAGTGATTTGAGTGTACAAAGTACGAAGTAGTAGCCTAGCTGTTAGCACGCATGCTGCACATTATTGTGTGTGTGAACGCTTCGAGTTTGGTTAAGATTGCGGTTCAAAATCAAACAAAAAAGTTTTGAGATTAAGATAGTAGTGCAAATCTTTTGTTGAAGCTATAGTCTAGTGGTTAGCACACAAGCTACATGAAGTATGTGTGAACACTTTGAGTTTGGTTATAATAGTAGTACAAATTTAAAAAATAAACATTTGTTGAAGCTTTAGCCTAGCGGATAGAACACATCATAAACAACACATTATCATATGAGAATTCTTTGAGTTTGGTTAAGATACAAAATTAAAACAAAAAGTTGAAGCCTAGCAGTTAGTATAACTAAGCCATTAATGCAAAGTATGTAGTGGCAAAACATCCAATGAAAGAAATGTAAAATGGTTGTCAATTGAGAATGATATCTTTTTGTAATTATGGCTAGCAGCAATGACTGGGCCATGATAACCAGCCATATTTTAAAGGGATAGTCGAAGATTCTGTCGCCATTTATTAACCTCAAGCTGTTCTAAACCTAAAGTTTCTTTCTTCTCTGGAACATGATTTTAAATATTTTGAAGAATGTTGGTAACCAAAAAGTTTATGACTTTCACAGAATGAATGAAAATACTATGGAAGTCAGTGGGGACCATAAACTCTTTGGTTACTCAAATTCTTCCAGATACCTTCTTGTATGTTCCACAGAAGAAAGTTTATGCATGTTTGGAGTAAATGATGAGCGAATTAAATATTTTTGAGCGAACTATCCCTTTTCCCTAATTCCTCAGCCTTTATCATGGATTTGGATCACAGTGTTTTCAGAAACTTGTTTCCCAATCACTTTTGGCCCTTTTTCTTAATTCTCATAATAATAAAAGTTCATTTAACCCAAAAGTTGCCGTGAGTGTTGGAAATGGGCTATCTTTTGTTGTTTTTCCTGACAGAATGTTGAAATCTGTATTTGAGAGACCAAACTACACTCATTTGAGTTGCATGTTTAATGGGGACATACAGTACTGTTAACCTTTATTGAAAGCAGTTGTGTTTACACACCTAAGCCAAGCCATGCCATTAGCTAGGCTGGGCTGTTTGCTAGCAGAATTGAGAATATTATATCAGATTAGTGTGTATTAAAAGGAGTCTGAGGCCTATATTAGTGTAATCCCTCTGTTTTAACCTGGACTTGTCCATGTGTCTGAGTCGTGAACCCACTGCTGGGCTACACAGCTCACAGTCCATCGGATTACTGTGAAATCGAGAGGGGTTAATGGCCCTGTGTGTGTGCCAGTGTGCTTATGGGTGAGTGTGCAAGTGTTCACATGCATGACGGGGTTATGGAAGTCCAACTGAAACGGCTGATCTCTACACAACAACACACGCACACCCAGATGCTTTTATGATGAATGCTCTCACGAACGCATCTAGCTGCTCGTAATTGCATATGCACACATGCAAGCTGCCCAGAAGTGAAGCAAGATGCTGATTACCCGTTTTATGTTGATGTGAGGTCTTCTGTTCCACCTGGTCTGTTCCTTACGTGACCCATTTTTATTACATTGCATTATGTTGCATCATTGTGTTTTACTGCAACAAACCTGCGCTACCATTTCCCTCCTGCCTGCGTAAGTAATGTGCGCCTTCATTTTTCAGGGCCAATGAGATTGAAGCGGTGATGACAGATCTGGAAAGAGCCAATCAGGTAAAGCCCATATTCCTCATGGAAAAGTGACCCGTATTTCTATTGTATGCAAATCTAAGACACAATAACAGCTTGTTTGGGTCTTTTATTAATATCTCTGGTCTAATAGACTATACAGAAAATTCAGTGCTAGATTGCAAATTTCTTTTATTAGCACTCAACTTTATTGGAGTCGTATATATCCAAGTTCCAGATATCCTAATTCCCTCCATCTGCTTTCCTTTTGGAAGAAATCCATCTTTCCCTTGCACTTTTTCGAGCTCTGAGCGCCAACGGCTAAATCTAAATGGATATCAGCTCTTTCATGTAATGCAATTTAAAGAATCTCTTGCATTTTCATTGGTTTCGTGCATTTTGGGAAATTTGTATTTATTTTTATCATCAGTCTATAATTTTTCTGACCTTAAATGTTTGAGAAAGCTGATCTGAAGTAATATTTTTTAAATGTAAAATGAATAGATCTCCTCTTGACTTAGTCGATTTTTTTTCTGAATGTATGTTTGTAAACACTGTAGAATCAGTTTGCTTGTCTAAAAATGATAAACTAAGTTTTATGTTTTTGAAAATGTAGGGCAAGCGATAAACAAACAGCCGAGTAAAAACTTTATAATCTTTGTTTTCATTAGCATTATTATTCTAATCAACAGAAAAAAGAACATTTGGTAAGACTTTTTACGTAGACGTTTAGAATAAATTAGCATAATTAAGCTCATCATTACCATAAATGCATAAAGATGGTTGAATTCTGTGCAGCTAAAGGTTGAACGCTTTAAGCAGCTTTTACAATACATTTAACTTTTGAAGTCTCATCGTGAATCTAACTATTTGTCTTTAGGTCAGGCATCCATTCTAGGGCAACAAATTAATTAACACCACAATCTTTATTTAAAATGAACTCTGCGTGATTTGCATATTCTGTGAATCAACCAAGCGTACATACCTTGACACACTTTAGCTTGAATACTAGAGCACTCAGCCAAGTAGGACTCATGTGAGTTCAGTTAACATTTTTCAGCCCAGCCATAAAAAGCAGGCCTGTGATCTTTTAGCTCCCCGTCTTTACAATTTTCAAATGTCTGTTGATATAATGGTTATGTATCCTCGACTTAGGCCATTTTTAATCCATTTGTTCTGTTTGTGGCCCACAGAGGGCCGAGGCAGCAGAGAGGGAGGCTGTGAGCCTGAGGGAACAGCTCACTTCAGCTCAACCATCCAATCAGATCCAGAAAGCACCGGAAATGGTAAGAGTGAAACTCTACATGCATGTACTGTAAAGGGGCAGAAGGAGGAGGGATGCATTCACATTGATGTTGTAAATACCTGTAGAATTGTAATATATTATAACAAGCAACATATTAATAATATTGTAATATTAAGATTGATAAATCAATTAAGGCTGTAAAAAAAAATCAGGATTTGTAAATTATTTGTAAAAAATATTATAATGCATACATTAGAAGCACGAATAATGTCTGATTTTTTAAAATAATTGTAAATATATATTTTTTATATGATGCTTAATATTCTAGTGTTGTTGCAAATAGTGTAGCCAGTTTATATTTGCAGGATAATTTATAATATTATGATGAAATATTTATCCATTTAAATATTTGATTATTTTTAAATTGATTATTAGGAATTACATTTTAATATTCATTAATTTATAATGACTAAATAATTAATGGAGCAATCAATTATGAATAAAAATCATTAATGTTAACAGCATTAAATAAATCATAAATAATGAAATGCTTATATCAACTATATTTAAAATATAGTTATATTGAGTATAATGCTTTTAGAATACCCTTGCCTTGGCCTAATAGGAAGTGTTTCCAGTTACATTGTCTGTACAGCGGTCTAATATGTGTGTATTTTTGTGTACAGGACAAGTCTCCGGAGGCGCTGTCTTGCAGCAATTTAGAGGCAGAGCTTGGTGCGAAGGAGAGAGAGGTAGAGCGTTTGGCTGAGGACGTTCAGAGACTTCAGGCCAGTCTGGCCCAGCTCAGCGAGACATCCACCAATCAGATCAGCCAGCTCGAGCAGCAGCTGAGCTCCAAAGAGGCCCTATTAAAGGTCAGTCAGACCACTGACTAATAGCAAGTGTATTAATGAAAGACATAGGTAATATGTTAAGTAGAGCATAATTTGAGCTCTGATCATGTGTTTAGACATTAAGTGGTATGCGATTAGTTAGTCCTACATTGTATTGTACTGTACCATTACTGTGATAAAATCGCTGTGCCATACAGACTTATATGTAAGCATTAATGTGCTATTAATGTGCATTAATACGTGCCGCTCTTTAGTTCACTAAACAGCTGTAGCAAGTACAAGTGAAAGAGCCTGGTGGGTCATTATAGAGCTGCAGTCCATCTAAAGTCGCATTAACACTGGACTTATGGCACGGGCTGTTTCAACTCGACATTTCATGTTGGATGAAGCGAGTGTTCCTGCTCGTGGCAGCAGTCAGATCTCTGCTCTGCGGATGCAGGACAGGCTTGTAAATGTTGCAGCGGCTCACACGAGCCATGTGACCCATGTGGGGAATGTTTAGAGTTTGAATGACAGCTGATTGGATGGCAGGAGACTGAGCTGAGATGAAGCCGTGGCTGAGCCTCACTCCGAGAGACTGCTCTGATCTGGCTTGCCTGTAGTGGACTTAGCTTCTACTGCAGAATCTGAGCATGTACAGTGCCGGGAGATTAATGTGCGCATGTATGTTCTCACACATATAGACACACGCTTACTGAATAGGGATTGAGCGAAATGTTTTTTTTTAAGGGTGTTATCTAGAAAATAGTATGGCTGATATAAAGCCAAACTATATAACACAATTTAATGATAGCAAATAACAGTACACAAAATGGTCAAACACACATATATATATATATATATATATATATATATATATGTATGTATGTATATGTGTGTGTATATATATATATATATATATATATATATATATATATATATGTATATATGTATATGTGTGTGTGTGTGTGTGTGTGTGTGTGTATATATTATATATATATATATATATATTTATATACACACACACACATACATGCACACACACAAAAGTTGTAAGTTGGTGGGTTAGTAAGTTTTTTTGTGGGATGTTTTGAAAGAAATTTCTTCTGCTCACCAAGTCTTCATGTATTCGATCAGAAAACTATTAAAACAGGAGTATTATGAAAAATTGTTACAATTTACAAGCTGCAACTTTTTAAAATTTTGAATATATTTTAAATATATATTTACAAACTTTGCTTTAATATATTTTAAAATAATTTATTGTGACGTTTAAAAACGTGAAAAATGTATTTGAAGTAGAAATCTTTAGTAAAATGGTAAATTTATTTACTGACACTTTTGATCAGTTTAATCCATCCTTGCTGAATAAAAAAAAGTCCTTAAAAATCTTACTGACCGCAAACTTTCGAACAGTAATGTGTGTAAACAAATATATTGTTATTTGAATCGAATATAATTTTATTTGTCTTTATTTATAATTTAACTTTTTTATCAAAACATTTTCAGATTTCTATCGGTAATTTTTATTGATTTAATAAAATTAGTATATATATATTTTTTTTTTTAAAGTAAAAGAAGTGTTTCGTTGTTTGTATTAGTTTATATCATATTTATTTTGAGACCCTTAAAGTGAAAGGTCACCAAATCTGTCACTCATTACTCACAATAATATAATTCCAAAACAATATACTGTTTTTAATCCACGGAAAATATTGGATAATATATGCCATGGACCCTCTGTACAAATCTACACAACTCTAAATTGACAGAATTTTCAGTGGAATATTCCTGTTAAAGTGTCTCTAAAGTGAATATTGTGAGATCAGTGATTCACAGGACAAATTTGATTATAAATATGTATATCTGCCTTTTCCCTTCCCAGCAACTTGAAGAAAAGCTTCAAGAGCAGTCAGACTACGAGGAGATCAAACGAGAACTGGGGTAAGTTTTGAAGCACTAATTCTGTCAGCGCAAATAATCCTGACGCTTCAACCTTTTCCCTCGCATTTATGTGAATATTTTAGCATTATTAACATTATTTTAACGCTGATGGGACTGTTGCATCAACCTTAACGTGACATTCAAGTGTGTAATAGCATGAATTGGCTTTAAGGTGGGCCTAAATAAGCAAAGGTTTTGTTTGGAGTGACCTGACCTGGTGTTGTTTATCCACATACATAATTAAAGACCCTCAGACCATCCTTAACCTTTATCCACTGCTGTGTTATGCATGTATCTTCCCCATCCTCTATCGCTCCAGGGCTCAAATTGTGAGTTTTCGGTACCTGGTGGTCTTGAACTTTACAGTCAGATGTACTGAATTTGATCTGATGTAGTTCAGCCAGCTGATATATGAACCGCAGAGACCGCCAAACCACGTCTGCGCACGGACCTTTTATTCCCATATTTTACCAGAAGGAATTTTACTCCGCGGTAATCTCAGTTCTGTTTAATAAATTCAAAGAACCTTAGGTATGCAAGGAGTATTGGGTCTTATTTTTGAGAAAAGCAGATTAAGTGTGTTGTCGGAGTGGTTTCTGCTCGGGACTGAGGGATTGCTGCGTTTCATCTCCAGCCACAGCTGTAATGAGGAGGCTAACGTAGTTTGCATCGGCGATAACTTAATTGAGTGATGTGTGTGTTTCTGGCTCGGCCGCTCATCTGTGTGTGTTGGGAGGCTTCAGGAGATGTCTGGCTGTCTGTTGCATAACTTGATTTTAGGCGTAATATTTCCAATTGGGACTTATAAAGCAAATAATCCATGAATAGAGGGTGTTGTTAAGATCTGCGCTGCTCTGATGATCAACCTAAAAAGCTGCTTTGCTGGATGTATATTGATAGCTTGTTGTCTACTCGAGGCAAATTCCACCGTAATATAATGAGCGTTTTCACCCAAAAGGCTTTTGAAAATGGCGCTGTTTAATCCATAGATAACAGATCAGTAATGGGTAGAGTGCAGCTAGGCACACAGGTTAATTTGAGTAACGTGATTGGAGGTGTCAAAGGAATTTTCGAATTATGATACTGAACGCTGAGCCAACGCTTATTAAGCCGAGCGGCGTTCAGTTCTTGAGCTGAATCGGACAGCGAAGGCTTCAGGATGAACGTTAGGCTTTGTGACACCATTATTTTAATATGTAAACACGTTCTTTCACTCTTAACAGCAGCCTGAAATCAGTGGAGCACAACTCATCAGATCATCACTCTTCAGTACAGGTAAGAAGAAAGAAGGAAAAGAAAGTTGATTGTATTGATTTATTCTTCTAATGCATTGTAATAGTTAAAGGCAGCATGATTGATTGCTTTTGATGTATTGTAAATGCTGAATATTATGTTATGAATTTGTCCTTGTTCATTTCTAAAACTATTTTTTTTTTCTTTAATAAATACATGTGAAAGAGCTGATAGTGGAGTGTTTTATTTTCTTTCTTTCTTTTGTTTATAACTTTCCTTTGGTTTGTTTCTTCCTTTATATTCCTTTTTCTTCATTCCTCATTTCATTTTTTCCTCTTTCCATTTCCTTCCTTGCTTCCTTTCTCAATTCTTTCCTTCCTAAACCTTTCCATTTGTTTCTTCTTCCCTTTGTTCCTTCCTCACCTTTTTACATTTTCTCTCCCCCCTTTATTTTCTTGCCTTTACGTAACTTGTTATTTTCTTCCATTTCCTTTTGTCTTTCCTCACTTCCTTTCATTTCTCATTTCATCTGTCCATTTCTCTTCCATTTCCTCTTAATTCATTCCTTCCTCACTTCTTCCTTCTTTCATTTCTTTCTTTGCTTTTCTCAATTTTTTCCTTCTTAAACTTTACATTTTGTTTCTCCTCTTTCCTTCTTATGACTTTACTTTTGTTTTTCTTCCTTGATTTTCCTTCTTCCTGTTTTTCTTCATTCCTCACTTCCTTGTCCCCACTTCCTCACATTTTTGTTCTCTTACTTCCCTTCCTTTGCTACGTTCCTGTGTATTTTTATCTCTAACCCTTATCCATCCTTCATTCTAGGACTCATCCAAGCCATTGGAGATGTTGCTGACGGGGAAAGTCCATAGCCAGCTGTCAGAGAGCGCTTTGAAACGACTGGCCAACAATGACTTCAGTGGTGAGTTTACATGGTATCCAGCCTCTTCCGAGGTACATTAACCAGCCAGTCACTGGAAAATTGCGAAGTTGCAGCTTACACACAGGAGCTGGCATGATTTATTGATTGCTTTTTTCCAAACCTAACTTCACCTAAAATGCAGCCGGACACGCAACATGACCTAATAAAACTTTCCGAGCTTTATGGCTGTATGATTTTATTTTGCCCCAAGAAAAAAACAAACAAATATATATCCTAACAGACCGTCCTGAGAGTGACGAGTTAGGTTTGGAGGCATTTTTGTTGTTAAGGTCAGTTCATCCTTTTCTAGAGGCAGCAGTATATTACGCTTTGGCTTGTAGGAGATCAGGTCACCTGGGGCTTGCATAAATCCTGAACGGCTAGTAGAGATCAGTGTGATAATTAAGCCTTATTTCCCTTTTTCTGCTCTTCCGACAACGCTCTATGAGTGTAAGGTTGGAAATGTCATTACAGAACACCTCTGGACACCCCTATGGAGATCATACATTTAATTTGCGTTTTAAATGTGACTTTCTATCACAAAGTTTGCATTTTTAAACCTGGCATTTGCTGCTGACGGGAGAATCATGTGAGATGGCAGCATGCATCTGTCTCTGACAGCCAACAGAATTCTGTTGCGCTGAATATTGATTTTGCCATCACTGTATAAAGTGATGGTATTGTTGTGGAAGTGCACACAGCAGAGGTGTTTTGTCATGGCAAAAAGGATAACCGTACTGACACCCACAAGCCCTTGCAGTGAACAGTCCCCACAGCATGAGCAGGTAGCCCACGCACAGTTGCCTGGCCTGATATCTCTGGACATGCCTGCTAGTCTACAGACCTCAGAGGAGATCAGTGTTAAAACATCAGCCTGTGGCACACACACATTCACAACACAGATTTCCTTGAAGCATGCAGAACAAGTCTTTGGCACTTTGCTTCTGCTTGTTTTTTTTGTTTTTAGAAAATAACATTTAATGGACATTTTGAATTTATCTTAATTTGATTAATAGGAGAAAAAAGGTAAATGTAGATATGGCCGTGCAGCTGAAAAAATTTGTTAAAGCTTTTTTTCACTCTAGTTCCACAATTAATTACAGAGAAACAGCAAGTGACACATTCAGTTGACACTTAAAAAAAAAAGCTTTGTACAAAAACGTACTCTCAAAAAATGATTTTATGTACAGTGACCGTGTACATTGGAGTTATATTCAGCAGCTCTCTGAACACTTGATTTGTAATTGATCAAATGATATTCTGCCCTCATATATTCGTGAATAATGATTGCTTTGTATAAATATTGTCTTTTGTTCCAGGTAACCAATGCTAGTTTGAATGTCTCCAGTATCACTCTGTTCTCTTTCTTCTCACATAATTAAATCATTTCAACATTGCATCTATTTATTAAGTAGCCATGTAATAAGTGGCGTAATGTACAGGAAGTAGGCCAGTATCCCAAATTAAACACCTTTAGGATGATACAAAATCACCTTGACAGGATTTTACTGTACATTTATCTCCTAAATATTTTTAGCAGTAGTCTAAATCAGTACCCATGATTTTTCTCATCAGGTATTTTTATTTATTTTTTCTACAGGATCAGTGCGGCGGAAAAGTAAAGAAACCACAGTGGAAAACCCTCAGCGTCTTCCTGCCACTCCAGTCCCTACCACACTCCAGGGGTCCCCTCCTCCCCCCTCCCCCCAGCTTTTGATGAGGACGGGCACCGCTACCTCCGAATCTGCTGCCAGTGCCAACGGTACCCACCCTTTCTCCCCCACGGGCATCGGGCCAGACTTCTTTACCCCCGGCATGGCCAGCGTGGGTGCCACGTTCCCCCCATTGGCTGGCAAAATGGCACTCAACTCTCTTCTTCAGAGGCAGCTCATGCAAACCATCTACACCAAAGCCCTCCACGACACTTCTCCAAGTTCTGTGCTCTTCGGGCCACCCCATTACGCTACAACCAACTCTCTCTCCAGCCCCCTACCCCCGCAGTCAGCGGGCAGCCCGGAGGTTAACGGCCTGGCGCCCTCTCCCAGCCAGTCGGAGGGTGCAGGCAGTACATCAGAAGGGGAGGAAATGGACACATCTGAGATTGCTCGACAGGTCAAGGAGCAGCTAATCAAACACAACATCGGCCAGCGTGTGTTCGGCCATTATGTGTTGGGTCTGTCCCAAGGCTCGGTTAGTGAGATTCTGGCCCGGCCCAAACCCTGGAGCAAGTTGACTATCCGTGGCAAAGAGCCCTTTCACAAGATGAAGCACTTCCTGTCTGATGAGCAGAACATCCTGGCACTTAGGAGCATCCAGGGCAGGCAGAGAGGTCAGTTACAGAGCAGATGATCTCCCATCGCACGTTTATTTTCAAGCAGTATGCATGGGATTAAATAGTGCTCAGTAAACAGCATGGTAATTGCTGCCTCATGTAAGTTACTTAAACATACAGTACAGACCAAAAGTTTGGACACACCTTCTCGTTCAAAGAGTTTTCTTTATTTTCATGACTATGAAAATTGTAGATTCACACTGAAGGCATCAAAAAATGAATTAACACATGTGGAATTATATATGGAATTATATACATAACAAAAAAGTGTGAAACAACTGAAAATATGTCATATTCTAGGTTCTTCAAAGTAGCCACCTTTTGCTTTGATTACTGCTTTGCACACTCTTGGCTTTCTCTTGATGAGCTTCAAGAGCTAGTCACCTGAAATGGTCTTCCAACAGTCTTGAAGGAGTTCCCCGAGAGATGCTTAGCACTTGTTGGCCCTTTTGCCTTCTGTCTGCGGTCCAGCTCACCCCTAAACCATCTCGATTGGGTTCAGGTCCGGTGACTGTGGAGGCCAGGTCATCTGGAGCAGCACCCCATCACTCTCCTTCTTGGTCAAATAGCCCTCGATGCCTTCAGTGTGACAATTTTCATAGTCATGAAAATAAAGAAAATTCTTTGAATGAGAAGGTGTGTCCAAACTTTTGGTCTGTACTGTAGGCATACTGATGTTAGCAGTCTCGCATGTAGAGCACGTATTTCTTTAAAGAGTCAAATCAGATACTTTAAATAGTCAAATATGTGCAGTAAGAAGAAAGGGCAGTGCTTTGCGATTGCTGTGATCCAGCTCTGATCCTTATGGAAGCTTGTTTTTTGCCTCAGACTAATAAATAAAACAGGTAATTGTGAACTAAATTTTTTTTTTATAAAAACCTGTGGGAAATAAAGTTGCATTTGTGAGATATAAAGTTACAATAGTTAAGATATAAAGTTGTGATTTTGAGGTGTGGAGTCACAATTGTGAGGTATTCTGTCATGAGATATAAAGTTGCAGTTGTGAGATGAATTCAGTTCTAAAGTCTTATTTGTGAGGTATGAAGTTAGAATTGTGAGGTATACATTAACATTTGTGAGAGGTAAAGTCATGTTCATGAGATAGGAAGTAATATTTGTGAGGTATAAAGTCACCACTTTTGACACATTTGAGGGTTGGAAATCTTGAAAATCTACATTAGTTAGGTATGAAGTCACATTTGTGAGGTAAAAGTAGCATTTCTAAGGCCTGAAGTCTTATTTGGGAGGTATAAAGTTGCAACAGTGTCAAATTAAATAAAGGTATCAAATCATTTTGTGAGGTAGTTGCAAGTGAAATATTAAGTCACGTTTGTGAGGTAAAAACTGGCAAGTAAATGAATTATGAAGTCCTGTGGCTCAAGTGGTAGAGCATTGCGTTAACAGTGTAAGGTTGTGGGTTCGATTCCCAGGGAACACATGTTAGGTAAAAACTCTTAGCCCGAATGCACTGTAAGTCGCTTTGGATAAAAGCATCTGCTAAATGCATAAATATATATATATATACATATAGGCTATATCAAATTTCGCATTTGTGAAGTATAGTCATATTTGTGAGATATAAAGTTGTGATTTTGAGATGAATTTGCATTTGTGAGGTAAAAAGTTTAAAAGGTAAAAGCATTTCTGAGGTAAAGAGTTTCAATTATGAGAAAAGTAGTCACATTTCTGATGTAAAAAAATAAATAAATTACATTTGTGAGATATGAAGACATAATCTTTAAGTATGAAGTCGCAGTCACCTTTTTTCTTTACTGTAGACAAAAACAGGCTTCCATGGTTCCCTTCCAATAAGCTTTAGGCTAAACTAACCATGGTGCACATAACCTTTAAAATTAGGAGTCCTCAGATAACTACTAGACTAGACTACTAGAGACTAGAGACTAGATTCTGTCTGAAACACTCAGTACTCAGCTGGCACAGCCAGCGTGTTGATTAGAGCTAAACTTCAGCAGTCTACCCTTTCTTTCATTTCCGTCTCAGCCTACGGGTGAAGAGGAAGTTCAGAGAAGTTTGCGAGCATTATGTTTTGCCTCAAGTCTGTGCTTCACAGCTAGAGCGAACAAATCAAGGCCGAGCCCAGCGTGAGCGAGAGTACTTGCATATGAGGGCAGTTGGCTGTGAATCCTCGAAGCCGTGTTGAACCGAGTCTTAAGTTTGTTCAATCTAGCTGTGAGGCAGTAGTTTTGAAACCAAGCCGGAGCTGAAAAAGGCTGACTGTGCTGCCCGTGCGTCTGCACACCGGTTTGGAACGTCTTCAAGGGAGTGTGGTCTGGCTGTCTGCCTCCATAGTGTCAGCTTGTGGTCTCCCATGGGAGTACGGACTTTGTAAAAACCTTAAAACCCATTCATTCACATCAAAGGCTTGGGCTAAAGGAGCACATTAACGTTGAAATAATCACTTGAGTGAGTTCTACATGGTGCAGGTGGCTTTCTTTGAGGTCAGAATCGGTCGATATGTGTTCAAGCTTAACAAACTACCATTCAAAGGATATTTCCATGTATCTGTCCATGTAAAGGTATTACTTTGGCTTAGTATTACTAAGTGCTCTCAAAACTGACTGTGAAGACATTCTGACAACCATTTCAGATCAGGGCTCAACAATAAGGATTTTTTCATTTTTATTTTCAGTAATAGCTGGAAATTGTAAAACTACAGTGTAACTGAAAGCTATGGATTTATTCATACTTTTTGTTGGAAAATGATTGCATGTGGTGTGAAACTTAACTGATTTGTTGTGACGAAGGCTAGTCATTCTCTCGCAAATATGGCAAAACTTAATCTGTGTTAGCTAAATCAGCAGAAATCAGATTCCAAATGCAAGGTATTTGCAAATGTAAAATATACCAGACCTGTAGGTCAGGTGACTTTTCTGTTAAAAGGCCTAAAAGAAAATCTCTCATTCTCGGGTCATTCTTATTGTTGAGCCCTGGAGATGATTGGAGAAGTTTAGGGCTTGGTCTTACTTTATTTCTATCTTCCGCCACTTGTTTTCCAACAGAGAACCCAGGCCAGAACCTGAACAGAGTGTTTCAGGATGTTCCGAAGCGAAGAACCGGCTCGGAAGGCTCCACGCGGCCAGGTCTGTCTCACGCCTCCCCTCTCGTGTTCCGGGTTTCTCCAGTCTCAGAACCGCTGTGTCTTGTATGTTTTTGTTGTGCTGGTCTGTTTCTTCTCAATCTCTGGCCTGGAATCTGTTGCAAAACAAGTGAGTGAGACGGACAGGGCTGGAAGAGGTGTGACCTGAATTTAAAAAGATCTCGTTCAGACTGTCGGAAGACAGCTGTTTACAATAAATGCTACACCTTTGACTTCACAGATTAGTTTCAAGCTCTGAAAAAAAAACTGTGTGTGAGTGTTATCATGTCTGAACCAATGTAACTTTCCATCACGGAGGTCCTTGAGAAGTCTGTCCTGTTATTTCGTGGTCAGCTTGTGTGTGTGTGTGGCAGAATCCTTCAGGCACATCAACAGTGCCACCACATTACAACTGGTGGTTGCGTCTCCCCCAGGGTGGCGCTGTGGGTGGCTAGCCACCCCTGTGTGTGTGTGTGAGAGAGAGAGAGAGGGCGAGAGAGCATTACATCCACCTCACACACGTCCAGCTGCTCTCCTCACACACCAGTGACTCTGACCTTGCCCTGCTGCCCACTGCTCATCCGGCACTTTCCCTCTTCCACTTTTTCCCTCTCTCACTCTCTCCATATTTATTATTATTGCACCGGCCTGTCTAATGATATTTCCACACAAGCTCTGTTGTTTCTCATGGATTTTTTCCAAATCTTACATCTCTTTGTTGTGGAGGACAGGAAAAGGTTTCAATCCTTGCACAGGAACTGCAGCTTTAGCCTCGGGCAGCACAAGTGCTGATACACAATATTTTAGATAAGCAAACGATTGCTAATGGTTTTTTAGTTTTGTGCCTTTGAGTTTGGTTGCAGGATTGAAATTTCAGAAAATAAAAAAATGCCAGGCTTATTTTAGCGTATCGGATAATTTGTTGTTTAGAATAAGCTTGTGTTTGCATCTGTTTGAGCTCTTGCTTTGTCATGCAGAAATAGCAACAGTTTAAAGATTGTATAGGTGACCCTGGACCACATAACCTGTCATAAGGGTCAGATTTTCAAAACTGAGATTTATATATCATCTGAAAGCTCCATTGATACATGGTTTGTTTTTATAGGACAGTAATTGGCCGAGATACAACTTTTTGAAAATCTGGAATCTGATGGTGCATAAAAATCTAAATACTGAGAAAATAACTTTTAAAGTTATCCAGATGAAGTTCTTAGCAATGCATATCAAAAAATAAGTTTTGATATATTTACAGTAGGAAATGTACCAAATATCTTCATGGAACATGATCCTTACTCAATATCCTAATGCTTTTTGGCATAAAATAAAAATCTGTAATTTTGACCCATACAATGTATTTTTGGCTATTGCTACAAATATACCCCAGCGACTGGTTTTGTGGTCCAGGGTCACATATTTCAAGACAAAACTGAACTAAATGTTTTTACACATGAAGTGTCACTCACAGCTACATGTCCTTCTCGTGTCTTCTCAGGTAACATCACCACACGGATCCGCACGCCTGAGACCGGCTCCGATGAAGCCATCAAGTCCATCTTGGAACAGGCAAAGAGAGAGTTGCAAGTGCAGAAAGCAGGCGAGTCTTTTTCTGTCATCAAGAAATCAAGGAATGATCAAGGCATTCACATGTGTTCTCCACTTCCCCACAATCAGTTAGCTTTACTTCCTGTAGGATAGTTAGGTCACTGTCGCCACCTGAATACCATCATTCTTGCATTCACTTTCTCCAATTTGAAATTGTAATAATATTTCATCATATTACTGTTTTACTATAGTATTGATCAAGTAAATGTAGAGAGACTGACTTCATAAACTTATTAACCCCAAACTTTTGAATAATAGTGTATTTTGGCTAAAACTGTAATTGCAATGCAGATTTTTGAACAAGCACTGTCTAAAACAAGTGATTATATCAGTCAATAACATACTGAGTCGTATCCCCCCTGTTTTTGAGTGTTTAAATTCCCTCCTTTACCTTTTCCTGTCCAAGCTTGTGTAACGGAATTAAACTAACTGTCTCTTCCCCACCTGCCACTGCAGACGGTGTGGGGGAGAGGCATCGGCGATCAGGTTACCACAGAGGGTCGGGCAGCTATTTCCAAATATATGCACACAGTCTAAGACTTGGTGAGGTTTTGTGCTGTCTGTTGAAAGTTTCCCCCAAGATTTCCCCCCATACCAAGAGCGCTACTGCTTCCAATGAACTTCAAATTGTCGTAAATCAGTCTGAGCCATGGAGATTTGTACCAATGAGCGATGTGTGGTTTATGTATTAACATCAGTAAAAAAATGATTTTGAGATTGACGTTGAGAAATCTTTTACGGCGTAACTCACAGAAAACAGACGTCTTTGTTTAACTTTTTTATTTGAAACTAAAATATATAATATTTGTAAATTATGTCACATTAAACTCCAAATTTATTCAGAAGTATTATTGGGTAGCATAGGGCAGCAATCTCTTATTGGTACCTTTTAAAGGAAACAAAAATTCTGTCATCATTTACTCACCCTCATGTTTTTGCCAAACTGTATGACATTCATTCTTCTGTGGAACAAAAAAAAAGATGTTTTGGAGAATGTTCGCGCTGCTCAATTCCACACTTTAGAAGTATGTGATTAGGGGTTTTCAAGCTCCAAAAATGATGTAAAACTCCACAAGAGTATCATAACAGTAGTCTTTACAACAAATTAAAAAAAAACATTTAAAATTTAAAATTAAAATTAAATTTGTTGTACTCTTGTTTTTTTTTTTAGCTTAACATCTTGCAGTCACTGTATCTTTTAATTGTTCCACTGAAGAAAGTTTGGAAAGGGTTTGCAAAACACGAGGATTAGATAATAACGCCAGAATTTAAATTTTTCTCTTTTATGAGTAATAATATGGTGATTTATAGATAAAACCGATTGTGACCACTTACATGTTCTCCTCTGTTCCTGCAGTTGAGAGTTCTCAGCCTCCGTCCTCCTCCAGCAGCTCCGACGAGAACATTCGTTCCATCCTTGAGCAGGCTCGGAGGGAGATGGAGGCCCAGCAGGTGGCTCTGGAGCCTGTACTGAAGGCCAACTCTATGGCCCCGACTGATCTCTCGCTCCTGGGCTCCCCGCTCTCCACCCTCCCATACACCCCTATTGCTCAGTCTCTGAAGAAGCCCTCCACCTCTCCTCTCTTGGACTTCCACAGTGGAGTGAAGAAGGAGATGGGTGAGGTGGCCGTCTCAGATGTGGGGGTGGACGGTGTGCCCAAGCTCGGACGTCTCTCTGAGAGTGGAGGAGGTTTAGGTGGGGGTTCTTGGAGGGAGCACTGGTGGAGCACAGGTCTCTCTGAGCATCGCGGAACTGGGCAGCCCTCTGTTAGTGAAGATGCACACGGCCAAGAGGATAGCAAGGAGGTATAGTGCATTTTTAATACATTTTGATGCCACATATCCCCATATACCCACAGTATTACCTCTACTGTATATCCCTTACAATTGAATCTCTTTTAAATGTTACTGTAGAATTTTCATGTATAAATATTTACAGTTTATTAATGTATTGATGACTTTAAGTGTTCTTTTTACTAGTATAACTGTGGTATTTATTAATCATTCATTGTATTTTTATATTTTTATTTTTCATTTTAAATTTAGTTTTTAGTGCTTTTTTTATTTTTATTAGTTTTTTTTTAAATATTAATTAAATATTAAACCTTAAACAGTTATAAAATATTTATATTAAGATTTAATTTATTTCTATTTTCATTTTGGTAATTCTACTGCAACTTCAGCTTATTTTCTTTTTTGCCAAGGCAATTTTAGTTTATGTAATATTTATATTTTAAATTATTTTTACATTTTACAATTACATTTAATTAAAACTATTTTAATAGTTTTAGTTAACAATAACAATACTGTTAATACTTTGACACTATATTTTTTATCTATGCAAGAAAGAACAATGAAACTAATGGAATAATGATGAATTTAGTATTTTATATATAAATATATATTATTTTTCTGCGGACCCCAGCACACCCTTAGACCCCCTTTGACACCCTGCAAAATCCTCCGTCCTAGCAACTGCACACCAATATGCTAGCAACCACCAAAACATCTATTTTGCATACAGAGAATAACATTTCATTCATAAGTGCTATGTTTACTTTACATCAGTCCAGTCAGAATATTCTCACCCTTGCATACCAGAATAGCCCACTTCCTCCTCCTTAAGCCACATGCAGTTTCCTCATATGGCTAACCCCAACTTTTGCTATTTGTCCCCACCAGAAGCTCCCTCGGCTGGGCAGCACTGCGCCCGTGGCTCCTGCTTCCTCTCTGGATTACTGGAAAGACTGGCCGAGCTCAGAGTCCCCATACTCCCAGAGCTCAGAGCTGAGTCTGCAGATGCCCAGCGGCAGCGAGACCCCTCAGAGCAGCCCACTGCCTTCCTCCTCGCCTTTACTGTCCCTCCCCAAAGTCGCCAAACCTGTGGTGCCCCCGCTTACACCTGAGCAGTACGAGTACTACATGTACCAGGAAGTGGACACTGTCGATCTCACACAGCAGGTCAAAGACAAACTAGCCAAGAATGGCATCTGCCAGCGAATCTTTGGCGAGAAGGTCAGTGCTTTTCACATCAGATACGCTTCCAACGATTGCCCACTAAGAAACGATTTGAGCACTCGTATGTTGGTTTCGTTTTAATACTTGCAAATTTATGAGTTTGTAATACCAGCTGCAACTTTCTTCTTATTGCATCATGAAATTTCTTCGTATTTGATTCTGTTTTTCTCTGAATCTGATGTACCATATCTCCTGTGTGCGTGCCTGTGTGTGTTTGTGTGGGTTGCAGGTGCTAGGCCTCTCTCAGGGGAGCGTGAGCGACATGCTCTCTCGGCCAAAGCACTGGAGCAAGCTCACACAGAAAGGGAGAGAGCCGTTTATACGCATGCAGTTATGGCTGAACGGAGAGCTGGGCCAGGCACTGCTGCCAATGCCTGGACAGACACAAGGTAACACCCCATCACTGTTTACCATCACACACTCAAATGTAGATGTCACTGAGTTTAATCTATACGGAGAAAAATGCATAGTGCCTCAAGACGGATGTGAAAGCTTCTAGTTTCTGATGTGGCTTTGGTTTCTCGGTTTCACTCCTCGCATCCTGAGCTGCCATCAAAGCCACCATTCATTCGGCTTCCTTATCACTTGGCATGGGCGTTCGAGAATGCAGAACTCTCCCTCCTATCTCTTTTTCACCAATCGCATCCGCCGCTCCTCGCCAAAACTAGTCTTTTCTCAAATATCTAACACTGAAAATATCACAAGACATCCATTTTTTGACAATCCAGTCAATTCTGGATTGAGAATCTCGTTTCATTCTGAAAGGTTTCATTTTGACTTTAATGGATGACTAATAATATATGTCCGACTAATATAGCGCACTCTGAGATGCAGTTCAAGAAGAAAATCTACATTTCCTGAAAATATTAATGTCTGCATTACTTTAACAGTTAGACAGATACTGGTTTTAGCCTAGCTTGAATAAATGACCGAAGGCAAACCAAATCTTAGTGTAGTTCAGCCAGCTGTTCCTCGCTCAGCCTCACTGGTGGGAGAATTGAAATTACTCATGACTAAATGGATACAGGATCATACTGTTGACCCACTTTTAATGTGCAATCGTTCTGCTAGGACAACAGTGTTCTGGTGATCGATCTGAGATGTTTATTAAAGCGCTATGTTATTATTAGCAGTCATACTTAGGGTTAAAGATTCGAACAAGCCCCTAAACCTAAGTAGCACACCTTGGTGTGTTATTTAATCCATGTTGCTTGTACTATGGATGTGTATATCTAACATTTTGAGTTATGTAAAAGTAGATAAGTAGAAAAGAGTAGATGTAAAAATCTAGTTTTTATTTTGCAGTTCAAGGCCTTTTTAAACCCCGTTATGCGTTTATTAGCAGTCATCAATTTTTATTTTTCCATTGACCTGGATTTCAAGGAAAGGCGTTGGGGGGTTGGGTTAAATCGGTGCAGTGTGGATGGGGAGGGGGGGTTTGTCTCACAGGGGCCATCCAGAAAAGGCCCCCTGGGCTTTCTCAAGGGCCTCCTTGAGCTGTTGTAATCAATTAGCCCATCAGCACCAGGATATATGATAATTACCCGCCTCTCCTCCTTTGTGACTGGCTGCCGAGCGCACCATCATGCTCCAGTGGCTGATTAATATGCAAATAATCAGCCGATGGAATGATAAATGGGAGTCAAGCTGTGCGTGTGAGTGCGAGGCCGATTATGATGAATAGCACTTGCTTGCTGTCCTACTTAAAAAAGCCTTTCTCTGTCATTTTTATCACAAATTAAGCCAAGTTTATATATTATAGTTATATATTATAGTTATATATTATAGCTGTGAGTTCAGCTGGAGATGCAATAGGCGGGGATTAAAAGGAATAGGAAATGGTCAACTTTGGAAACGAGGCTGTTAGCTTAAACAGAAATGTAAATGCCACACCATTTTCTTGTTTAATGCAAACTATGAAGAATTTCAATTAACTTTGATATTACGATGGATTTTAGACACACACCGAGACAAAAATCTAAGATTATTGTCATTTTGAAAATTAATGTTTTTTTATTTTAATGTAGTTCTTTATTTTTAGTTATATTATATTGTAACATTATAATTATAACCGAATTATAACACCTTGATCATTTTAAGGTATCCTTTTTAAATAAAAGTATTATTAATTTTTTAATTCTGACACAAATTTTTGAACCATAATGTATATTATATTATATTATATTATATTATATTATATTATATTATATTATATTATATTATATTATATTATATTATATTATATTATATTATATTATATTATATTATATTATATTATAAAAGCTCCGGGGGTTTATTCCCTTTAAATTGTGATTTTTTTTAAATGTCTTTAATATTTTATTAACTATATTAACCTAGGTATAAGGATATATGTTTACACACACATTCATGTGGTGATGTGCCAGTGTGGGGTGAAAGTGTGTTTAAATGAACTGGCCAGGCTTGACCGATTTGGTAGATAATCTGAACAGCAGGCACCATAATGGCTCAAGCTTTAGACGTCTGTAATGGGTTTCTTTCTTCCAGCTGCCCCGTTCTGTGCCTCACAGCTTTCAGCATGGAGCACTTAGCACTGAGCTAATGCACCTCAGCAAAAAAACAAAAACAAAAAAAAACCTGTAAATGGTGGCAGGGCACAAGAAAGAGGCCAGTGTGGATTTAAAACAGGACGTTTCTGATGACTCCGATTGATTTAGGTCAACCGATTGGTATATGCTGATTTATAGACAGAAGGGAGCCTGTTATAGCTTACAAAAAAAAAAATGTAATGAAACTTGTCATCATTTACTCACCCTCAAGTTTAGCCAAACCAGTATGACTGGCTTTCTTTTGTCTGCACATTCACTGTAAATGCACAGCAAATTGTTACATTCTTCAAAATTTTACTCTAAAGGCACTGAAGAAATAATCATTTTTAATTTTGGGGGGTGAATGGTCTCTTTCACATAAACCATGTTGGAAAATTAAAGGAAAGAAAAGGAACACACTAAAGGTTGAAAAAAGAAGTCTAAAATCCTAGATGTTACAACACTACACAAGGTTCTTCCTGTTCGCTGTCTGTTGTCCTCTAGCAAGTGTCCTGTATATTGCCTGTCCTTACTGACCCTCATTAGGACGACACACTCAACCGGGCTAAAACAAGCTCTCCTCCAGGGTTTGTGTGTGTGTGTATGCATAGGTAGGTGTGTGAGTGTGTGTGTGAGTTGAAGAGCACTCCATGACCCCTCATCAGTCTCTGCAGATCCTCTCCTCTGAATGTCAGTCCGTCCTTGTGATCGTCCAATCAGAACTCAGTTAAGATTTGACTGCACTGTAGTTTGAGCTTAGAATGTTTTCGGACCTGTTCACTTTAAACTTGTTGTGCACGTATGAGACGCAATCCCATCGTGCTTCAGAGTTAGGGCCAGAAAGATGAAGGCTTTCATGTTTATTCTCGTTTTTGAAATAATTCTCACCAAGGCTGCAGTTATTTAATCAAAAATACAATAAAAACCGTAATATTGTGAAATATTATTACAATTTAAAATAACTTTTTTTTTAAATACATTTTAAAATGTAATTTATTTCTGTGATGGCAAAGCTGAATTATAAAATTTGCATCACAAATGCCTTTACTGTCACTTTTGATCAACTGTATGTGTCCTTGTTGAATTATAGTATAGTATGTTGAATTAAAGTATTAATTTCTTTAAAACCCTCCTTTAACATTAGACCACGCTGAAGTTTGAGGTTTGAGAACGTCTTGATTGGATATTTTTGGACCTGTTCGGTTTAAACTGTTCGGTATGAGATTCAATCCCATCATGCATCAAAATTAGGGCTGGACAGATGTAGGCTTTCACGTTTGTGCTGCTTATTCCAGCTCTGTTTGTGTGTGTGTGCTCGGCCACACACATAGCTTCATTAACCAGCTGTGTGTCCAGATGTGGCCGCCCCTCCCGTCCTCTTTATCACACGCGTACACACTGGTTACTTGCAGCATGTCACAGGAACATCCTGTCATTCCCGCTCATGTCCCTAAAACACCTCCTACCTCCCTCGCTCTCCTCCCACACACTCACACACACACAGACCATGCCGCCAGTCAAACTGTCACCAGGCTGTGCGTGGTCTTGCTGCAGATCTGATATGACTGCCTGCTCCTCGCCTTGAGCGCGCTGCTCTCTGTTCGCCGTGTCCCCAAGCTCGGCATGCAGCTAATCCAAACTGACGCTTCCTCTCGATGCTCTCTTCACCACCAGCACTGCACTGCACTGCCACAGCCAACGAATCAGAGAATCCAGCTGAAATAGAGGGGCATAGGAAGATGGGAAATGAAAGGAAAGAGTATAAGAGAGAGTGTTGGGTTCTCAATGTCAGCGTATTAAAGATTAATTCACTCAAAATGAAAATTCGGTCATTATTAAGTTGCTCTTATTTCATGGCATACACAGTTGACTTTGTATTTTCTTTTAAAAACAAAAATAAAACATACTTTCTTTCTTTGTGCATGAGACAAGAATTTAAGCTCTCAAATTTCTAGAAATCTTTTTTTTTTATTCATGGTTGTATTTATCTGATTGCACTTTTATATACAAAATATAAAAATAAGTATTAAAATGTAAACACTTTAATTAAACAAAGTATATATATGTGTGTGTGTGTGTGTGTATGTATATATATATATATATATAGAAAAAGAGAATAATTTTTTAATTTAAAAATATTATTAGCTTTTTTTAAATGTAATTTATTTCTGTGATTTATTCCTTTTCCTTCTGAAATCATTCTAATATGATAATTTGGTGCTCCAAAAAATGTATTACTGCTATCAATTATTATCAAAACAGTTTTGCTGCTTGATATTTTTGTGGAAACTGATCATTTTTTCCCCTCTGTTCTTTAATGAATCGAAAGTAAAATCAGCATTTATTTCAAATAGAAATTTAGTAACATTATTAATGTCTTAACTGTCACTTTTGATCAATTAAGTGCATCCTTGCTGAAATATAGCATTAATTAAAAAATAAGAAATTGTACTACTTTAACCAACAGTGTAAATTCAGCCTTGTAGCTTGGAGAGTCTTCCAAACAATTACAATTTTTGGGCGAACTATAACTTTAAACCCAGAAATAAGCATTATTGGAGAAGCTACCTTGGTATAGACCTTATAAATTCACAGAACACCAAATGTGCGTGTCTCTCTTACTGGTTAATTTAATTGTCTTATTATGCTTCAAGAGAAGCTGTGACTTGGCATAACATGATGCATCTGTCACTGTCCATCACTTCCTGTTGCTGAGCAGGAAGACCTTGGTTAGGGTTAAGGTTTCACTGGCCACTTGCTCCATATTTAGATCGATCTTTATTCAGGCCTTCTGTCGATAAGTAATGCCCAGCGAACGGACGAGATCACGTGCTGCATTGGCTCTACATTTTAATTCTGTTCCTCTCGTTTCCGTAGAGATTACTCCGAAGACCTCAGCCAGCTGCAGTCCTGCCCCAGAATCCCCTCTGAGTTCGGCTGAAGAGTCGGTTAAAAGCCAGCAGGAGGAGCAGATGTGCCAAGCGTCCATCCAGGAGCCCAGTGAAACTTCCGAGTCCCAGCCCGGCACGCCTCTACCGTTACCTCTGCCGGGACACGCGGGTCTGAGCATACAAGAGATGGTAGCAATGTCGCCCGAGTTGGACACCTACGCCATCACTAAGAAAGTGAAAGAAGTTCTAACAGATAACAACCTTGGTGAGTGTGTTAATAATCCTACCTTCTATTATTCCATCAATTTGACTCATTATTAGAGACAATAGTATTTCGTCCTAGAGAGACAATGCATATAATAATGTCCACATGAGAGGACAGGTTGGTCCTGCTTTAGCTCTTAATGGCCGTCCACTATAACTGTCTCGATGTCCCTGCCATAATTAATGAGAGGTTGAACGAGCGTGACACGCTGGACACTACTTTCTCCTTTACTGTTTGTTTTAACTCGCACCAACTGTTGTTCTCATGTTCAAAAGAGAATTGGCCGAAAACACCAGTTTTGTCTTTGTGAACTTTGTGCTCACACTTTCTTCTTTTGAAGTCATGTGATCACACACAATATAACAAAGGAGAATACGTATATATCGCACAGATGATACCTGAGCGTGATACTGTGACTGTTTCTTTCATCTCCCAGATTCTCATTTCCCGACGTGATTTTTGTCTCGGGAGCAGTAAAGATTAGTGGTGCTCTGTAGTGGTATCGACCTGTATAGAGTGCAGAATGTAAAGACAGCTGTGTTGATACGAGTCTGTGGGGAGAGAGAGAAATAATCTTCTGGGATCGCAGGCTTTTGTTTTACTCTGGGGAACATTTCCTTTTTGAACATAGATGGATCTCGGTTATTGTCAAGAGGATTCAGGTGCCTTTTATTTCGAGTGAAAAAAAAAAAAAAAAACATTGAAAGCTTAAGCGGCTGTTGAAAACCGTTTGAAAGCACCTTGTCTTAAAGGTGGAGGTTAAAAGCAAAATCAGCAGAGCTAGTTTGATCAAACTTTGATGTCATAGCACAATAAAAACATGTTCTCACTAACTCTTTATTTATTTATTTTTTTAATAATAATATCAGGCCAAAATAAATTAATACAGTAGCCTCAAAACAGGTATAACAAAATATTAAACTCAAGTGGCATTTTTGGCAGCATGCTCATATGAAGGTTTCTTTTTTGCAATTGTTTGTGAACACAAATTAAAAGTGCCTTTACATTAAAGGTGGGGTGAGTGATTTCTGGAAGCCAATGTAGACATTCGAAATCAACAGAACAAACACGCCCCTACCCCAAAAGGGTCTTGCCCCTATTTTGATAGCTCCGCCCCACACATACATACTGCTTCTGCATTCTATTTATGACGTATTGATACAAATTTCGCGGTGCGACGCGCTCATTTTTCCCAGGCGCGTCTGCACCGCATCAAGTTAAAAACGCCTAGCGTTTTCCGCGCGTTTTTAGGTTCGATATGTGAACGGCCCTTTAAGCCTTCTTTTATTCTGCAGCCTTTTTTTCTCTTGTTTTTTTTAACCGGCTCGCTAATGTCCATCCTTTGCACTAAAGGCTCTCTTCTCCACATCATGATTAGACCCGCCCCTTACTGCTGATTGGCTAAAAGTTTGTTTGCTAGTCGGCCCAAATCCATTTTCTAAAGCATTTTTTTTAATCGCTTAAAGAAAGTTAAAGAGTGTTCCTAAATTGTATTTATTTATTAATAATAGTAATAATAATATTGACCCAAAATAAATAAATAGCCATCTACAGTGGCCTCCGACCGTATCAAAAATGTCTCAAATCTAACCAAGTTTAAATAGCACAGATTACTTCAATTAAAATGTTTCACAAAAATAAGTTTGTTAATAATAAAACAGTATATTGTTTAATATTAAGACAAGTATTTGTACAATTTCAGGTTGTCCACCGTTGAGTCATATATGAAGGTTTCTTGATAAATGTGATTGGTTTGCTCTACAGGCCAGCGTCTGTTTGGTGAGAGCATCTTGGGTTTGACGCAGGGCTCCGTGTCTGATCTGCTGGCCCGGCCCAAACCCTGGCACAAGCTCAGCCTGAAGGGCCGAGAGCCGTTCGTACGCATGCAGCTGTGGCTAAAGGACCCACGGAACGTGGAGAAGCTCATGGACATGAAGCGCATGGAAAAGAAAGGTAATCTCCCTCCTCTGAAGGCATCTGCCGCTGTCTGGCCGCACACCAACTAACACCTGTTTGCAATTGTCTGTGTTGTTTCAAAATGTTTTGATTTCATTGTTTATTAAAGTGCTTCACGGTTTGTTCAGTGTGGGCTTAGTTGGCAGGTTTAAAGATGGCTGTCTGGTGTGGAATTTTCTTTTTTTCCCCGTTGTTTTTGTTGTTGTTGTTTTTCAGTTGATGATGGAGCTGTGTTGCAGCAGTTTGCCTGAAACAAAGTGCTCATTTGGGTTATGTTTCCAGTTTCCTTTCGACCTCTTTTTTTCAATAACAAAGTGCTGATGCTCAATCTGGGCTGGTTCCATGTAAAGAAAAAGAAGCTTAGGGATGGATTTATTGGTTTTAGCTCTTTAAACCTGCTAGTTTCAAACCAGGAACTGCTAACATCAGTAGCCAATGTGAAGGATAATGTCCTCACCATATCCAGACACATTCACACAAAACTAGATATTTGTCATTCTGCAAAATTATTTTGTCTACTTTAAAATTTTACATAATGTTTTTTTTCCCTCTAAAATTATTTGAGGTATTATATTCAAATAGCTTCTGCCGATTGCATCAGCTTTTTGTGTCATAATGGCACTAAATTAGACTTCAAATCTACAAATCATTCTGATATACTGATTTGCTGCTCAAGAAACATTTCTCATTAGTATCAATGTTGTAAACAGTTGTGCTGCTACATTTTTTTTTTTCAGGATTTTTTTATTTAAAGTTCAAACGTATCTAATAATTCTAAAAAATAATTTTGCGTTTTAAAATAAAAATCTTAATGAACCAAAACACTTTAAGGAAAACATTCTTTATAAACATTATGCAATCTTTATAAGCAATATAAATGTCTTTACTGTTACTTTCGATCCATGAATGCATCCTCGCTGAATAAAAATAATAATTTGAATAAGTATAAATACATTTACGTTACATTTTCAAAGCTCCAACTAAAATTTATAAACAAAGACCATTCCAGTAACAGAAAAAAGACAGCAACAATTGTGTATTTTCATGCACAGTCATCGCAGATCATCAGTTCCTTGGTCATGTGTCCATATTTACATGCAGCACCTGCTAATTAAAAATTGCGTTTATCCAGTGTTGATTCCAGTCGGCACAGGAGTTGCAGAAAACAATCTTTAAGCTGCCTCTCATCAGCGTGCCTCTCTTTAATGTGAAGAGATGCACGGGATGCCGGAGATAAGGCGGTCAGGCGGAGGGAGGCCTGATGGGCAGTTTGATTGCTCTTTTTTTTCCTCTTTAAAAGCCCAGATGTGTCCTCTGGCTGCTCAATAGGCCGCACATGCTCTGTGAGGCCGCTCGTCGCTCCGCTGTCTGGATTGATGAGGGTGGGAGATGTCATTTCTGTGATCAGCTGTGACAGGCTGATGACTCTGTGAGGCTGGCTTACTTAAAGTCCAGTGCACCCAGCGCCGGGCCTGTACGCCTGCGAGCTTGCAGCAGGCCAAGTGAACATTCCTGGAGTCATTAGGCCTGTTTAACACTCCTCTCGGGCTAAAAGTGACATTACTGGTGCTCCTTGGGTGACGATGACGATGATTGTTTTGTTATGAGTCAGGCTTTGTGGTTTGTGTGCACGTGGAGCGGGCAAAACTCGAGGGGACCTCATCATTAGAGTGAAACTGGCTCCACCATTTACCCCTAAAGCTCACTGTGCACTTGCCAGGGACTGAAAGCAACAGCTTTTCTGTCGTGTTCCCTCTCTCTGTTTTCGTCTCTTTCCGCCTTGCTGTCTTTTGCTCTAGCTTTTATGAAGAGAGTATGAATTTGACCTCGACGCTGGCTAGAGGCACGAAGCAAATTAGCCTTGCTTGGCCCTTGTTCTCAGAGTTTTGGCCACCAGCGGAATCTTTTACCATTGCTGTTACCGAAGGCTCCTCTTCAACAGACACTGGAGCACAGCGGAAATCACAAATTTCACACACAGCTGTGTAGTTAGCTGCTTTCTCATTTTTTAATCAGAAAAAGGATATTAATGTGCTTGCTCTGTGTTAATTAATTTAAGAAAAAATAGAAAGACATTATACTGATTGCTCAGTGTTATTATCACATGAAACTAAATTGTTCGAAGGAGAAGAAATTCTTGGTGTTTGGAGAATATTTGATCCTAGTTGTGCTAGGAATTCAGATTTGCACCTCTCTGCCAATATTTTTACTTTCACTTATTTATAATATTATTTTAATTTAAACCAACTCGTTCCTGTTTTAATGTTGAATTTTTTAAAGCTGAATTTTCAGCAGCCATTACTTCAGTTTTCAGTACCACATGATCCTTCGGAAATCATTATAATAAACTCATTTAGAGTTCAATAAACGTTATTACAGTATTATCAGTGTTGAAAAATTGGTTTCTTACAAATATAACTGTTTCTGATTATCAGTAGTACAATATCTGGAATATTAACACAAATTTCTGACAGCTATACACTCAATACGTTTATAAGAAATGCCTTGTGTGTAATTTCCATTTTCATTGACACTCACTGGTACAAAATGTCATCTTATGTTCTGAAGATTAATTATTTAAATGAACATAATTTGCTAAACATCACTGCTCAAAACATAGAAACCGACATAAATATGTTCAACAAATGCAAAAACTTTGAAAGCTTTTAAATCATCAGGGCATCTTTATAGTTCAGCCCTGATCAATCTCCCTTATATTGGATGATTTAATCATTATTTTTGTAATGCTGATGAAGGAGTTAAACTTGGAAAGAAATTAAGATGCGATAATATTATTTGTAATCAAAGACTGCCCCCTACTGACTAGAGAGAAATACAGCAATCATGCATTTCATTTACTGCAATTTAATCTACAGCATCAAACTAATTCTGTTCAGTAGAAAGGAAAGACACTGAGGGGAACACATTGCCCCCCGTATTAAAAGTATTGGCAAATAATGATTTTATTTCCTGTGCAGTGTATCATGTGGAACATATTTCCCAGAAAACATTTGCCTATTTGCATGTATGTTCTCTCAATTTTATTTACAGCTGTTCTCCATATGTGTTTTCCAGCCTACATGAAGAGGCGCCACAGCTCCATTGGTGAGAGTCATTTGCTGGAGAGTGGTCTATCAGGAAGTGACCTCACTCAGAGCGCCAGCCCCCAAAACCTCTCCCAGCAGCATCAGCAGCAGCAGCAGCAGCAACAACAGCAGAATCAGCCCCATCTGAAGAAACCCCGTGTGGTGCTGGCTCCAGAAGAGAAGGAAGCTCTGAAGAGGGCCTACCAGCAGAAGCCTTACCCCTCCCCTAAAACCATTGAGGAGTTAGCGAGCCAGCTCAACCTCAAAACCAGCACAGTCATCAACTGGTTCCACAACTACAGGTACTGAGGCGCTTTAACCCTTTAAAGGGTTTGTGAACTGTGTGTACTCTGCTAATGATGAAATTAGGCTCCGGCTTACACATCCACCTGCTTGTGTTCCTTTTCTTACAAGTCTCGTTCGTGGTTCCCACAGATCCCGTATCCGACGAGAGCTCTTTATAGAAGAGATTCAGGCGGCGGCCGGCGAAGGCGGGTCCCCCTCGGCGCGGCCCGGGAAGTCTGGGGGCGAGGGAGACAACAGCTGCGATGGCACCGAGTCTGACAGCACTGCAGAGGGCCGACCGAGCGGCTCCGAGGAGCGCAGGGGCCTCCTGGAGAGCCCCAACCTCAGCCACAGAGACGAAGAGGGCGAGGCCGAGTTCCCCAGCGCCTCGGGCACCAGCAGGCCACGAGGAGGCATCATAGACAGCCTCTTCGGCATCCCCGAGTCTGTATCCACCGCCCCCGCCACTGCCACAGCGACCCCCTGCCGAAACCCAAAGGACAGCAGTCTGCGCAAGAAGAAAGCAGCCAACCTCAACAACATCATCCACAGGCTGGAGAAGGCGGCAAACCGCGACGAGCCTCACGAATGGGAGTTCTGAGGCGCCGCCATGTTGTTGTTTTATTCTCACTTTGTCCCTCACTGAGCTAACCCGGCCAAACCTGGTGCACACACAACACCGGTTAACCCAAGGGGTTTCGATTTGCTGTTTAGAAGTGGGCTATCAGAGACACGAACAAGAAAAGGAAACAAGTTTTTAGTCTGTTTATTTTGTGAAGCACTTAGCGGCCCTGCTGGCCACAGGGCTGTGAGACCATTGGCTAATGGTGAAGACACAAAACTGAAAAGCACAGGAGAGGGAGCGTTCCCACGAAATATTCTCAAGACTGGTGACAGTCACCAAAAAAAAACAAAAAAAACAACAACAAATACACACTATGAAATCACAGTGTCTCTGTTTCTAATAGAGAAGTTCTCACCAACAAGCTGAATAACTGTTACAGTAATTTATCAGTTCTCAAGGCTCTTGGGAGTTTCCTCTTTTGTATCACGTACACTTCGGCCGTCAGCAGAGACTAGTTCGAACCGGTTTCAAACCAAAAGCCAAGCATTTAAAAGCAAGTGTTGGCTGAAGGAACACGGGTGCACCGTCCCACCTGCCTCTCCCTCCCTACCCCAGAGGAGGCCATCCAATGGCTATGCAACTCTAGTACGCAATGGATTCCAGTGTAATGGAACCCGCATTATTTTCACAGTTCGGAAGCTTCTCCGATGTGAGAAGAAAATCCTTTTTATAGCAATTAAGTTGCCACCGAGAGATTGCACAGTCAGTTGACTCTAAACAGCACTCCTTTTGATTTTACACGCCAACGGCCTAAAAGAGAAAAAAAAATCACGTGAATGAAAAATAATCGTCGTAAATAAGAATCCATGATCACGCAAAAATTCATACTGTTGTTGTAAGTTTGACACGAATGGGTGACGGGAATAATTTCGTAACTCGATAGCTAAGTGTCAATTTTTATCGTTATTTAGGTCTGTTGTAAGGTTAGCGCTCGTTTATTTTTTTTCCATAGCTTTAATTGCCTCCGCGACTTGCGTTTTGAAGTCCGTGGAGGTCTTGTTTAATAATAAATGTCATTTTAGGCCAAAACAAAGACAGATAGTGAAGAAAAAAGGCTTTGTACAGTACTTTGAGTAAATATTCCTGACAAGATATTTTTTAAAGAGAATGAACTTGCCTGATTTTTATCCTCTTATAATAGAATCAGAGACCTCTAACCAAGTTGGGCAGTTTGGGCCCATAGAATTACAATTCTAATCCAATATCTATGGTGTTATAAATTCTAATTCTATGGTGTGGCCGTGGGCCACTGCACTGTATGGGCTGGTCCTCAGCACCAGGGTACCGGACGCGGGGTAAAGTCGACCTAACAGCTCGCTCTCGTGCAAACTCAAAACTTCAGGTTTTTCACCAGCTTCTCCATTCACTATTCACTCAACCGTAAACGAGCTTTCCGTGGCGTCTGC
Source organism: Carassius auratus (assembly GCF_003368295.1). Taxonomy (NCBI): domain Eukaryota; kingdom Metazoa; phylum Chordata; class Actinopteri; order Cypriniformes; family Cyprinidae; genus Carassius; species Carassius auratus. The sequence goes on along the minus strand of NC_039277.1, from coordinate 11,964,123 downwards.
AACATTGCCGAGTTTGTTCACGGCATGCATCTGTCCTCCGAGACGACTGGAAAAACACCTTGCGAAATGGACTTAAGTTTTTTCTTCATACTGTATATGACGGAGGACTTTTCATCCACATTTCTTGTTAAACACACATTTTAAAAAAAGAGGAAAATATGTAGATTGTGAATGAAAAGCTCTTTTAACGTTAGCAGCCTGAGGTGAATCGCTACACGGCAAGGACTCGGCCCCTCTGTAGAAACGTTCTTTCTCTCCTGAAACACCTTTTGAAACCTGCTCACCTTTCACCTCTGGCCCTTGTGTCATTGTATGCAGTTGATTTTGTGAACGAAAGCGCAGATCGGTGGTACCACGCGCTCGTTTGTGTGCGAACCTTGAGTGTGTGTGTGTGTGTGTGTGTGTGTGTGTGTGATTGTTGACAAGAGCGATCTATATTTGTATATTACTACTACTACTCACCACAGGCGGTGGAAGCAAACACCTCCTCACATCCCTAAGCTATTTAGCAGTCCTGCAGCATATCACATAGTACATTTTAAGTTTTTTTTATTTACACGCATAAACTAATGGTAGATATTTTTTTTGTTTGTTGGTGTGGTTTGCTTATTTATAGATGCTGTCTTTTACATATTGATGTCTTATATTGTTATACGTGTTCTTTTTTTGTAATGGAAGGGACTATAAAAGGTCAGGTTACATATTTTTAGACTAATAGACTGCCGGCAGTATTGGATTACATTTAAATGATGTACTTTTGATACATGTCTATTGATTAATTCTGAAAATTATCATTTTTTGTTTTGTTTGTTTGTTTTGAATATATTTTACTCTGTTAGTGAGCTGGATGAACAGTTACTACATTGACAAAGGAAGCAGAATTTATATGTATTGCATTAATGATTTTAATTAGTACGCATTTTTAGATGTTTTAACCATTTTTAAAGATTACAATTCAAGATGAATTGTGTTTGGCTGTATTCACTACAAAGGCAAACCGATTGATGCTCTTGAATTGGGTTTTCAGGTTAATAATTAACCTGCGAACGTTCTGATAATGTATGTTTAAAAAAATCGCAATCAAGCTTAGTTGCTATAAAGAGCCAGTGAACAACTGGTAGTTAACGTCACTGAAATTAGCTGTCGCTTTGAGCTGCACCTTGAGGAATTGGACTTTTTTTTGTGCGTAAAAATTTATGCCGAAAAACTAATTCGGTTTAAAACTACCTTTGGCCTTTTTTTTTTCATTTTCTTTTTTTATTTGATGTGTGCCAATGAATGATTCAAATCAAATTTGTCTCTTTAAGACCTAACGAAAGCACAGAGAGATACTTCATGAACCAATGTTTTTATCGGAATATACGAAAATGTTGAAAGCCTGTGACTGTTTCTCGAACTTTCTCTCCACGTTTAACATTGGAGTGCCTTCACTGAAAACTGTTCGCTACTATAATCGCGTCGTCTTCATTCCAAATAAGTGATTGGAAGTATCGTGTGTCAGATCGTACCACATCTTAACAATTTTCGCCAGCAAGTTTAATAATAAGGTCTCATCTAGTCTCAGGTCATAATATTCCGTACTTTTAAGGTGTCTGTGTTGTTTTATCTGAGAGAAAACAGCTGTCCCAGGATTCAAACTTGGTTACTCAAAAAACGAAGTTTTGTAATGGTTAACTTCATATTTATTCATCCCATATGTAGTTTTAATCATTTCTAGGCATTCATTAGATGATTTTGACCATGTTATTGTATTTTAACAGTAAGATTCCCCAATGCTTGAGGAAGTATACAGATGGATTTGGTGTGTGGAAACTCTTTTGTAGACTATGCTGTAGTGTGGACCAAATTGTCAAAACAGACAAATCAAAGTGTGAAGACTCTTTTCTGATCATAAACATGTGATTTCAATTGAACACAGATTGAAATAGGAGCACATTGAAATCTGGTCTGTATCAAGGTAGCTTTTTTTATGTCTGTCACGTTCTCACTGACTGAAACGGTAACCGTACTGTTGATATCATTGCATGAAACACTTAAAGAAAAACACTTGGAGTTTCCAGACGATTCTCAGTGCAGATGTCCAGCACTTTTTCTCTGCTTTTTTGCAAATATTTTTCTATGGAAAGTATTGCAGATGACTAAACACATCAACATTCGACTGCACAGACAGCACGTTTATATTATTTCTTAAAAAAAGACAAAAAAAGACAAAAATTAAAACAAAGCAAACAAAAAAAAAGATCATCATTATTGATATTACATTGGTAGTCTCGAGTAGCATTAATGTAGATATTCGTCCGTAGCTTAGTTCGCTAGTGATTTGTCATAATTGTTACCTCGTTTATTCCCTCACACTTACATCACTTCCTGAGACAGTATGTTCTTTCTTCACCTGAGACAGTATGTTCTGAACAGCCACAGTTTGTTTCATTGTATCCCAGATGGAGAATTTCTCTCTCTCTATCTTTTTTGTTTTGTTTTAAAGTTGTGTAATTGTGTTATATGTGAGACGAGCACGACGATTATACATCTGTCTCAGCGAGAGCAACACAAGTTATCACGATTAATTTCGACCAACAATCCATGGAAGCTGGATGTCTGGATCAGGACGTTCAGATCTCTCTCTCTCTCTCTCTCTGTTGTTGCTCAGTATGCTGTAATATGGGTAATATGAAGCCTTGTAATGAAATATGACAGGCAGCTCCCAAGTCAAGCTGGTATCCTATAGATTCTCCTTAGGTCTCTCAAAGCTCAGGTAGAACCTCGGTTTAGCACAGTCCTTTTGTCCATTAGTTTGTTGGTGACACTTTCCCTCTTACACCTGCTAATGACAGTTGTATGGTTTATTTTTCTGTGTCATGGATTTGAACCACAAGATGGAGCTGAATCCTCCATTTTACCTGAATAAAGACTCTTCCACTTTGTTCTCTTGATATGCATTTAGTTCAGTTGGTTTCTCCTTTGTGTATAATCATGTAGTCTTGTATTCTGTTCCCAGCGCTGTTACAGTTCTAATCCAAAATGAGAAAAAGCAATATCACTGTTTGAAATTCATTATTATTATTATTATTATTATTCATTACCACCATAGGTGTATTAACTGAAGTAAATATCTTTTGTACAAACACATTACCACTGTACTCTGCATTTATTTATTTCTGATGTCAGGAATTTGAAGCCATGTTTAAGAAGCACAAAGCATGTGCAAACTAGGTTTTTGACTACAACAGTTATGCATGCATACATATATCTGTTATGGGGACATTTTAAGTGTCTAAATGAAACATACAAAAGTTACAAAAAATTAACACATACTACTAGAAATACCACACAAACAGAAGACATTTTGAATAATTTATTTTCTTTCCACCGTATGCATATTCATGTTTTTAAATTACCAGAAGGCACATTTAAATTGAATTATTGTAATTTCAGGACATCTCCATATCCATTCCAGTTTCAGACAGAACCCACTGCTTGTGTTAGCAGTCTACATCCTTAACAGTTAGACTCCAGAACATTTCCACCATTCTTCAAAGTGATTAAAGTACACTTTAATTTACTTTCAAGTGACACACATTTATTTTGGACACAATACTTGTAAAACTTAAATTAGGGGCTCAGGTGAAATGAAGCCAGACAAATAATATTAATAAACCAAGACCCAAGGGCTGTTGTGCAAAATAATGCCATCAGTGTTTACCAGCAGTGTAAATACATCATGCTCCATGACCACAAAAATCATTACACAAATTACTTTGAATACAGTTTAACAGAAGAGGTGGAGCACACAATTTTAGCTACAATGGCATCCATTATGACAAATAAACCATTCTCAGTTCCATTACCTTAAAAATTTAAACGTGTGTGTGTATATACATATTCAAAATATATACATATTCAATATATATGCAGTTTATATATATATATATATATATATATATATATATATATATATAATTGCATATATTTTGAATATGAATTCACAAAACATATATTACTGCTGTCAAATGATTAATCGCATCCAAGTTTTTTTTTTAAATAATACAGATACACATGCATGTATACATTTAAGAAAAATTTGTTGTTAATATATAAGATATATATAAATTATGTGTATATATTATAATGTGTGTGTGTGTGTCTGTAAATATGTTAAATATATATGTGCATATATATATATATATATATATATATATATATATATATATATATATATATATATACACACACTATATAAACAAAAACGTTTTTTGGTTTCAATTAATCATTTGACAGCACTACTATATATATCAACTTTATACAGGATCTTTCACATAGTCTTTATGTGTGTGTGTGTGTGTGTTTGTGTGAATATTTAAAAAATGAAATCTACATATAACTAAAACAAATTAAAACAAGACTGATTTAGAATAATATATATATATATATATATATATATATATATAAAATATACACACACACTAAATAAACATTTAAACAGCCCCTTTAAGAAAATCAGTTATAACTTTAAAGTGTATTTTGTATTAACTTTTGGTAAGGATTTGTTACCCATAAAAAAGACAAATACGACACATCAGTACCATATATCTGTGCAATTTGGCACATTCTTTTTAATCAAAACCAATTTTACGCTGTTGAGATATGCTTCAAGTATCCCCGTGTCTTCCTCACTTGCTAGACTTGAGGCTAAATAAGATCATCACCGCCATCACCAGCATCATCCCCACAGCGATCTCCTTCATCCTGCCCAGTTCCATATCCTCAACCTGCTCCTCCTTCTTCCTGATGAGCTCTTCTCTGCGCTGCCGGATCTCCTGCTCTCTCTTCAGCTGTTCTCCATAGTGTGATCTAATGAAGGTATCAAAGTCGAAGATGTTCTGCTGGGTGACTCCAACAGAGGGGGAGTGTCGGGCTCTGCTCTGCTGTCCTGATGCTGGACTCTCTCGCTCTCTGCCGGCGGGTTTGCTGGTTCCCAGCAGGTCAGCTTGACTCAGGATCCCACGATCGTATTTCCTCCTCAGAGCTTTATTACCCAGGATGCTGTACGCCTCGCTGATCTGCGAGAACCTGAACGCGGCCTCCTCGCTCCCTGCGTTCTTGTCCGGGTGATAGATGAAGGACTGTTTATAGTAAGCAGTCTTGATTTGTACATGCGTGGCGGTCGGAGAAACTTCCAAAATATCATAATAAGCAGACTTTGATTTGTATAACGGACTGCCTTTATCCTGTGTGCCACTATAAGCTCTGGTTAAAGACATAAACTGCCCTACATATACATTTGGAGGGGCATAAAGAGGCTTTTTATAGATGGCTTCCCTTAGCTGGCGCTTAAAGTGAGTGCCAGTTTGACTGGACAGGAGAGGGAGTTTTCCATAAGTTCGCAAACACGAGCTCCTCCAGGAGGACAAGTGAAATGCAGATGCCTTCGACTTCGACCCATGGCAATCCGTCCACGTACTAACATTTCCAGAATTGAGGTTCAACGGCTTTTTCAGGCTGTATGCATCTCCAGAGCAGGTAAAGAGTGTGTTCACAGTCCCTTTTGGAGACTCCAGAGCTGCCGGTGTTTCAGCTGATTGGACAAGGTCATTTCGAGTCTCACAGAGCTGTGGCGACTTTATTAAATCTGCGACGTAAGTTGCTGTTGGAACCGGTTTAAAGTCTTTATCCAAAAGCGGGAGATTTCGCGGTTTTAAAAGCTTGTAAGCCACTCTCCCGAAACACAGCCTGACCTCCGCCATTGCGCAGGGATCAACTAAAGAAAGCTTCATCGCCGGGTTCCGCCGCAAATCGACCAATCAGAATTGAGCTTCTTTGCAGGCTGAGTGAAATTAGACCAATGCCGTGCGAGAAACATATTTCTAGTAAGGGGATTGTTAGAGCGTTCAGGTTGTTTTCATCATAAGAGTTACATAATATCCTGTGCAAGACTGTGTAGGGCAGAGATAGTTTATAATGAATAGTAACTCAGTGGACACACTATCATTGTTAGTATTATTATTGTTAACGTAATCGATTTTTTGTAGATGATTTAACTACAGACATTTCATTGTATAGAAAATCCAGTTATTTTAGCTGTTCTGTGGACATGATCAAATGACAAAAATCTAAATCATTTAAGTTAAGGGCCTTATTAAAATTATATCAAGTTAAGAAATTAATATTATCCGTGTTATTGCATTTATAAATTAATTAAATTATACATTTATGCATTTAGCAGACGCTTATCCAAAGCGACTTAAAGTGCATTCAAAATCAATTTTTACCTATCATGTGTTCCCGGGGAATCGATCCCCCAACCTTGCGCTTGATAGCGAAATGCTCTACCATTTGAGCTACAGGAACACTATGTGGGACTACATTTATAATTACATAAACTACATTTATGGGGCTACTACACTTAAGCACTTAATTCAAGTACTAAGACTAAAACTAGTTCATGATGATCAGGGCTGTGTTTAGAGTTTTGGGGCCCTCTGGATGAGGGGGACGCGGGGCCTAATCTACCTACTGTTCATAACTAAATAAAATATATACTGTAACTGTATGCTATATAATTTCCCCTTCACAATCAGTGAATATGTATAGGGGTATTTCTATGATTGCAAATTGTATCTACTGCATTATATTGGCAGTTATTTATGTATTATAAATATGCAACTAATTTCAACTCTGCCCTAAATAAAAGTGACGTCTGATGAACTGCGTGCGACACACAAGTTACGCGCGTTTGTAAATCTGTGTTCATGTTTACGTCTGTCGCGGAGCACACAGTTAAAAACATTCCAGCAGTACGCTGTCACATACGTAACTTGCGTATGTGGTTTCCAGTGCACACAAGCGCTTTCACATTCACCTGAGCAGGCTGCAGACCATACCTCTCGCTCGGGGTTTGCTGTGCTACCCTGCCGTCCTGCTGGATATCATAACAGTCGCTGACAGTCCGCGTGTGGGCCTTCATCGACACTCGTATCAGACCTGCTAGGGGTGTGTGCATGCAGCATAATGGACCAGGCGAAACCCCGAACGGAGAGCCGCCTCCGCTCTCCTTCAGCGCCGCAGCTCCGCTCCAAACGGCAGCGTCCCGGGTAAGGAGGTTCGGGCAGGAGGGGCGGACGGTCCCTCCTCAGCCGACAGTGATGGTGGTGTTTTCGGCTGCGAGTGACTCTGAGAATCCGGGAGATGCGATGTCAGGCGCGGACTCCGGGGAAGAGGTGTATCGCAAACCAGTCATTCCTGTCCCTAATCTTCATTTGGGGAAGCCCCTTCGCACTTTAGACGTACCTGAGGAGGTAAGTCCCCGAGGTTTAAATTAAAGAGGATGTGCTATTTTTATAACAGGGTAACGTTAGTTGTAGTGTGATGCATATAAGTTAAATGCAAATGCCCACGTTCAACTGCGTTTCGCCCCTTTAAATGTTTGTTTGTTTTTCCTAAATATCATCTGGAAGAGTTGTCAAAATTTTCCAGATTATCGTGCTTTATCGTAACCGTTTCCATAGGCAACAGATGTATTGAGCGTGTTTGCGTCCCGATTGCTACAATCGGATTGGTTCTTTATCCCAGTGGGGCGGGTGGACGTAATTTCTGATTGGTTTATATCACACGTCCATCAAATCATATCGGCTGGATTAAACTAATCGTGTTTTGCAAGGTCTATTATTATCATAGACAGTAAAAGAAAGATTGTCATGTTAAAGGTCTCAGTGCTGATTTCTGCTGACAAACCTGCGTGACATGTGAACATGTGTAATATGATTAGCCTAAGACCTTTGTTTATCATTGCCAACGGGTTGTAAGATAATTATTTAAACGTAACAGCTTTCAAATATTTCAAATAAGTGCTGTTCTCTTAAACACTATATTCATCCAAAAAAATGCATGATGGGTTTTCTGCATCACTGTTTTCAGTATCAATACTAGGAATAACTGTTTGAGAAATGTTTCTTCAGTGCCAAATCAGCATATTAGAATGATTTGACACTGAAGACTGAAGTTAAAGCCATAACTTTAAATTTCTGCCCAAAAAAACCTCTTATTTTCCATTTTAATAAAATTTCAAAATAATACTGTTTTAAGTCAAAAAAAATGCATCTTAGGTGAGCATAAGAGACTTATTTCAATAACATTCATATTACCATAATACAATATTTATTTATAAAGCACATTTAAAAACAACCAAGGCTGACCAAAGTGCTGTACATAGCAGAGGATAAAATACAGAGCAGTACAGGACAAAAGAAACAACTGAAAAAATAAAACAAAAGAAAAAATAACTTACCCCAAACTTTTGAGCAGTAGTGTACCTTCAGACTAATGTAAAAAACATTATTCTTTTACATAAAAAAAAAAAAAAATAGACTAATGTCTATTTCTGTTCCTCCTCTCTCTCTCCATAGTTCCCAGAGGTTATCCCCCTGAATGTAGGAGGAACATATTTCACCACTCGGCTCTCCACCCTGCGACGTTATGAGGACACAATGCTGGCTGCCATGTTTAGTGGCCGCCACCACATTCCCAGGGATGCAGAGGGACGATATTTCATTGACCGAGACGGAGCATATTTTGGGTTAGTGTTTAGATTAATAAAATCTGATTATGGCCACTAGTATCCAAAAATACAAACGTTTTGATTATCTGAATTCATCTTTTATTATTTCATCACTGCATTACTTAAATAAATGCATGATTTGATGCTTATTAGAAATGCTTGTCTGTATTTCTCTGGCATTAGGGATATTCTGAATTTCTTGCGAGAGGGTGAGCTGCCTCATAGGGACCGTGTTCGTGCGGTTCACAGGGAAGCTCAGTATTATGCTATTGGGCCTCTTTTGGAAAGCCTTGAAGACACGCAGCCACTTACCGGAGAGAAAGTGCGACAGGCTTTTCTTGATCTTTTGCCCTATTATAAAGGTAATATAAAATCATAAATAAAAACAGGGGTTTCCGTTTATTGAACAATTGTACCCTTTTCTTCTAGAAAATCTTGAGCGCATCGTGGAGATTGCAAAACTTCGTGCCATGCAGAGGAAGGCTCGTTTTGCAAAACTGAAGATCTGTGTTTACAAGGAGGAGATGCCTATCACCCCTTATGAAAGACCACTGTTCAATTCGCTGAGATTTGAGCGCTCAGAGAGTGAGGCCAAGCTGTTTGAGCACCATTGTGAGGTTGACGTGTCCTTCGGGCCCTGGGAGGCAGTGGCAGATGTTTATGACCTTCTTCACTGCATAGTAGGTGACCTGGCAGAGCGGGGCATCTCTGCTGACCAGCAATGCATCGGTGTGTGTGACAAACACCTCATCAACCATTATTACTGCAAAAGGCCAATCTATGAATTTAAAATCACCTGGTGGTGAAGGTGAGGTGTTCTAGCTGATGATTCTAGCTAAGAACTGAGATGTGCAAGTCTGAGCAAATGATATTTGCGGCTGTCTACAGTTATATGAAACCAGCAGGATCATGGAGTCCTACTCGAAATTAGTGGAAATAATGACAAGCTTTTGAAAAAGATGGCTATAATTGTGGCATTTGCCCTTTTGTTTCTTCAGGAAACTGCGGTTTGCAACTCAAATTTTATTTTATGGGCAGCTCTATTGATTCCTTAGTTTTTGTAAGTAATTGTTTAACTTAGTTAATTTAGTATAAAACCTGGAATCATTTCGTCCAGTTGTAGTTCTAAAGGGATTTTCTGGAATCGTCCTCAGAGGAAGTTAACTTATGTGAAACAGTGTTTCCTGTTCTAAATATGACATCCCTTAAATATGTTTCCGTGTTAGATGGAATGCAGTATGATCAAAGAATTAGTCAACTGGACCCATACTCTGAAAATTAAGTGTCATTACTTGTGAAGTATTTCTTAAAAACAACTTTTTCCCTAAAGTATTTTAAAATACCCCATTTGTTTTACATGACTTATATACGTAGGACCTGATCCATGTCAAGTTTCCTGTAATGAACACCCTAGATAGTGCATATAATGACTTCAACAAGAATACAAATGTCTGGAATTTACAGCCACTCAAATCTTCACATAAAGCCTTATAAAATATTCATACATCCCATTAAAGTATAGAAGTTTTTTTATTCATGTAAAAAAAATAAACGGTTCACCAAGTTTATGTACTAAAATATATATGACCTGAATATGAATTAAAAGCACTATATTTAAAATTAAACTAAAGACTGTTAGCCACCTTACTGCTGGATAGATTGCCTATTTTGCTACTTTGACACTTTATGAAGTTATTTTCTGCTGCCTATAGCATTTGTCTATGCTTTTAATTGCCATAACCCTCAGCAAGTTTAGATGATTTAGCATTATTTATTTTAGTCATCTGAAACATCTGTCTCTCATTGGTTTGCTTTGAGAGCTGTGAAGGCCATGTGAAGTTACAAGAGCTCTCTGTGTTTTGGCAGCAGAATATCTAATACCAGTTAAAATGCACAGTATAATCCTAACTGGGATTTAGTTTCAGTCTTGCCCAGTTGATGTTATGTTTCTCAAATCTAAACCGATGCATATTTGTTCTCTGTTGTACATTTGTTAAATACTGTTGTTTGTATTGCATTACTGTACTGGCTCTTATTGTGCTGATAATAAACAATATATTTTGCAATTTATTAAAAAAAAAATTTCTTCTTTTTTTTTACATGTAAACGTAACAATTTTATCATAGATAATGGTGAAAAAAGATGAATGCGCTGGATTTGTCGTCGGGAATGTTTACATTCTTAGATCAGACCACCTGTAGCCCCGCCCACACAACCAATACACCAGTCGCGAGGATATGAGGTATTTTGTGACCCTGGAGAAGAAGACCGCTGACGAGGTATATGTCGCTGTCCGGTTGATTAACATTAAATACTGAAACTTTTCGGTTTTTTCAATGTTTTATTCAGTATCGCTTTAGACAAGTAATGCATATTTCGCTAATATCTTCCTGAGAACGAGCTGTTGCGTTTGTTTTTAGCCACGTCAGTTAGCTGTTTTGCTAGCTTGACGTGTCTGCCTGCGGCGGATTGAATGACATTCTGTGTTATTTTCAGTCGATAATGTATTTTCTACAATACTTTTAAACCCTCTGATGGTCAATTAATGAATGTTTAAGCTACAACATACCAGCACTGAACGATGTCAGTAACAATTATATGTTGTAATACCTGGAGTTTCCTTTCATGTTATCACTGTTAAAATTGGTTGTTCTTTTAAGCAGTTAACGTAATTGATTCAAAACGATAAAGACACAAGACCAAACACGTTTGAACTACTCCCGTTTTCATTTCGACGGAGATTTAAAGGGTCATTGGATGTTTAATAATTCGCAGTATAATTTAGACATCATTTTTGTAAGGTTAGGTGAATTCAGGTTGGTTTGGTCATTTTCCCCAGACATCTCAATAGAAACAAATGTCCCAATTTACCTGAATCCACCCTGTATAATTATTAAAACTATGCATTTGACTTCCCCATTAGCTCTGAAATCTAAATCGAAGTATGAAAAATCTGATTTTCACATAGTTTCATTTTTAAATCTGCTCAGTCTTTAAATGACTCATCTTGTCTCATTTAAATGGCGATGTTGAAATCTCTGGTATGTTTTGCAAGAGTTGTATGTCTTTGCAGAGCACATTCTGTAACCTGACTCCTTTTGTCGTGGTGCATGAACTGTAGACCGGATGTGCAAATTCAGATCACAATAACAAACATGTTTCTTCACCTAGACAAAAGGGACACGATGAGTCAGCGCTCGGAGAGACGCGGGATCCATGTAGACCAATCAGAATTGCTGTGTAAGAAAGGCTGCGGTTATTATGGCAATGCTGCATGGCAGGGCCTATGCTCCAAGTGCTGGAGGGAGGAGTACCAGAAATCTCGGCAAAGACAGATCCAGGAGGACTGGGCTCTGGCTGAGAAGTGAGTTGAACACAGTGGAATTTAATTTTGTTCGATAACGGATTAAGTATTAATTAAAAGAAACATTCAGCATCATCAAGACATTCTTAAAGCAGAAATGATGTTCAGACAGACTGCTGTAATGATGTGCTTCCTGTTGCAGGCTGCAGCGAGAAGAGGAGGCTGCTTATGTCAGCAGTCACAGTTCCCCTCAGACCCAGCCTCCACAGTCCAACTCTCTTGCCACCTTCTCCAAGTTTGAAGAGAAGAAAACCAATGAGAAGACCCGTAAGGTCACCACCGTTAAGAAGTTCTTCAGACCCTCTTCCCGCACAACCCCTAAAAAAGGTACAAGGAGGGTGGGATTGGAGAAATATAAGTGTGATTTGTGTTTTTTTTTTTGCAGTAGGAGGAGTTGGCTGATGTCTGCCAACCAAAAAAAATATTATAAGTTGGACAAGTGAAAACTGATTTAAAATACAGTGGAGCTTTACAGACTTGTGTCAGTGCTGTAGGTTTTCCTTGCATCGCCACTTTCCTTTCAGAACCCAAAATACAAAATCACACATTCTTTTGTTTCTGGATTCCTTTTGGAACTCATGCTTATTTCATATGCAAATGATTGCCCCATCATCATACATAGTCCCAGTTTGACTTTACCTTGTCATTGGATGGCATCAATCTGATAAAGCCTTAAATTGTCTGCATGCAACATCCAAGCAGCAATTTGTAATTTATGCTAGTTGATTATTACTTTAATGGACCTGAATGTTGGCAATTAAAAGGCTTTATCATTGAAACATTAGGTATAGACCATTCAAAAGTTAATTGGGATCAGTAAGATTTTATGATTTTGAAATATATCTCTTATGCTTACCATGGCTGAATTAATAAAGTAAAAATGTATTTTTTGGTGAAAAGTTTTCTATTTTAATATATTATAAAATGTAGTTCATTCTTGTGTTGCAAAGCTGAATTTCCAGGAGTATTACTCCAGTCTTCAGTGTCACATGATCCTTCAGAAATTATTCTAATATGCTGATTTGGTGCTCAAGAAGCTTTACTGTCATCTTGGAATAATTGAAAGCATTCTTGCTGAATAAAATCGTTACTTACTTTCTTTACTGATCCCAAACTTTTAAACGGTAGTGTAAGGCACCCTTGCTTGATTAAATAGTTATTTATTCATTTGCGGTCACTTGATTTCTGTTCTGCGTTCTGTCTGATCTTCACCCCACTTCTACCACATTATTCATCCATATCACCCCCTTTCGCCCGTTTCCCTTGCCTACCCTGGGTGTTTTAGTCCCCCCCGAATAAGAAAGCGAGAAACAAGAGAAAGAGGAGAAGTTGCAAGGCAGGAGGGAGAGCCATGGAGAAAACCTCCTGAGGGATCTGAAGGGCATTTTTACCCAACCCTGGGAGCTGGCCTCCCCCACCGAAGGTAACATACAGAGCCTGAAGGAACATCTGGGGTTATGAAAAGTGAACGTGGGAGGACATTGCATTGTTCATCTTTTCTGAGTTGGACCAGCGTTCCTTTGATGTTTATGATTTGATGTTCTGTGTTGAAGAGCTAACTGTCTAAAAGTGTCTATACTAAAAGTATTTCACAGAGTACAGCAGCAACCCTTTCATTTGATGTTCCCCTCAGCTGTTCTTCGTGACATACTGCCCGATCCATACTGTAGTTTAGTGTGTATTTATTGGTTGTGTGTGCTTCAAAAGCCATGATTGAATTGACCCTACCATTTGTTTTCATGTTCACTGTTTCATTGTCATGCGTCCTCTTCTTTTTCTTGTCAATCTGGTGGCAGCTCTGGCATCGAGGCTGAGAGGTGGGTATTAGTGCCACATCACTGTAGCCCTCCAGCACAAATCACAGAAAACAAACCAGTGCATCAGTGTTATATATGAGCTGCATGCATTCAGGCTGAAACCCTTCTAATGCTCCGTTTAGAAAGACAGGTGCAACAGCGTTTCGAACATCTGTTTGTGTAGTATTTAGCCAAAGCATGCTGGTACCAGAATTCTCTCTCAATTCATTCAGCTACTCTATTAATGTCTTTGACTCTGTTCTGATGTCAAAGGTGTTGGCATGATAACAGATCAATATTTTAGTAGAACGGCCTACTTCTGAGAAGGTTTTCCTCTCAATGGGCTGAAAGTCAACTTATGAATATATGATATGTAACATTGTTGTTTATTCAGTGGCTTTTTTTCTTATTATGTGCAGAATGTCATGTGTAATTCAGCTGAACATTTCTACTTGTATTTAATTATTGAATATTATTGGCTGAAATTACTTTCACATGGCATTCTGTGATGAAAACTAACTTTTGAACTTCCATTTTCTTCCGATCCATTTTATTATCCATTTATTGCTTATACAACTTGTTTCTAAACATTCTGTGTGCTTATTTGTGTTCCTCAGAGAGCCATGAGGGTAAAGCGCCCAGTCCCTCCATTAGCCGTCAGTCCAGCATCGAGACTGATCGCGTGGCACGAGACTTTGTGGAGTTCCTCAAGACCATACACAAGCCGGGCAGAGAGATCCACAAGCAGAGCCGTGGTTTCATAGAGAGTATGGGGAATAAAAAGGTGAGAACCAGGGTCACGTGCCTACATCAGATTTGAATGTTAATCATTTAAGTAAACAAATTCTTTTGCATTTGTTCTTATTTAAAGGATCTCAGTGCTGAAGAGCTGTCTGAGTGTGTGCAGGACTTCTATCAGGGCATGTCTGACCGACTCTTGAATCATTATAAAGGTAGAATTCATGCTTCAGAGAAACTTGGCAGCGCTGAATTGGTCAAAAAGTCTCAAATGGTTTGAATCATTTTAATTAAATACTCACTGAATCCATTAGAGCGGATACTTGATCTGATTCATCTGCTGTCTGGTTGTTTTGTTGTAATGGAATTTTATGAAAGATTACCAAACATGGTTTTGTTTTGTATGTACTTGGGCTAGGGATGTAACGATTAACCACGTGCCAGTTTAAAATCGATTCAAATATGTGACGACTCAAATCGGTGGAGATGTTAAACAAGTCGTGATTCTATTAGGGGTAGGAGTTCATATGAATGTTTGACTGAGGGGAAATTACTCTTTAGAAAAGTTTAGATGGTATTTTTGTATAATGTGTAGGGCCGCGCTGCTTTGTTTACAGCGGTTACCTAGGAAACGCTTAAAGCGCCACCTGCTTAAAGCGTTCCATCTGTTCCATGCAGATATTTTTTCTGCATAGTTTCACAAAGCTATTTTTTTTGTTTGTTTCAAATTTCGAAATTATACAATCTAATTTAGATTAATAACTGCTCATGTTTATGTTTGTTTATATGAATAATTTATTTTATTTGTGTTACTCATTTATTTGATTTGGAGCTTGTTTTCCATTACTTTATATTAAAATTGTGTCATTCAGCAGACGCTTTTATCCAAAGCAACTTTCAAATGAGGACAATAGAAGCAATCAAAACCAACAAAAGAGCAGTAATATGCAAGTGCTATATTAGTATATTATTATAGTGTTATTTCAATTTCACAAGGAAATGTTCAGCATTTTGTCCAAGCAATAATAATAAAAGGAACCACTTAATTTATAATTTGTCTTAAATCGCTTAAAAAAAAAAAAAAAAAAATCCTGAATCGAATCGTGAAATCAAAATTGTGAATAGAATCCAATCATGAGTTGAATGAATCAATTTACATCACTAACCTGGGCCCAATTATATCTGCCCAAAAGCAGAATTGTTTAGGAGACAGGGGTATCTAAAAAATATTTTTTTTCTTTAAATATGGTCAGGCTGGGTCATTAAAATGAGTGAGATTTTTAGAGCTGAGATATCTATACCAGTTGGCCCAAGTTGACCTTTGATAATGCAATATTTATTTTTAGTCCACAGCCCTCAAATTAGATTTTTGGCCCTTCATTTAAAAAAAGTTTGGGCACCTCTGTTTTAGAGCATGACAAATGAAAGTATGTTTAATTAATTATTTTGTTGTTTAAAAAATTGTAGCTTGACTTGTTTGACTAAACCTGATGAAAGTTTTTTTTTTTTTTTTTTTTTGTAGTTGTAAAAGGTTGTAAATGGCTCATCAGTTTTGGTTTCATTTTAGTTTTTAGTAATTTTAACTTGTTTTATTGTATTTTATTTTTACATTTTAAATCAGTTTTAGTAATTTTAGTACTTCAGTGTAATTTTTTTAATTCAATTCAAAAATATGTTCAGAGAAATATTTCTCTCTCTCTGTGTGTGTGTGTGTATATATATATATATATATATATATATATATATATATATATATATATATATATATATATATATATAATATATAATATATATATCTTTTTTTTTTTCATTTTATATTTACATTTTATTTTATTTAAGCTTCATGTCAGTAAACAAGAAACACTGGCAAATCCAGTACATCCAGCCACCATGTCTGCTAACCACTTAAGAAAACATTGTTGTTCCAGAATGGTGATGTGGGGGTGGGGTTATATAACAGACTGATTTCACTGATTTCATTCTAGACACAAGTATGTGAGGCATCTAAAAGATTTTTATCTGTCCTCTCAGCTGTCCTCTGTAGAATGCTGTGAACGGACCATAATGGTTATTTACATTTTTGTACATTTACACTTGCCTTTTATGGTTTACAGTTGATTTCCAGAAGCCAGATGATTTTTTTTTTGCAAATATAAACCTCAGTGGGTTCCTCTTTCCTCAGGCTCCTCTGAGAAAGTGGATAGGGTAATGGACCAAGTGGAAAAATACATCATGACTCGACTCTACCAGAGTGTCTTCTGTCCAGAGACCTCAGATGATGAGAAAAAAGACCTGGCCACCCAGCGCAGGATTCGGTCAGCCAATGTTTAGTATTGTTTATGTGCTATTATAGTATTTCTTAATATTTTAAATTAGGTTATGTATGCATGTATGCATGTATTTATGTATGTATGTATGTATGTATGTATGTATGTCTCATTAGCTTTATTTTTATTTCAGTGTAGGTTTTAGTGTTTTTCCTTCTTTAACTTAAACTTATGTTGGCTAGTTATCAAAATAATATTTTTCATTTTAGTTTAAGTTTTATATTAAATATTGATGTTTTAACTACACACTCCATATTATATGCCCCATATCAGTATTAACTTTATGCATGAAAATTCCTCAATCAAGTATGATTCTTTTACGCCTTTCACCTTCTCCAGTATTGATTTATTCATCATTTAATGGTTTTCCAGGGCCTTACACTGGGTAACCATTCAGATGTTGTGTGTTCCTGTGGATGAGGATATCCCTGAGGTCTCTGATAGTGTAGTCGAAGCCATCACCGGTGAGTCTGCAAGGATGGTACTGTTTTGTCTTTACGTTGCTACTTTCAGTTTTTCTTCCATCAAGATACAAGCTATTTTCTTCTTCTTTTGTCTACCTCAGATATCATTGAGATGGACTCCAAGCGTGTGCCCAGGGATAAATTGGCCTGCATCACCAGTTGCAGCAAGAATATTTTTAACTCCATCAAAGTCACCAAGAATGAACCAGCCTCTGCAGATGACTTCCTACCCACTCTCATTTATATTGTGTTGAAGGCGAACCCGCCACGGCTGCAGTCCAACATCCAGTACATCACACGTTTCTGCAACCCTTCAAGACTCATGACGGGAGAGGACGGATACTACTTCACCAACCTGGTGGGTCCACATATAATTAAGAGTTGCTCAAAAATCATATATGTCCAGACAGACTAATTTTTAAAGGCATAGTGCACCCATGAAAATTGTTCTTTTTCTTTCTTTTTACTCAATTTTTATCTTCATCACGTGTTCCCTGCAGTGCTGTGCCGTTGCCTTCATAGAGAAGCTGGACGCTCAGTCGTTGAATCTCACCCCTGAAGACTTTGAGCGTTACATGTCTGGTCAGGTTTCCCCCCGACAACAAGAAGATCCTGCACCCTGGCCCCAGAGTGGTTCCTGTGTCAACCCAGCACTTAGCCAGATCCAACATAACCTCAAGCTCCTATCCAACCTCGAGAAAAGACAGCAGCAGGTCACCGAGGGGGCGCAGAATCTGCAGGCCGAACTGGTAGAATGGCAGGACAGCGTGGCCCGCGAGGTGCAGGACATCCTGGAGCGATACCCACTGGAGATCAAACCACGAGCATCTGCGATCGATGCAGAGAATGTGGAGAACGACAGGCTGCCACCACCCCTTCAGCCACAAGTGTTTGCGGGTTAGCATAGTGTAATGTCCTTTGGATTGAATAAGCCAGCAACATGGTCGTACCAGACGGGTAAAGCATTTTTAAATGCATTGGCTGCTCTTGTTAAAGTTCTTCACTCCTTCACTGATTTGGGCTGTTACCATTTCATTTGTCTTTTAAATTTGCTTTCACTCCCCATCATATCTTTTCTGAAAACATATTATTGTGTGACTACATTTGTGCAGCTGATTCATAACGGACGAGGCTTATTTGTGTAACTAAATAAGCTTTTCTAACCTGACTTTGGAAGATCTGTCAGCAATTTGATCTACTTTAATACAAGTTGTTTTAAATTACTGAATCAAATAGCTGCTAATACGTCCTCTTAATATGATTGCAGTTTTTATGTGATCATATACCATATATCAGCATTTCTCTTGTAGATAAGTCATGTACACTGTTGGGTGTTTCACCCCATGCCTTGATGTGCATTTCTCCTGAATGAATGCCTTTTTATGGATGTATAAAATGTTTTGTTGCTCATACTATATACTTTGGAAGTTTAAAGTTGAACCCCATGCAGATTTTTTAGTTTTTAAAGGAATTTTGGCGTATTTTACATTTCATTATTAAATGCTTGATCACGTAATTGATCGGATGTACTGTTCTGCAGATGATTCAGCAATAAACACTATTTACATAGGAATATTTTTATTTACAAATGAAAATATAGGTATAAAGCTGTGCATTTGCTCACCGGAATGTATGCAATTATGTTAAGGTGACATGACTGCAGGTTGCTTTAAATCCCAAGATCAGAATAACATTAAACATGTTTTGCGTTTGATGATGTCAGCATTATCCAAACCCAATTTAAATGCAAGTTTTAATTTTAATACTGCCCCAGCTGTAACTATTACAGGTACTTTGCAAAACACTATATTCATGTGGGGAAATTTTTTTTTTAATTTACAGTAATGATGATGATTTATGACTGTGTGTGATATTTTATCTGAACTGTTTTATGTACGATGTAAATATAAGTTGAGGTGTGTTAATTTTCTCTGTGTGAATCATTATTTATCATTCTATAGCACCAAAATAAATCTGCAAACACAATGCTTTTTATTTATTTTTGTTTTGAAGCATACACGTGAATAAAGTCTAGTACTGTAGAAGTGCTTGTTGAGTGGTAGGTGAGAATATGGTGTGCAGATGTCAGTCTGCTAAGTTGAATATCTCTGAAATTAGTTGAATAGCGTCTCATTGGGTATAGCCTGAATGTAACACTTTAATTTCCACATGTTCATGTGGGACTTTGAAAATGGCCCATTTAATGAGCCATTAGATCCATAACAGATCTGCAGCCCCACCAAACCCTGAGTCTCGTACGATGGTTCCTCTGTCCCTGCAGGCCTCCAGAGGTTCTCAGGATAGAATGTAGGTCAGAGTCTCAGGAGAGTTAAGAGGCTCCACAAGTGATATGCTGAGATCTTGTTTAAAGTACTCTACATTTTAAGTCATTACTCAGACAATATGTGACATAAATGTAGGTTCTGTTACTTTAGGCATTGATATAGCTTGTATTATATGATATTGGATTAAGTATCATTTGACAAACACATCACCTAACCTTCATTAGTTTGAATTAAGTTACTTTTTCTGTTACACTAGAAAACAAATACATGTGTCAGTTTGTCATAATATTAAAAAAAATTGACATAAAATCTAAGAATTTAGTTACAAAAAAAAAAAAATCCGTTTAAACTGGTAAGAAGCACAGCTGGATAGTTATGAATTAAATATTTGATGTTGGCGCTTTTAAGTAGGCGTGTCACAAAGCTAAACTATCCGCCCACTCGAAAAACGCTTTCGTGATTGGTTAATGCTAATCGGCTCAGCAACCAACAGTGAATACGATTGGTGGACACGGTATCCCATGGTGACTGATACGATCTCCCATGGTGACCGACATAGAGATATAGGCGCTACATTCGCTGCTTGCTGCTTGTAGTCCGTAACATCAGCCTGATGGTGCAAACCCTGCTTATAAAAAACTAAATTAATAGCGTTTGATGTAGACAGTCGGAGTGACGGATTCGAGGGCAACACTGAAAGGTAAATGCATTTTGAGAGATAACGTTACAAGGTTTTTCTGTATGTTGAAGTTTTGAGCAACCCCCCCATGCTAACTTGCTAAATGCTAACCTGTGCTACATCACCTGCTAGTATATGTAACTTACTGTACAATGTTACTTGTGATAATATATTTTTATTACATCGGTAACTTATAGCAGTATCTTCTTTTTATCTCTGGGTTTTAAGCTCGCACGTGAAGATGTTGGATGGTTTCTTTTTGGATGTGCTCAAAAATTGTCCCTGTGGACATATGTAATAGATGACAGCGTTTGTTATTGGTCGAACTGGTCACCATTTATTATGGGTCGTTTGGTTGTCGAAGTCAAATGACTAGGACGTTTACCTTTGATATCTTGTGTTTGAGACCGTTATGTGCTTTATAAAACCATGAAGGCCTCCGTCACACATTATATCATGTGTTTTGGCCAACTGCAGTCATCTAAGCTCATACAGATGAATATGTTCTGTCACTTCAGCTCAGCGTTGCCAGACATATTGATCGGTGTCTACAATCTGGAAAAATACTGCAGTCTATGTGCCCGAAACTGCTGTTGTTCAAATGAAATGTGAGCATCTAAATTGTCTCTGTTCTGTGTTTTTATTGCAATGAAAGCACCAGGATTCTCCCATCAGGTATATTTGACTGGCAGAATTAAAACTGGCTGAGATGGATGAGCAGAGTGTTGAGGTATGTTTACTGTGTGTGTGTGTGTGTGTGTGTGTGTGTGTGTGTGTGTTTTATGCTAACAGGCATCAAGTTGTCTTCTTTTGTCAAAAACTTGACGTAGAACATTACTTTTAATCTTTAATCAAAGGGACAAATCTGTCAATGTTAACTCGCCTTCATGTCATTCAAATGTGAACAGCTTTCTTCTTCCATGGAACACAAAAAGTGGATTCTAAACATGCTTGTCATAATAATAAAGTAGATTTGGGACTCCCAAATGACAAAATAAAGATCTTTAAAGTTGTTTGTGATCCATAAGATTTGTGCGCTAAATTACAAATTTGAAGCACACAAGAAAGCAAAGGGTGAATAAATTGAAGGAATAAGAATTTTTGGCTGAACTGTTTTTTTCAAGGAGTAGTTTCACCCGGTTTGATTATATTGTAGTAAATATTTTTAGTCTCAATGTTAATGTGTTCGTTTCCTTCTCAAGTTTGTCTGAATTGCCTCTTGTCTTGCGTCCCTCTTCAGAGTATAGCGGAAGTCTTCCGCTGCTTCATTTGCATCGAAAAGCTTCGTGATGCCCGTCTCTGCCCTCACTGTTCCAAACTGTGCTGTTTCGGCTGCATCCGGGTGAGCAAACACATGCATACGCACTCATTAAAAACACAACGACCATACTACACACAGCCTGGAGCAGCTCACAGTGTCTGTCTAATTAATCAGTGCTCCCTCTGCTCGCTTTATTGTGTCAGCTTGACAGGTCCTGACTAAATTCATATGTATAGTAGGTATAGAAAAGAATCACCAATCTTTAAAATAATCACATTTTGCAGCCTGAAATGAGGACAGGCACCGTTTTTGTTTTATCCAGCTGTATTTACTCAGTGCAACTTATAACATCCAAGTGAAAAATGGAAGGATGAGCCAAGACCGCATTTATAAATTAGTAAATTGAATTCTTCTGTTTTCTTCCTGGCAGCGATGGTTGACTGAACAGCGAGCTCAATGTCCCCACTGTCGGTAAGTTCTAAAGTTCAACTTCAAATGGGGTTTTGAGCTCTGACAGTCTCTGCAGTATATCTAGAGGATTGAGTATTGATTGTTCTATTGTAAGAGTTCACAGAATGAGATCATTTCGGGGAAGCACTGATTAGTTACATTAAGGAAACCGCAGCCAAAAGGCTTAAGACAACTGGACCAGAGCCATCTGATATTTGGCAACACAAACACACTTACATGATTGCCAAAGCAGTTTGAAGTGTGTTGAAACCACAGCTTTATAATTAAAGCTCAAACACAAAGACTCCTTTATCTAGAGTTCTGGAACAGATTCATCCCTATTCCCATACTCACTTTTGGCTGATCTGAAAAATATAAATGATATACAAACATTGCAGAAGTTTTATAGAATCAACTTTAATCCAGCTTGCAACAATACCCATCTCATTCCTCTGTCCTCTCCCCATTTAAAAAAAAACAAAACAAAAAAGTAATAATAGCAAATATGTATATGGTCCATTTGTCTAATCAATCTTTTGTTGTATCAGAGCTCCGCTTCAGCTGAGGGAACTGGTCAACTGTCGCTGGGCAGAGGAAGTGACTCAACAACTGGACACACTGCAGCTCTGCAACCTCACAAAGCACGAGGAGAACGACAAAGACAAGTGAGCAGTACACTGAATATTAAAACATATTTACATACATAATTTTGAAGATCGAAACAATGAAATCTATAAATTAGAAAGCAATAGGAGAAATAGGCATGGTATAATGTTTTCATATAGAAAAGATACGCCATGACTTCTATTTGGTTTTCATGTTCTTGGATGACTAAGTGACCAGTTAGTGTAGAGTTAATACTGACTGTCAGTGATTCTCTTCTCACGCTGCCATTCTCTTATCCCAACAGGTGTGAGAACCATCATGAGAAGCTGAGTGTGTTCTGCTGGACTTGTAAGAAGTGCATCTGTCACCAGTGTGCTCTGTGGGGTGGCATGGTATGCAATTCTGAATTCAAAACGTATCAGACAGGCTGGTGGATTACATATATGGTGTCATGTCCTCCGATCCAAATGTGTTGTGATAAAACATGACTGGTAACACATCAGAGCAAATTATCAATGGATAATACTGTGCCTAATGTGAATGAATGCCAGTTTGTTTCAGACAGGAACTTGCTTATCTCCTTCTCCTCTCGACAGCATGGAGGTCACACGTTCAAACCCCTGGCCGAGATCTATGAGCAGCATGTGACAGAGGTGAACGAGGAGGTGGCCAAGCTGCGGCGCCGGCTAATGGAGCTGATTAGTCTAGTTCAAGAAGTGGTAATCTCCCTCGCTTCTTATTCACATACACACAGAGCCATTTAGGTGTGATCTGAGTTGACAGTTTGTAATGGATGCTAGTTTACCAGCCACAAATCCCTTTTAGATGAAACTGCAAATGAGAAATCAAATGTTGTCTGATTACATGTATTCCTGGTTCGATAAGTGCGTTTGAAGGCATTTTACATAATGTAGAACGCCAGGATGACAAGAAACCCACTCAAATCCATCAGCTACTGTTTATATCTCACTTTTGAATCCTGTGTCTAGTGATTGTCCTATAGAGGGCGCCACAGCACAAAACAAATGGACTTTACATGGACAAATACATCAGGAAATTCTTCCTAGATCAACACTGATGGTTTTGAAATTTAAATGTTCAGTTAGGACATACAATATTGTTCAAAAGTTTGGGGTCGTTAAGATTTTAATGTTTTTGAAAGATGTCTATTATACTCACCTGGCTGGATTTATTTGATCAAAATACTGAAAAAAAAATGTAACATTTTATACACTCATATGTTTAGTCAAATAATATACATTTTGGAAGTTTTAAGAGCTATAGCTTTGCATTTTACGTGTTTTTAGGAGCGGAACGTCGAGGCGGTGCGTGGGGCGAAGGATGAGAGGGTAAGGGAAATCCGGAATGCTGTGGAAATGATGATTGCTCGTCTTGATAATCAGCTCAAGAACAAACTCATCACACTCATGGGTACAAACATACTTTTGTTCCGACAATTTTCATGTAATCTGATGTTTGCAGTAATATTGGTCTAATGTAGAGATGCTGCACCCACAGGACAGAAGACCTCTCTGACACAGGAGACTGAACTGCTGGAGTCTCTGCTGCAGGAAGTGGAGCATCAGGTGTGTGGATCTGGCGGAGCGGTAAAATAAAGCAGACATGCAAGGGACCTCTTTAGACTACACTGAAAATATGCCGTTCAATCAAATACTACAGCTTAAAACCTAAAAAAAAAATATGCAGGATAATAATTTCAGATGCTAGTAGCACTTTTGATTTGTGACGAGTGTTTTCACCCCACAGCTGCGTTCTTGCAGTAAGAGCGAGCTGATCTCTAAGAGTCCAGAGATCCTGCTCATGTTCCAGCAGGTTCACAGGAAACCAATGCAGTCTTTTGTCACCACTCCTGTCCCACCAGACTTCACCAGGTACACAAACTTAGACACTGTACCTGTTATGTTGCTGCTTCACACGGAGACGAGATCTCCAGAAGCTTGAACTTTCTCTGTGGCAATCTGTGAATAATGGATAAAAATACACACCTATAAAAACAACTCCTAAAGCTTATAAAGCCATTCAATCATGATGTCAATTTGTTGGCCAATACTGTATGCTACTTCTCCAGGGAAACATTATTTATGAGTGAAATAAAGTTTGCAGTGAACTTTTCTTGTAAAGACTTGCATATTTCATAAATCGCTCAGTCGCATCTCATTTCTTCTCAGTGAGCTGGTCCCTGCCTATGACTCGAGCACTTTTGTTTTGGCAAACTTCAGGTGACGACACTCCCTTTGTCTTTCTTATTAAATCTTAAATGGTGCATTAGTTTTCTTGCGTGACTTGAATTGCTGTTGTCTCATTGCCTTAAGTACTCTGCGGCAGAGAGCCGACCCCGTCTACAGCCCCCCGCTCCAGATATCAGGACTGTGCTGGAGGTTGAAGGTTTATCCTGTAAGTTTGTCACCTGTAACATAGTGGCAAATTGAAATTCACACACTCTTCATATTCGCAAACGGAGGTTGTTGTTGCGTTTTAGGATGGCAATGGTGTGGTCCGAGGAAACTATCTCTCTGTTTTTCTGGAGTTGTCGGCAGGGCTCCCAGAGACGTCCAAGTAGGCTGCATCCGCTGCTCTTGTCCTGTCATCCTGCTGTGCTGTGTCACAAATAATATTTCTGATGGCAAGCTGGTTGCATATCTTCCAGGTATGAATACAGGGTGGAGATGGTCCATCAGGCCTCCAGTGACCCCACCAAAAACATCATTCGAGAGTTTGCATCAGACTTTGAGGTGGGCGAGTGCTGGGGGTATAACAGGTTCTTCAGGTTGGACCTTCTCGCCAGTGAGGGCTACTTGAATATGCAGACTGACACTCTTGTGCTGAGGTGTGACATTGCAGCTTTATTTGAGACTTTTTTTTTTTTTATATATCTCTAATAGCACCTTTAATATGATGTGACTGTTCATTTACTCATTATTACAGCCTGTTGATAAAGGAAGCGTACTTGTGTTTAAAAAAAACACCTTAGATAGAGTGGAATAGAATTGAACATTGATGTATATTTTTTAAAAGTTTAACGTGTAATTAAATGAAGTGTAGTAAATGCTGCATTTATGCCCAAAAAATAGTCAGAGATGCATCATATACTATCCAGGGATGCATCCAGTGTAGGCTGTCTTGTTCATTTCTTATGCTCTGTTTTTACTATTAATCTCGCAGGTATCAAGTGCGATCACCAACGTTTTTTCAGAAGTGCAGAGATCAATACTGGTATATAACTCAGCTGGAGTCGGCCCAGTCCAGCTACATTCAACAGATCAACAACCTAAAAGAGGTTGGTGTATTTTGTGTATATGTGTATTTTTATGTCACCGTCAATACAACCACATTAGGATTTGTTTTGTTTCTAATTTTAACAGTATTTGTAATGTCTGCTTCCTTCTATACGGACTGAGGCGAATGTATTTATGAAAGCGTTTGCTATTAGTGTAATTTTTACAAAGTGTCTCATGTGTTCTATGCTTTTTATATTTTGATGTCTTTGTGTTCAGAGGTTAGCCATAGAACTGTTCCGGCGGCAGAAGTCGAGGAGTTCCTCTCCACCCGATCGACGTCTCTGCCCCACCACTTCCTCCGAAAGAGACTCCCGTCAGGGGAAGGGTTCTGCACTGGAGGAAAGAAGTCAGGCAGCCTCAGCGGAGACGAAGGAAGATGAGGATGAAGAGAAGACTCGGCATGATGACTCTAATGTAAGGCCTTGAGCAGCATAGTGAAATTCATGGCTATTTTGACAATTAAATCTTCAGCTTTTTCTTGTTCCCTTTGAGAACAAGAAAAGTTCTGTGTTTTTTTACACCCTTAAGTTATCATACATCATTTCATCATAGCCACATCTTGAACACCTTGCATACGAACTCTTACATCATCACCTGCTTTTAGGCATATGACATTCAAATCAGATTACGCTCATTGTGATCTCTACAG
Organism: Carassius auratus; assembly: GCF_003368295.1. Classification (NCBI taxonomy): domain Eukaryota; kingdom Metazoa; phylum Chordata; class Actinopteri; order Cypriniformes; family Cyprinidae; genus Carassius; species Carassius auratus. Next base: position 11,937,651 of record NC_039277.1, on the reverse strand, counting down.
TAAACAAGCCTTCATGTAAAGTAGTCAACCTGAATCCCTGACAGCCACATATCTTGAGTCATTTTCATGCTTGAAGCTGTTTGATGTTATATTACGCACATTAGGATCAGTTTGATGATGATGTATTGATGCACTGCTAGGAGTTGTCTGATGGGGATCTGGAGGTGGACTGTCTAACTGGAGATGATGATGTCAATCCTCTGGACGGTAGCAGCACTTCTGGGAGCTCCACAGCCACCAGTAACACCGAGGAGAATGACGTCGATGAAGAGACCATGTACGTATAAGATAAAAAAAAAAAAATCAGCTTTGCTAAAATTTCAGAATGCGCTTTTGAAGTGGAACCACTTGGCCCACTGTTAAAGTCATTTTATCATGGTTAAGGGATCTTAGGAATGTAGTTCACCAGTATAGTTAAAAATAAAAGTCAACATTTACTTTCTTGAATGCACAAAAGCTATTGGATTGTTTTAAAGTCCTTTGATAGTTGTTCAAAGTCATGGACCATTTTATGATGCTTTTCTCCATTTCTTTTTAAAATGATAGTCGTGATAGACTGTTATGGTTCTTTCCTTATATGGAAAAATGCAGTTTGGTGATTACAAAATCACTGCAATGATTAACCGTTCCGATGCAAACTGTCTGAATGAGCTAAGCCTTTAATTATTTATAGTAATATTTTACCATACTTGTTGGAAGACCGCATATGATGAAGGTCACAAGCTTCATTGAGGTATTCATGTAGATAATGTAGATCTTTTGAAAGATTTTCTGGCAAAATCATGATCATCTCTAATAGTGTTTTTAATGATGTTTTTTTTCCCTTAAAGCAGTACTCATCATTTGTTAAGTCACATCCTCATGGTGTGGTAAATAGTAATGTACTAAGATTATTGCATAAAAGATGGTTCTTTGTGTGCCATAGGGTAACAGCTGTATCCTCCTTCTGACAAGAAAACACAGTTTAATTAGGGCTGCTACCACATTTGTGACAGGCTTTCCCCTCGTACCCTGTGTTTAACCAGAGGAGAGCTGTTCTTTCTGTCCTGTCCTATCACCATCTGAGAGAATAAGCACTGTGGAAACTCATAATGTAATAACTGCACATAATGTAATAATGAAATGTTCATAATGTAATAATTTTCTCAAAAGTCTTGACCTCATGATGTAATAATATTATAAACTCACTAAAAATATTGTCATATTGTAATAATTGGATAAAGTATATACTTTATATATAATTTAAAAAAAACGCTCAATGCTGCAAGCGTTGTAAATGGAAACAAATTATGCTCTCCAGAGCACAAAAGCAAATATTCACAGTAGAGAATGCCAAATATTTAATTATTATATTTTCAACTAAGGGTGCTCCTGTGTGTATTTTTTTTTTTTTGAGTGTTTGTCTCCCTAAACTGGGCGTGACACAAAAAACTGCTTTCCTTATGGATTTAACATAGAATGTTACTTAAATATGAGAACAGTTGTCAATCCTACTTTGCATGTTTTGAACACAAATTATGTTTTTTTTCTTTGGCCATGCAATAAATGCGCTTGCACTTCACATCCTTGAAAGAGTGCAGTTTACTGACGTATTTACTTTAACTTCTCAGGTACTGTCCGTGGTATGATGAGAACAACAGTGGTTACATATAAATGTTTTAATTGTTTGATTCAAATTATTGCTTGGAGCAATTCAGTTGTGCCCCTACTAATTCGGTGTCTTTGTTCCAAATTGGGTTATACAAAAAAAAATGCCTTTAATTCAAAGGCAGCATGGAGCACAAGTTAAATGAACATTTCTTCTTTTAATACAAGCTATAACTTGAAATGTACTTCTGAGAATATGTTGAAAAATGAAGTACAACTTACAACCACACATCATTTCTGTGCCTATAAGTGATTTCAACCAAGGAAATCATTAGTTTAACAGCCTGTGAAGAATGTGTCAGCAACGTGACATTTACCTCAAGAAGATAAAAGCGTCTATATAGAATCATATCAGCAAAATAATAAATATGATACATTTATGTAGAATATACATGTTTTTTCTTAAAACAACCATTTAAGTGACTATATCTCAAAAAAATTCTATATATAAAATAATTAGTGCTGTCAAATGATTAATCTAAATATTACATAATTAGAGCTGAAACCAAGTTTTTTTTTTTTTTCAGAATGTGCTGATATTACCTTATGATCTGTGATTACATTATAAGTTGCCACAGTGTGTTCATGATGTATTACATTTCTCACACAATAACCTATTGCATTATGTGAAAAAACCAATTTACATTGAAACATTATTACATTATGAGCTTAAGATTTTATTAAGTTTTGAGAATTATTACATTATGAAAATTTTATTACAATAATAATGCAATGCTTATTACATTATGTGCAGTTATTACACTGTGAGTTGTTGCAAGCACTATTGGCAGCTTTGACTTGTGTAGGTTCTGTGAGAGCACTTGTGTTTCTGTAGTGAGGTGTTGGGGTCAGAAACTCACATGTTTCTGCTCCTGCTGCCGGCTACTGCCCGCTCACACAGCTCTCAAACACACACACTGCTCCAACCAGATGAGACGAATGAGTCATCAGAGCCTCTGCCTCCTGCTTACAAATGCTGGTTCTCACAGTCACAGTCACACACACACACATGTGCACCCTTGTTCTCTCAGGCCCACGCACATTCTCACACCTTTGACTCTATTTGCTGGAGTGCTTTGTGTAAGCTCCTCGTGTTGGCTTTGTAAAGGTGCCCATGTGCTTTCCGTTACCCAAATGTCAGAAGTTCCACTTAATCAAGATAAAGTAGGTGAAAGCTGGAATAATCTGGCGATGTGGCTTTTTTTTTTAATGCTTCTCTGGTGTGCTTAATGTGTTCTTAATATCCATCCAAATGTCAGTCAGGAAAACACAAGAAGTTGCAAATGCCAATGTCTCAATTTGTTATTTTCATTTAAATCTGCAAAAAAAAAAAAAAACCCGAAAAGATTCAAACCATTGATTAGTGCAGTGGTTTATTGAATAGTAAGTGGCCAGAATGCATCATGACTGATTAGCACTTACAGAACAAATGTGCAATTAAATCTGATTAAATATTTAAAAAGACAAGAGGAGTCAGAGGTGGACAAGGTAAACTAAGACTAATACACACTGTTATCGGTCTTAGTCTCGGTCTTATTACTCTTGGGACAAATAAAACGGAAATAAAAAATGAAATGAGAATGATTTAATAGAAGTAAAAACATCTAAACATTTAACTGCCTATGATCTACTGTTATGTAATCCTTAATAAGAAAATGAGTTTGAACTTTTGTTAACAAAGGAAGTCGAGCTTGATTGTGTTACAGAGACATTTAATCCCAAATGAAATCCTGGATATTGAAGGATATGTACTCATCTGGAGATCATGTGCCATTTTTTTTATTGTATGTGTATGGATGAAGGGATGGATGTTTATGTATAAGTGTGCATATGTATATCTTTTATTTTTATTTGGTGTAGTATTCTTTGTTTTGAATATCTGTTTTTATATTTCATAAGATTTTTTTTATTTTGTACTTTCTGCAATAATTCAGTCTTAGTATTGCTAAGCAGAAAACTAAATACATTTCATTATTTAATTTAAACTTTTATTAACCCTCTCAAGGCAGGTGTTGCAGATTTGCAACAGTAAAGTAACTAAAAACCTTATTACTCCAGATACATATTTTATGAATCTGGAGTACTAAAAACTTTACTATAGGTTACTAAATTTACTAAGTTACTAAAACTTAATTTGAGCCTGAGAGGGTTAACCTATTATTTCTATTAATATTTTTTACAATATAAAGAAAACCTATTTTTGTGTGTATCGAGGTGAGATAATGACAAAAATAATTATAATTATTATTAATATAATTTTAATTTTATAATTTTTTTTATATAAATCTTTTTTTTATGAAAAGAAAACCTATTGTTTTATGTATGTTGAGGGAATGATGTATTTATTTAGTTTAATGTTTTTCTATAAACCCTTATGGAGTATATTAAAGAAAATAAATAATTTTTAAGCTGGGGCCAGTATAAAATACTAGCAGGGTAAGCACATTTGTTCTATATATCCGTCTGGAGTCAAAGCTCTCAGCTTCTATAAATACTGTAGTGATCAGCACAGAGAACCGCTGGAGAGGACTGCGTCATCACACAGTTGAGCCTGAGACAATGGTGCATGTGTTACCCTTACACACACTCCCATACAGTACATACATATTCAGCAGGATGCTTGGGGCAGAATGCTATCAACTCCCCCTGTGGAGCAGCTTATTTCAGACTATACCACTTCTCCCTATTAACAAGGGGAGACACGCAAATGAATCCTGGTCTATTTGAAGGATGTGGCGAAACAAAAGGGACATAAGGCCCGGCCACACTTCATTTAGCTCCATTTGGATCCAATTAATCATTCAGAACCTTTCCACACTAAAACCTACATTTTTGAGCTGATCTGGTTATGCATTGTAGATATGTTTATTTGCTGCTGACACTCTCTAGTACTAGTTTCTTTGATGCTAGAGAAATAATACAAGTGTGAATTGTTTTGGTCTGTTCTAGGTCTGGTGAGAATGATGTGGAGTACAGTGGGAATCTAGACCTGGAGGAAGGTGAATTACCTGATGATGTTGCCGGGGCAACAGGTGAACCAAAGTTTATCCGTCTAAGCTGCCTCACTAATACAAATATTGCTGTTTCTATAATGAAAAGCAAGGGTCATGAATATGGCAATCTGGTGTGTTGAAACACTTGGTTTGAAGTGTCATCGACTTCGACACCCTGTTAATCAGTTGTTGTGATATAACGAGCCAAATTACCATATCAGCCTTTGAAGATTGACTGCAGTATCTGCAGTTTAAAACACTGTGGCAGCTTCTGCTGTGAGACATTAACAATTCACCCCAAAAAAGAAATAAATAGGACTATAATGTTTTAGAGTTGAGACACCTGAACAGTGTCAGAATGAAATTGAATAATAGTCCATATGCTGCAATTTGTGATGTACTGTACTGTACCCTCTCACAATTGTGTAGGGATATGCCGGTATCAATTTTTCCTGTTGCGGTTAATTGATAATGCTTTTATCATGGTATACGGTATTATCACAGTATTGAAATTTTGTCTTAAAAAAGTGGTCATAATACAGTATAACAGGTTAAATAACTTTTTTTTTTTTTTCTTATAACAAAAATAACTAAATATTTAAAACAATAAAGCAATAAAGAAAAAATATATGTAAGTTAAATGTTTTACACATTAAATTGCAAAAGAACTATAAAGACCAATAGGTATCACTTATAATAAGACCTCATTAGTTAACGTTAGTTAATGAATTAACATTCAAGGCAAGGCAAGTTTTGTTTATATAGCACATTTCATACACAATGGTAATTACATAAAGGAAAGTACAAAAAAAAAAGTAATGAAGAAAAATAATCACAAAAATAAAACAAGCAATTTAAGAACTTGAAAATGATTAAAAAATTGACTTAAAATGAATTTAAGACAGTTTAAAAAAAGAAAATTATTTTACATAAAATACAGTGCAATACATAAAATATAGTGTAATCAGTTCGGACATCGCATATTGCTCATTGTTTAGCTGTGCATTTGTTGAATGAGCACTATCTACATTTGCTCTAGAAGTTATTAATCTTTGTTAAAAAATACAAGTCTTAGTTCATGTTAGCACATTAAATAACACAGTTGCAACTTTCAATTTTAACAATGTGTTATTAAATATTGGAATACCTAAGATTAATGAATGTTCAGAATAATTTTTTCATTGCCAGTTTATGTTAACTAATGAAGCCATAATGTAAAGTGTGAATGAACAATAAAAGATCAAAACACTTTCAAACAATATCTAAGGCATTTGTAGTCCAGATTAAAAAATAAATAATAGGCTATTTATCTTCAAACATTCCTTTTTTTTAAATAAATATAATCAGTAGTTGGCTCTGTAATAAACACCATAGGGAAAACACAAATCTGAATTGTCATTTAAGATAATTGATGGTTTAGAAATTAACAGCTGCTTTATTTACTAGGGGTAAGGGCTGCATTTTAGCGCCATCTGCTGTCAGAGAGTGAATGTGCTTGAATTCATTCATGTGCTTCTCATGCCTGCTTGTTTACATCAGAGAACATGCGCTCTTTCAAGCAGCATACAGCGATGTTGTGCATTTTAAGCAGCTGATGGGAATACTATTCTTAAAATGCATTCCGAATTCGGAATAATTTGTAATGTATATTTATTCACGGCATTTAGAAGTGCCCACAATAACAATATCGTGCATATTAATCACGGCAATATATCGCATTACCGAATATTGGCACAAGTCTACAATTGTGATAGATTTTCTGCCTGTACTTTGCCCTGTACTATGGCTGCATAATGCTAACCTTACACAGTCCAAGTCTTCTCTGTACTAACTGTCTCCCACTGCTGTTCAGGAGGTTCTGGTGCAGGTGCTCGGGGTTCAAAGCGTGGGGCTGGTGCGAGCTCAGCCAGCCTCCTGGAGATCGACCCGGTCATCCTCATCCAACTACTGGACCTGAAGGACCGCAGCCATGTGGAGTCACTGTGGGGGATACAGCCCCGTCCCCCTGCCTCTCTCCTCCAGAGCCAAGGTGTCACTGATATGATCAATTTGGAGATTGAAATCAACATCAACTCAGTAGCACTCTGAAGTGACTATAAAGTTGACAAAGGTTGACATTATTCATGACTCATTAATCGTTTTTGATTGACAGCTGCTGCAGTGCCCTCTCGTAAAGAGCGTGAGCGTCGGCCTCAGGCAGTGCGTCGGTCAACCCCGGACTCGGGGGTCCTGATCAGACTGAAGGCTCAGATGGCAGTGCGTGGTAAGATGTCAGACGTGAAAGGGCAGCTGGAAGCCCGCTCTCTGGGAGCCTCAAACCACGATCAGGGCCCCTCCGTGGATTCAGAGATGAGGCCCAGTCGCAAACCCAGTGAACTGCTCCTCAAAGCACCCGTCTCATCACGACACTCTTGGAATGGTATGGCACTGAGCAAGTTTGCCTCATATGACACACAAAACATAAAAGTTACGGTAAATCTAATGTTCTATTTAAAAGTTCTTTCTTTTATTATAAAAGTTTTTAAAACATAATCAAATTTTCCATAAAAAAATATATAGCAGTGCAACAGTTTTCGACATTGAAAATACTAAAGACTGGAATAATGGCTGGTGAAAATCAGGAATAAATGACGTTTTAAATATTATTTAAATACATTCCATTAGAAAACTTTTTTTACTATAGTTATAATATTTTACACTATAACAGTTTTTTTTTTGTATTTATAATCAAATGAAACACAGCCTTGGTGAGCATAGACGACCCCAAATCTTTGTTGTGATCGTTGTTTCAGGAGTGAAGAAGGCTGGTTCTCCTAAGCAGGAAAGCGTGGGAGCTCTGGGTGGACTGTCCCTGCGCAGGGCTCTGGACACCGGGGAGAAAGAGCTGAGAGGAGCTGGACAAGAGTCCCCTACTGAAGCTGCTCCTTGTCTCAGAGAGGGATCCTCCTCTTTGGATGGTCTGTACACTACACTAGACGTAGTTGTCCTCCAACCCACTAGTTGATCTAGTCTCATCTCATGCTGTTTTTCAGCATCTTGCACTATTGGGTTTTTAAGATGCCTTGTTAAATTAATCTAACCAGCCTAATTTTATCATAACACTCAAGATAGTGAATTATGAACATGTGTTGTTTTGCCCATCCCAAACAATAGCTTTGAAACCCTTTCAATTATGCTAGGAATAATCATAATTCATTTGGGGGAAATGCAATGAGACTTCTGTGAAACTCAACTCTGATATTATAGGATGTATTCAGATTGTTTAGAAATGAGGCAATCTTTATTTTGCAGGCTCACTGAAAGCACGCAGTGTGCAGAGTTCTCCTCCCTCGCTGGGAAGCAGCGGCTGTTCCTCTGAGAATCCCTCTGGCTCTAAACATGAGGAAGTTCTGTATGGAGCTTCAGCTTCAGAACTGTTCAGCGTCACCGCTCTCAATGGAGCAGCCGCTCCTGCCACCATACAGCGCAGGACTCCAGCCGCTGGGTAATGTACAGAAACAAGCCATCAGTAGCACAGCACACTCTCTGTGTGTGTGTGTGTGTGTGTGTGTGTGTGTTTGTGTGTTTCCATTCATGAACAAATGCAGTTGTTGAGCTTGAATGAAGGTTGCCATTTTTATGCTCAAAAAATTGCTTAGCTACTTGGCAATGATGAACTGGTTTTAATTTTTCATTACATTCATTGTTATTATTATTGGAATCTCTTGAGTTTTTTTCTGATGCTGTGTTTTATAAAAAAAAAAAAAAAAAAACTTTATTTGGCAAAGTTTTTTTTATTTAATTAATTAATTATTTAATTTTTATCAGTGTCTCCACATAGCATGGTAAAATACCACACAATAGCTTTGATTGTGCAAATCTTTATTTTATTTGTTACCATAAAATGGTGAGACACAATGGTTTGCACCATGTTGATATTTAGGTTTTATTTTTTTTGCATGAAATAACATGAGACCCTTACTTTTTTTTGACACTCTAATAATTTTTGTTTTTGCTTCAGTTTGTTTCAATCAGCATGCCAATATTTAATAAAAAAATTCCCACATATATAGTATGACACAATTTGTTTCTACCATGCTAATATTTTTAACATTTACATTTATTCATTTAGAATTTTTTTCTTTTGGTTTGTAAACTTTTAGTGTGCCAATAATATTTTGCTTAATTTTTTTTAAAGTTTAGTTTAGTATCTTTGTTTTATTAAGGGATTTTCTTCTTTTTTTTTTTTTTTTTTTTTTGTCACATAAATTGGCGTGATTGTTTCCTTCAGGTCTGGGCTGCTGATGGACAGCTCTCTTCCTCTCTTCTTCCAAGAGTGTGCCGGAGAGATCCATCCATCACTGCTGTCACTGGCTGAGCCATCATCCTCTTCCTCCTCATGCCCTGATGAAGGTGAGACATGAAGATCTTTTCTGGAAAACACAAAAACAGGGGAAAAAAACACGGGAGATGTATAATTACCCTGCAGCACGTTACACTTGATGAGTCACTGCACACCGTGAACTGACTCAAATTAGAGGCGTTCTCAGGATAATACATTTATTCAGATGCTTCATGAGTAACACTCTCTTATGTGCTACTTAATTGCAAAAGGAAATAAAGTACAGCTGATACAGAAAAACATGTGTTCTCCGTACTGATATCTGTCAGTTGATATAAACGTACGATTGTCTGTTCATAGGTGTCCTCAGCCAGAAGCAGCTCCACCATGTGCTGCCGGGCATGAGCAGTGACAGTGAGCTGGACTGTGACACGGAGAACGAGAACGAGGATGAGGATGAGGATGAGGTGGTGGCTCTGGAGGCTGGAGACTGTGCGTTTGACACCAGAACTCTACTCTGCCCAGGTTCATACCTCACACTTCACTGATGCTGTTAGTAAATCCACTGCTATCAGCTTAAAGCCTGGACGTGTTAACCTCAACTTGTCCTTCATGGTCTTTACCATTTTTGATCTAAACATGCAAACTTAAATGACAAATCTCAGTCCAGATCAAACTGAAAATGTAACTTTTTTTTACATACCTAAGTTTGGATCAATCAGTCAAAAAGCTTAAAACAAAAATTTCCACCACATAATGAAAAAAAATCTAACAGTTTGGATTCTGAGAATCTCAAGATATAAACTTAGAATACAGTTTTTTTTTCTTTTTTTTTCTCCTAATTCTGAGTTTGTCTCGCAATTCAGTTTTTTTTTTCCTCCATGAAATTTAAAAAGATAGTTAACTGAGGAAAAAAGTCAGAAGTGTGGAATAAAATTCACATTTATCTTTTTCTTTTGAAATCCTGTAGTGGAAATGGGCTTCCATACAAAAGTGATTCAGACTCTAACATTTTCTTTTTTTTTCACTTAAAAAAATAACATAATTCTGAATGTCATGTTTATTATTTTTGAGTTGTTATTTGATGTTTTCTAAAAATGTTGACTGGTTGAATAATGCAAATTATTGCAGAAAGTCAAAATTGTTAAATCATAAAATCATAATTCAGCCTTTAGTACTTCCCTTTTAATACAGTGTTGTTTTATATTAGGCAAACGTGCTTTGTTAAAGTTAAAAATAGAGTTGTGCACAGGTCTGTCATTATCTCCGTGGGTGGGCCGCAGGCACCAGTCTCTTATAATATTAGAGTATTAGAGTATATAATATCACAGTACAGACTTGTGATGCAGCGGTCTGTGTGTGGTCTGATGAAGTGGCGTCTGTGTCTCGTTCGCAGGCGAGCAGCTGACCCCTGATGATCTGAGCTTTGTGACTGGAGAGACCACAGAGAGATGATCCACCACAGTGTTACAAAAATGTCTGCAAGTCACATGAACCTTCCTGTGTCATCAGGCACAGGATGTGCTCTTTACATTACGTCTGTGCACTTACTTTATATTCAGATGTTCAGAACAGGATTATGTTTCTATGTGCTACTGTATGTGTTATTTCAGAGAAACTACTTTTGGGATAGTAAAGATATGTATATGGAGTATATGCATTTTTTTGCTTTGCATTGTGAAATGTGTAACATTCCGTAATAAAGCTAGGTGTATATATTTTGTGTGTGCATAACTAGGTACTCCTATTACAGTTATATACATATTCTTTACATTTGCAATGCTGCTTATTATCATACATTCATAGAGAGTTGCCAAACACCTCTTAGTTTTTTTTTTTTTTAAGTCAATAACTTGAGGTTTCAAGTGTTTCGGCACATTGAGTCAGAGAATGTAAATACAGGTGCTGCTCTGCTACTCTTTACGTGACTTATTCTTAATGCAGGATATATGCAGATATTTGTGAGTGTTTTTGCTGTTGTTTGTTTTTGTTTCAAATTTATGTAGCTTGTCTGAAAATATTAAGCTGTCTAGCACACAATTCATATATTCCTATACCTAAAAAGTTTACATTTGACTAAATGTCTCCAAAAAGGGAACATGAAGCCGATACAAGTTCAAACTATTTTCTGACTTTCACGGTGATTGTTATTTATATATTTCAAATAAGAAGTTACTTAGCATTGCACCGCTTTATTACAAGCACTTATGAACTTATTAATGGTACATTCCCATTTTTGTTTGTTTGTTTTATTTTTGAACTCATTAATTCTTATAAGATATCCAAATAAAAGGCAGTTACATACTTAAACCAAAGTCTCAGGTGGGCTCATGTCTGTGTTTTTAGCCCCAGGCTTGTGTGTGTGTGCGAGAGTGTGTGAGAGAAAATTGGTTTGAGCTCAGACAAAAAGCATTGATGTTGTCTGTCATGGCATCATCAGCAGCTGGGGAGTGATGCACTTATATTCATTTAAGGTCACGGTCTTGCCCTTTGCATGCACAGGTTTCACTCAGTCAGTACAGTCTGTGTAATGTGAATGTTTTGCGGTTTGCTTTATGCAAATACTTTTTACTTTTTATTTTTGTATTTTTACTTCCCCTCCAGCATGTTCTGCAAAGTATAACAAAGTATAAGAGTGTTCCTGTGACTATTCAATGTAAATCTAATTCCGTTAATAATGTTCGTTTTGATGTTTTGTTTCATATAAGGAGCAAGAGGGCAGTCTGTTCTCTGTGCACATTTCTAGTTTACTGGTTTCTTTCTCTAGCATGTTTTTAAAGTCATTTTGGGGGCCCAAGATAAATTGGAGTATATGCAGAGTATGTATTGTGTATATATCTAAATTAAAACATGAACCAACAAATGAAGCGATCCTACTGCTACTACTACTACTATTATCTAATTTTAGCTATAAATAAGAAATATATAATAAATTGATTAATAAAATATTAGTATTATTTTTATGACAACATTTTCTTAATTTTTTTTAAAGTGTTTCATGTATTTTTCTTAAACTTTATTTTAAAACAAAGACCGACCGTTTTTGTTTTATCCAGCTGTATTTACCATTGGACATGCACTTTTTTTTTTCAAAAGTTTTATCAATACCAAGAAACAGTGAAGTCAATTATTAAAGGTCCCCTTGTTCGTGATCCCATGTTTTAAACTTTAGTCAGTGTGTAATGTTGTTGTTGGAGTATAAATAATATCTGTAAAAATCTAAAGCTCAAAGTTCAATGCCAAGCGAGATATTTGATTTAACAGGATTCGCCTACAAAAAAACGACCAGTTTGGACTACAGTTCCTGCAGCAATGACGTCACTAAAAAGTTTTTTTGACTAACCCCGCCCACATTGATTCACAAAAAGGGGGCGTGGTCTTGTTGCGCTCCGATGGAGAAGAAGGAAGAGCTGCGTTTGTGTTTGTCGCCATGTCTTTGAAACGCTGTTATTTTCATCTTGGAGTCCAATCATCTTTGTTTGGGCTTCCCAGGGACGCTGTACTTTGAGATTAATGGTCACAATTTATGTTTAACTCGGTTCCTGAAAATTATAATCCACATGTAAAACTATGTGCAGCTCATTTTGCTGAGGACAACTTTCTCAATCTCAATCAGTTTAATGCCAGATTCGCACAAAGATTATTCTTGAAAGATGGAGCAGTTCCCTGTCTGGAGAAGGTGTTGTTTATGGACCACAACTGGTAAGTGTATTTTATTATTTAAGTTGGTGCGTTTAACAGTTTCTGTAACTTATTACACAAAGGGCAACGCTGTTTAGCTTTGTTAACTAGATGTTAGGGCTGTGCAAAAAAACGAATGCGATTTTCATGCGCATCTCGTTAGTAAAAACGCTTCTGTGATTTATTAGTACATCTCCAGTACAAGCTTCTGCCCACTTGCTTCTCAACACTAGTCCCAATCGCGTTACCAGGAGGTCAACCTGCTCTAAGCTGGTGTCAAATCACAACACAGTTACCGCTGGCCCAATCAGAACTCGTTACTTTTTTCTGAAGGAGAGGCTTCATAGAACTAGCCCGTTTTTATCTACTGTCTGTGGTTTTTATGACAGTGAAAACAGCAGTATACAGATTTGTGTGAAATTGTGTGAAAAATACTGTGTTTTTTTACACGCGAAACATGAACACATGTATTTAGTTCTTATACCAAAATATTTATTTCAGGGCCAAGAAAATGTACAAAATCTTGCAGCTTACAATTAGGCTAAATACAAATGGCTGGCATAGCCTAATAGAGATCAAAAATGTATTAATAATGATTTAATGCTTAAATGTTTAGATATTGTAATATTGTAATTTTCGGACTTTATTTATTTATCACTGTATGTTTCTTACTGAATTTTTCTTCAAATTTGACGAATATATTTTCATATATATATATATATATATATATATATATATATATATATATTTTTTTTTTTTTTTTTATTCTTTTTTTTTTGTATGGGTTGACATTGGTCATTTAGTCTGGAATTTACCTGCATGGTTATTTAGTTTTTAAAAACAGCTTTTAAAACGAAAATACATCACATATTTTGTTTTGTAACACTTATGTAAGCTGGAAAGGAAAACTGAAGTACAGCAAGGACTGGTTAGGAAGTGCTCCACTGTGCACTTGCCTTAAAAATTTATCCATTAATAACTTAAGAATGATTAAAGTTTAATATACAACACAACACAGAACAGGAGATGCCTCCTGTGCCACGTCACATATAATAGTTATTATATTGTTATATAACATTTTATATATATATATATATATATATATATATATATATATATATATATATATATATATATATGTTAATCGGGTGACATTGTATGTGTGACATGGGCTCACACTCCTATTGTCACAGGAATTGAGTAGGAAGGAGCTTGAGGTGGAGGTTTGAGACTATATTTACACATCCTGGCTCAGTAAGCCTTTAGGGGTCACAACCAGCTCTTGTGTGTGACAGCTATAAGGACTCGCTCAGTTCTCAGAACACTCACAGAAATGAACACAAACAGATACAATGGGTGCTTATGTGTAACATTGATGTCTTCACTGAAAAAAAAGTAAATTTTAAGGGCTGAAAGAGATTTACACAATCATAGGATGAAAAAAGAATAACTTTTTTTTAAACTTAAAAAAATAAAAAAAATCTCCGAATTGTTTTTTTTTCTGTTCTTGACATTTTCCGAATTTGAGAAAAATATGTCAGAATTCTGAGATAAAAAGTTGCAATTAATTATCCCTTGGCAGAAACGGGCTTCCACATGAAGCAAAGCTCACACAGAAGTCACTTCCAAACCAAGCATCTTTCTGTTGGTCAGTGTGGCAAAATTTGGTTGAGAAAATGTGGATTCCTATCGAAATGACTGTGAATGCACGGATATGTAAAGTCTCAAATCCAAAGAGATATCCTTTATAAAAGTTGAGTCAACCACGGCCTCCTAAAACAGCTCATTCAAACACACCCCATGTCTACGTCACAATGTGAGAATATGAGAATACATAACGCTGCCCAAATGTTCACGCAAAGAAAGTAGGCGTAATTTTTATTCTCACTGTTGCCACCGCTGCCCTGTTGTGGAGATTTTGTGTGTCCCCTTGTTAAAGCGAAATTGCTTTGTTTGGCTTTCCAAAAGAGGACACAACTTGAAATCACTTGTTGTTTGTCCTTCTCTGATTACAAATGCAGACATGGTTTTATGTTTACGCAATGCGATACGCAGAGCAATGCGTAAAAAGAAAGTATAAGTCATTATAATCAGTAATTATGTCCCCACTGGATGCAGCAAATGCCCTGTTTGTAATGGGTTTTATTGGTTTTGTCTCGTCGCACCAGGACACGGCATCAGTGTGGTTAGAGGCATAACATTTCCGTCACACGCTAGAGGCATTCGGCCAATCACAACACACTAGATAGCTGGCCAATCAGAGCACACCTCACTTCTCAGAACGATGAGCTTTGAAAAAAAAAAAAATTTTTAGAAAGGCGGGGCATAGAGGAGAAACAATAATGTACAGTAAGTGGAAAATAATGTTTTTTGAACCTTAAACTGCATAAACACATTTCATTACACCAAATAATCTCTTTTTATCAATGCCATATGACCCCTTTAATAACAGTATGACCAAACTATGGTTGATCAGAAATCTTCAGTTAAACTCCTTTCAAGCTCAGACCAGTCCATGAAAACTGTCACGCATCCCATTAAAAAGCTCTGAGAGTACAGTAGTGGTTTCTCATCAACACAGCTTTAATAGAATACAGTGATGACCATTAGTAACATAGGTTTCTCTTTTTTTAAAAAGATACATTTGTTTCTACATTTTTTCTATCCCAAGTTGTCTGGAAACCCTTCGTCAGCTTCGCTTTAGAGAAGAGAAGCCCTTTGAAAGAGCTCTCTTCACTCATGGCTTACGTAGGTTCATTATTGCTAGCAGAAAAAGAGCAGTACTCGACAGTACATGGACAAAAAGCAATGTCAGCAAGTGAGGAGGGCTAACGGACATGAAAGATCAAGAGTGCGCCCTAGCACTATCGGGAACGCTGCGTCTAACAGTCAGTTCATGGGGGGCCAAGGCTCAAGAGTACGTGAAGATGAAGTGAGATGTTCTTCACTGAAATGAACCGTTAGAAAACTTCGGTCCTTTGACTCATCACCACGCTGTGAATAAGCGAGAGCCTTTGACGGTTTTTAAGTTGACCAGCGCTGAATCTGTCACACTTTGCGCGCTTCCGAGTTTTCAAGTACATACTTCAGTGAGGAGGAGATGGGCAAATGGTTTACGGAAAAGCATTACAGACTTCTGTATCCATCTGAGTTATCAGTGGTGATTAAAATAGCACATTTAGAAGCCAGACGTCACATACAGATCCCAAATATTACACGCACCCACGCACACGCTCAAATCACACATAATTGTTTACAATATATGTAAGTTACTACACTTCCGATATATAATTTATGCCCCGTGTGAGGTGCTAGAGGAATGACTGGGAGGGAGATTGTACATGATGGTGAAGGCAAAAAGGGAAGGTTATCTCTGAATCTATGCTAATATCATCTCCAGCACAGCTTCATCGCGAGGCCCATGTCCTTTGAGCTGCACTCATCAATCTCTGGTCATCAATCCAGTCTCGAAAGCCGTGAGGGAAGATTTTCTGCTTCTAGTGAAGAACTAGGATATACAAGGCATGATTTAACTGATGTGTTGAGAAACCCACAAAGGGTACAAAATCAGATGCGTAGGTACATTCGGGACAGTCTGGGCGTCTTTTAAAGCGGGTAAAGGTTTCACTGATCCTGCTTCATGTTTCTGTTTGAAGGCCAGAGAGAGGTTCCTCTTACAGTACATTCGACATCTGGATGTACATTCTGGACCAGTTAAAATGCACCACAACAGATTCAACTTCCCATTCAAGCACCTTTTTCTGGAAGGAAACACTCTGATGGCAGATGTGGAGTTGGGTTTAGGTTGAATTTTGTGATTGGAGGTGGATGTGGGGGGCTTTAATGACAACACACAGGTGATGAACACCCCACCCCCACCCATTATCCATCCATCTCCACCAAAAAATAAATAAATACATGGAAACTGATCAGTGCAATGGCACATGTCATTCTACTTGTTATAGATGTAAGAGGGAAGGAATTAAGGGTTGCAGTATTTCTAGTCAAACACACACATGTTCCACCACAATTCTCCTGAACAGAACCATCCAATGGCATTATGGGTGCATACAGTGGCATCATTATATGTGTCAAATATGAAAACAAAAGCATATGACTTTAGTTAGAAGGGTGGTGATATGTACTGTGTAAAGATCAACAGAAAATCATTTTGAATCAAATCATTGTATGGACAAAATAAACAAACTTTGTGTGTGTGTGTGTGTATATATATATATATATATATATATATATATATATATACACACACACACAAAGTTTGTTTATTTTGTCCATACAATGAAAGTCAATGGTAACTGTTCTTCAAAATATCTTCTCCAGGCCAAGAATTTCTAAAGTATGTTACTTTTATACATGATGTCATGATATCAGTGACTGATAGAGATTTGTATCTTTATTTGTAAAGTAAGTAATATTGAGTACCTCTTTGTATTCTTCTTAAATGTTAATTTTAAATTACAGTATGTATACTTCTACCATTTAAAAATTGCAACTAATTCTTAAAAAAATTAAAATAAAAAATAAAATACAAATTCTGCAATTTGGAATAGATGGTAAAAATGTACATGGCCAAGTCTGGTCCTACTCTTAAGTGTCATATCCATTTCTAAATACAAATAAATGTATAAATTCATAGTGTATAGAAAAAAAAGAAAGTAGTAGAGTGATCAGATTTACTCTATATCCACTTCCCAGCCTGTCAAAAACAGCCCCATAATAAACGCACACATTGTGCTGCTGAAACTCAACTATCCATGTCCTCAACGCCTGAGGAGCACTTCAAACTATGAGCATCTCCTGTCAGCTTTACTCTGTTGTCAAGCAAACCTCTCTGGCTACATTTACACATCCCATACAAACATTTAGCTGACAGTTAAAAAGATCTTTATCCAGCTTGCCAACATGAAGATAAATAATGAGAGATATTATGTTTTGAATGGGAAGTGAATATCTTGGACTAATCTTTCTCAACAGGGTTTAACAGCAAGCTCTTGTTGATGTACTGTAGCACTGTTTAGAGATGGTAGTGTGTCTCCTGATTAATACTAAAGTCATTTTCTTTGGTTTTGAAATTGAAAATGTATAGAATATATTTGGTGACTGTGCAGATGTTTCGACCAAACCCAACCCTGCACTTTCCACAAATAGAATACAAAACAGAGCCTCTTAAAAAAAGATATATTTTATTTACTGTTCTGGTCAGTGAAAGTCACTTAATCTTCAGAAAAAGGTGACTGTCAACCTCAGGAGGTCAAACTAAATATTATATGAGCTGGATTATTTAACATTTATTTTATATGAAGTTTGTGATTTATGCAACCTGTTTATCAAGTTTAGTAAAAAAAAAAAAATTCCTATCAATAAACAATTTAAACATTAAAATTAAAGGCAATATTGTTAAAATAAAATCAAAATAAGCGGGATAGTAAAAAACACTAAATTGTATCCTATTTGTGAAAAGCACCATTCATTGTTTTTAGATAAAGGTACATGTCTTACAAAATGAACAAGTTAACACATGGGGTCATTAACAGCAAATACATGAAGTGTGCTAAAAACATAAACAAACACATGAATATGATTCCACGTGCTTCTCAAAGACTCATCACAGCCAGGTCATGATTATGTCTGAGCTGCAATTTATAGAAAAACCTTAAGCAGCAATTTATAGACACCTCTTTTTCCCATTCCACACACACACACAGATGCACACAAATACAACTGGGCCAGAGAGCGTGTTATGAGGATGAGGAGGAAGCTGGCTGAGAATGGTGAAGGATTCTGATAGGCTGGTTCATATAAGACGAGAGTGGAATGAAAAAGTGTTTGATCGTGACTCTGTTCCAGAGTTGCCTCGAGGTCTGCTCCCTACATAGATGGCTGTCTGTGCACTCATTTGGACCCTCTACATAGGCAGCAACACAAATAACAATTAACACAAGGAATTTGCTGTCAGCATGTTGAGCTATTTTCATCTTTATGGCTTTTTTTGTTCAGAATTCTCAGTTTACATTTGACAATCCTTATTTTATTTTTGTTCAGAATTTTGAGTTTACATCTCGGAATTTGTTTTCTCAGAATTCTGGGTTTACATCTTGCACTTTTTTCCCTCAGAACTCTGCATATGTGGTCAGGTCATGCTCGTTATGAGATGTACATTTCAAAAGAATTCTGAGAAAAAAAAATAATTTCAACATGAAAACTCACAATTACACATTTATAACATAAGAAAACCTGTTTAATTGTGAGACATAAAATTAAAATTGTGAACAAAAAAGTACGAATATATATATATATATATATATATATATATATATATATATATATTTTTTTTTTTTTTTTTTTTTTTTATTCTATTGCAGAAATAAGCTTCCATAGTGATAACCATAACTATATATAGCACACACAAATATTGGGTAAAACAGTCAGGTTTGAATTACATAAATATCAAGATTTTCATTTCTCTTTCTTTTCTAAGTTTGTGTTCTGCAAAGGATACAAGCGATGCTGCCTTACAATTTGTCCAAATTTGTCCATCTAAAAGGTCCCTTAAAATGCTGCCTATGAAGGATGTTCACTAGGTTTTGGAACAGTGTACATGTATGTACGCCCACTTCATGTGTTGTGTGAAATGAGTGTTAGGGTTAGGGTTTTAGCCTCAGGGAGAAAGGGGGGCATGATGGGTCAAGTAAGTTGCGGATTAGACCCTTTTGCTGTGGGTTATATGGGGAAAGGCTATCCCAGGCTTCCTCTCTGGGGAGCGGAGAGGATAGGGCACACTAGGGAAGCAGCTCAGAGGACCCTGACCCTCTCTAGCCCTCTGGATCAGGCGCTGAGATTCCCTCCTCAGTGGCATTATCCCCAGCCGCCTCTTTCTCCGACCTTCCTGGGGGAAGAGCGCAGCCACCTCCAACAATTGTCCGTCTGAGGTGGTCTGTGTGTAGGAGGGCACTCTGGGTTTAGGCTGTGGCTTTTGCCTGTACCCAGAAGAGCCGTCCACTTGGTAGAGGCGCCAGGCCGCACCGGCCCCACCATAGGGGGGTATGACTTCTGGTGTAATGGTTCTCATCTGGGACAGGCTGGATGAAGCTGAGGGTCTGAAGCAGCCAGTCTCTGCACGCAGGTCTGGCCCCATGATGCTCAGACTTGTTCTATCCGTAAACGAATCCATGCGTTCTTCGTAGGCCAGGTCAGCCGGAGCCGAGCACTGCTGGAGTGGCCAGCCGGCCCGGTTCTTTCCTCCATTCTCCGCCCCTCCGTCTTGACACACCAGCTCACTCTGCAAAGGCTCTACTTCCTCGTCCTCCTCCTCTCCTGCGTCCTCCACCGGCTCCCCTTCCTGCTCCTCCGGTTCATCCGAGGGTGGGGGCAAACGGGGGTCCCTGAGGAACACCACAATGACCGAGATGTTGTCGCTGGACCCTGCATCTCGGGCTGAGGCCACTAGCTTGTGGGCCACCATGGCAGTGTCCCCGTTGTTCTCCTGCAAGTGGTCGCTAACCACTCGCACAGCTTCTTCTGGATTCACGGTGTCGTAGAAGCCGTCACACGCCAGGATCAGGTAGTCCTCACTTCCATCCAGGTTGAAGGCGGTGCAGTCAGCGTCACCACAGATATAGGGCTTGTGTTCTGAGTCACCTGTACATATATTATAGAATTATTAGAAATTATAACTATGCATTATATATAAAAATGATATATATATTAGGAATGTATAAATAATTTTTACGTTTAAATTTTCTCTTTTTCATTTTCGACCAATATTTTCTTAACTATAATGCACTTGTTGTTGTTTTGGAGTTTGCATTTTTTTAATTCTCATTAATCACAATAGCATTTCTTAATAATCTAAATAAATTCTCCATTGCCATGCAAATGCCATAATGAAAATAGTTTTTAATAAAACTCCAAAAATTCCCCTAAAATGTGTGTTAAAATAAGTGCTTTCTTTAAACTAAATATACTTTCTTATTTGCTCCTTTTGATTTGTTGAGTAGAATATGATTCTGACATGGTTCTGGACTTCTGTCGTACTTTCAAAAGACCAGTTGCCTAGGCTATAGCAAAATTAACCTCACTTGTCCTATTTATGAATCGAGAGCTTTAAGGGAATTAAATGCTAGACTGATAGGATTATCTGACAGATTTAGCGAGTGAAACCGTTCCTGTGCAGGAAGTCGTGGGAATACTGCCTAAGGATTTTGCAGGAGGTCAGTCTTTGTTATTGCAGCAACGCTCATTATCCTGAAAGCCGTAATCTTACACTGGCTAATGTACATACTGTAAAGTACACTGATACTTTATTAAATTATTTATTGGCATGATGAAGAAGTTTGTATTCTTTTCAACTCCAACTACACAGTTGCTCTGATTACACAAGATCTGGACTAGTCCTATGGTTTAAATTTTGACAACTAACAATTTTTTCTTCGAAAGTGCATAGATTCAAGTAGAAGCTGCACAACTGAATTACACTGATTAAACTGAGTCTGTGCCAGTGTTTGCTTTCTAAAAGACGGTCATACTAATATCTATAGAGTGATGATGGGTTTCTGCT
This sequence comes from Carassius auratus, assembly GCF_003368295.1. Taxonomy (NCBI): domain Eukaryota; kingdom Metazoa; phylum Chordata; class Actinopteri; order Cypriniformes; family Cyprinidae; genus Carassius; species Carassius auratus. The sequence goes on along the minus strand of NC_039277.1, from coordinate 11,916,431 downwards.
GTTGCCTGTACATCCTCTTCTAAAAATATGCACCCACTGACCTTTAGTTCACTTACAAAAGATCTTGTCTAAATAAGTGGATATCTTGAAGGAGCACAAAAACAAAGCTACACAGTTTGCTAAACGGTGTAATGTCCCATACCAATGGCTCTCGACACGGACAGGCTGCCATTCACCCTCCATGTGCCGAACCAGATCACACACCCACCCAGAGCCTCAATCCTCTTTTTTTCATCCTATACACACACACACACACATAAACAAACAAACAATATGGTCAAGAGGAGTCATTAACCATAAGAGCTAGTATGATGTTCAGTTCAGTGTCAATTAGTGAAACTCTAATCGGCTAAACTGTGACTCACACACAGTTTCATTATATAGATAAAGCTCCAAAGACTCAGCTCAACAGATCCACTCTTGGGAGTGCGTTATGTAATACAGCTTTGCTGTCATGTGACTTTTGTCAATTGAATAGACTGCGCTAAATGACATCCCATGCAAAGAGCTGGATTAAAATAAAAATGAAGGTCATATGCAACAATTTAGGACCAATCTAAGACCAGTTTTTCGGCATTTGGACATACCTGATCACTTTATATTGGTCTCCCTTTATTTAAAAAAGTTCAATGAAATTACATTTTAAATACACTATAAAAAATTATATTAAACAAAACAATGAGTTAAAATGATAAGAAATAGCTTTGAGTGACTAGTCTTTCTCACCTCTCTGTCTGGTTTGTGTGGTTTCATCAACTCCACCGGTTGACCTCTCTTCACCATCATGACCTGTGAGTCGCCCAGCCAGGCCACGTACAGTGTGTGACCTCTCAGAAAGGTCACGACCCCTGTGGTGCCACAGCGCAGGTTCTGTTTCAGACATACGGATGCATGCAGATGTTGTCAATGCAAAAAGGGCTGATATGAGCATCTTGAGGTCTGACAGTGTTTATGGTGTATGAACCCACCTCACGTGACGCCTTCTGTATGAACCGCTCATCTGTCAGTTTGAAGGAGTGACACAGGGCCTCTCCGGGGTCTTGACTGAACATTTCTTGTCTGACCAGGTTTACGTGAAGATGATTGGCGGCGTAGATAGCAGCATCCACCCCACCGTGACCATCAAACACGGCAAAATAAGCCTGCTCTTCCTGATCCTAAACACACATACTTTTTTTGTTAGATTTACCTCATAAAATAACTGTGACAATAATAAAACAAAATGTCTCTGATTTTGACTTAATTGATAAATGCTGATTACATCATGATTCAAAGTATATTGTTACAGCTACAATACTGAAAGAAAATTCCCTGTTGTTATCCAGAAAATAGCTTATTGCCACATAAAAGACCTCATAATCTATTCTCAATTGAAATGAATTCCTGTAAACGTCTTTCGATCAGTGTGAAAACAAACAGAAAACAAAAACATGCCAACCTCTGGCATCCAACAAATCACTTATTTAACTGCAGTCAATGTAGCTAACTGAAACATTACACATGAGAAATATATGCAAATCAGATGTTTCCTGTTGTTGATAGGTTTTAATTATCAGCATCTTACAAATTTTTAAATAAATAAGGATTTCATTATGGAAGATTCCCTGAGCTGCGAATACTGCGACACTTTGTCTATGCTGCATAAATTTAATCAGAAATACAGTAAGAATAGTACAAATGTGAAATATTAATACAATTTAAAGTAATTATTTTTTGTGCTGCTTAATATTTAGTTGTGTTGCTTAATATTTTTGTGCAGCTTAGTGTTTTTTTCTGGAATCTGTGATTAACATAAAGGTAATAAGAACAGCATTTATGGAAAATCTTTTGTAACATTATAAATGTCTATACTGTCACTTTTTGATCAATTTAATGTATTCTTGCTGAATAAAAGTATTAATTTCTAAAAAATAAAATAAAAATAACTGACCCGATATTTGGACGGCAGTGTCGTGTATTTGGTGAAAAATAAAAGGTCATGTAAAGTCACACTCAAGGTCATACCTGGAGATTGAAGAGCGTGTTGAAGTCAGGAATGACCACATGTTTGTCTTCCATCTTTCGGCGCATGTTTTTAATAGCATGGATGGAGGTCTCATAGTACGGTAAGTGGCGTTGGCGATACGGAAACTCTTTTAGCCAATGACAGCACGTCTCACAGAGCTTATTAAAGACCAGCCGGGCCAGCTTCATCGAATCAATCTCTGCCGAGGCAAATGACATGTTACACATAAACACTCTGCTTCGATTCAGGATGAATATGTCACAAATGTGCAAAAAAAAACACATACACTGTACAAGCACCATAAGCAAACAGACAGTGCTGGTTTGTTTTGCTTACAAGCCAAACAGATTTGACTGTAATATCATATTGGAAAGAAATAGTGCATCAGCTGCTGATTATATGCACAGTGGAAGCGAAACTGAGGACAGTGGACAAAAGAGGCCATCTGCCAACTGAGAAAGAGAGAGAGGAGGTGACTGCTTACTAATGATGGGATTGTTCCAGCTCTGGTCTCTACGGACTAAAGCTGACGTTCCTTCGTTCTGTGAGGTTCTCATCAATATCTCTGAAGCAAACGCTCTCCCTTTACACCCACCTGTGATCTATATGCGGCTCTTTATATCTTCAAAGCTTTTCAGGTAGTAATATGAAGCATTTGATGGACAACTAGCCCAATTGTTGTGTTTTAATTTGTGTTGAGTATTGAAAGTTGCTTATTAAAGGGATAGTTTACTCAAAAATTTTAAATCTGTAATCATTTACTCCAAATTTGAATATCTGGAAATGTGAATAAGATTTAAAAGATACATTTATACATTTCAGTCCGTTCGGTACATTTGTTGCAAGGACTTGGAATATACCATATGATAACTACATTTATGGGATTTTTTTATATTAGATTTTTAGACTTCCGGTCACTATTTGCATTTATTGTCTGAAAAAGAGCAGCATTAACATTCTTTGAAACATATTTCATGTTATATTGCGAAGAGAAGAAAGTCGTACAGGTTTGGAGAGACAAGAGGGTAAGGAAATAGTGACAGAATGTTTATTTTTAGGTGTACAAAACCTTTAAAAGTATCATTGGCAAAGCAAGATATACGTTTCTCAAGCTCATAAAATGTTGCTGGAAGAGTTTGCATGCCAAAACTTATGGCAAAGTCCCAGATTTGCCTAATGGAGTGCCTGTTTTTTATGACTCCATTTATTGCATGTCAAATAAAGGCTGCATTTTCATTTTGTCTGTCTGTCTGCTTCAGTACTGCTTTTGACAGATGTATTTTAGCATTGTGTGGACGAAGAGGCCTTTTAGATTGTTTGATGGTTGTAAAAGTAGACATTACATGCTCTTTTCTCTTCCCTTAGCCTTTTAGATGCTCTCTCTCTTTCTCTCTGTCTTGTCTCCGTGGGCACAGAGTCTAAATTGAATCTGCCATCTCAGGGCTGAGCTGCTGAACAGTATGTAGTGCTTTGCCCTGAGCAGACGTCTGTCTGCCGCCCCGTGTACTGATGTCAGTCGTTTTCAATGCTAAGATTTACATTAAACATACTCTCTGCTGCTGGAATGGGTCACATCATGTTTAAAGGACTGTACCTCCCGTGAAACCCTTCATCCTGGCTAAGGAAAACCAGACTCGGCTCAAGTGGAGTTCTCCTGCTCTGACGTATTTTTGAACAGAGCTTAAACTTAACACAGATTGCAGTCCATCTGGCTTTATAAATCTACCGTCCACTCTGGAAATTGTCTGGGATCAGCGTGCTCTGTGAATGTCTGTGCTAACTCATGACGGCAAGGTTATATGTGAACCACAGAGAATTATTGCAGCCTTCAGGACTTGTATTAATGAGATCAGTGTACACGAACGCCACAGCAATGTTGTAATTACCAGCGGGGAAACTCTGAATATCTTCTGAGTTATCTATTAAGGAATTATGGTGGAATCAAATGACTGTCGGTCATAATTAAAGATGAAATGTTTTATTTTACTTGAGTCACTAACAGAAGCAGGATTGTAATTTGTTTGGTTGAATGGGCAAACCAAACTTCGATCTCTGTGGCAGCACACAAATGTTAAAAAGATATTAATAAAAGATATATTAAAATTCTATACTATCATGTCAAAAAAAAAAAAAAAACTCTAATTATATAAAGCAGCACACAAATGTTAAAATATATAAATAACATGCATATTAAAATTCTATACTTTTTTCTAAATAAAGGTAATGATTTGAATATTTTAATATATTTTAACATTTTTATATAATTAAATTAAAAAATTATGAATAATATACATTTATAATTTTTTTAGATTTTATACAATAGAGTATAGAATTGTATTATATATTTTATGTATTTCATATATATATATTATAATGATCATTATTTTCATGTTATCGGTGATGTTAAAACTTTACAGTATATTGTCTAAATAAATAGAAATTGTAATACTAAAAAACAAAATAATAGTTTTTCACTGCTACAAGTGAATTTATCCATCATGTTATAATGCACAGTATAAAATAATATTTATTTAGATATTTGCTATTATAAAGATTACATTTAAAAGTAATTATTACAATTATTTAATATATTTAAATTATTAGGGTTTTTAAAGAGGACAGAAAATAAAGGAAATGGCTTTGTAAATTATAATAAAAACTGTATGAACAATAGTAACTTATACAGATAAATAAATAAATAAAAAATCTTACATATAAGCCGATGATTAATATGGCACTGACATATTATTGTACGTCCATAACAGACTGTGCATCATCCTTTGCATTTACCCTTTGAAGCGCCATTAAACCTGCTAAAGGTCTCCATTCTAAACCAGTCAAAACTGTGGCGTATTAGCAGCCATACAACTCAAATTCCTTTGCCATTTCAATTCGAATATAGAAAATGAGAAAGCAATTCAGGCCACCACTAAGTTAGTGAGTGACCTAAATTTGCAGTTGAATAGGAGGCTTAAAAATGTGCAGAATGGCCTAAATTTGGATCAAATATCATGAGATCACAACTCGATAGCAAGACTTCAATGCGACCCAACTCATTCACTAGCTTTAATGACTCTGCATGACTTCCAGATGGCTCAGGAGTGTCAAGAATGTCACAATGAATCTGCGCTAGACTAGTCTTATTTAAAAATAAGACTTCACAGTCCACGTTAGGTTTATGTGATGTGGTTAATGTTTTTTGGAAGGGCACTTACGAAGCAGCGTGTCTGTGCCATCCTCCACACTCTTGTTGAGATGATACACGGAGAGATCGCTTTGCAGGATACTGTCTGCAGTACCACGGGCCAGGGCTGCAGCCAAGGAAAACGGGCAATTACTGTAAAAGAGAGAAAGAGAGCTTTAAAACATCTGCTAAGTTGATCACAGAAACATTATGTAAAGCAGTGCTGTCAGTATTTGATTCCATTTCTTTTTTCAGCAACAGAGCGCACACTCATTTAATCATGAGATGATGAGTAGGAAGGAGGCAAAAGCAATATCCACAGCACAAAACAGAGAAAACCATATGAATATATTCTTATGATCACTGTGCATCAAAAACCTCATTGCTAACAAAAAATTTTCCTGTATGGGTGAACTATTCCTTCATAAATGCTTATGGTGAAGAACAATGGTAGAAAGCTGAACTGTAAGTGTTAAAGCCTGGCTTTTTAACTACTGATGTGAATATCCTTTTAGGGCTTGTCGCTCTGATGGATTGAGAGAGCGAGGAGAGGCACTCTAAAACTAGCATGACCCAAATCCACTCCAGCAGAAACCCCACTGGATCACTGAAAATAAACACAACTGCACATTATGAAATCAAGAGCCGACACTTAAAGACAAGCCCTGTCATCCCCATAAGAGGATTTCGTAATAGATGATGAGGAAATGTCATCCGAACAGAACAGGGATCTCCCCATTAAATGACTGACAATCATTTTGAAAACAAGGACCAGAAATACTATATGACATTATGCCATAATGAATTATGAAAATTTTGGGGTAGATAACAAGAATATAGAATAATATAGAATAAAAATTGCACCTTTAAAGACCTATATGTAACCAGTTTTGAATGTAATACAAAATATTAAAAAAAGAAACGCTAATATTGTGAAATAATACAGTTAAAAAGAATATATTTTTTATTTTAATAGATTTTAAATTGTAATTTATTCTGAATCTGGCGCTAAAGAAACATTTCTTATTAATATCAATGTTGTGCTGCTTAATATTTTTGTGGAAACTGTGATTTTTTTCAGCATTCATATGAAACAGAAGTCTTTTGTAACATTATAAATGTCTTAAACGTAACTATCTAATTTATCTCAGTGAATAAATATGCCTGCAAAATCTTCAAAGCGTGTTTCTGGACAGTGTCGATGTGCCATTCCCATCTCCCTCTGTCTGTGAGGGGCTTCAGCAGAGTTTGCCAACATTCTGTTGAATTAATAGCCTCAGCTGTGGCCTGATGAGAGAGGATAACAGAGCCATCCAATAATGTGATGTCCTAATCCCAAAACATCTCTTATGACGTGCTTCATTTATGAATGATTGTCTGTAGTCAATTAAATAAAACTATAGATAGAATATTAGCATAAAAGAAGCCAGAAGAAATAATGAAGGTCATAAAGACAATAGATTCGATTTCTAAATCTAAATGATTTTTTGAATATTTTATATGTGATGCTTCATAAAGGTACTATATGTTTATTCATAATGCATTATAATACAACGTATACATGTTGTTTGTCATCTATAATTTTAACCACCATTACAAGACTTACATATACTTACACCTTTAAAATAAAGTATGAGCAACCAAAAACATGTTGCTTTACCTAAGTATTAGTGGAGAAAATATAACCAAAGATGACAACCGTGAGGCATCATGAATATCTTAACAATGCATTAAAATGCCTCAGCTCTGGTGCTCATAACAACATGAGGCTGTACGACACTGACAACTGATGTGCCTGCGTAACCATGACAACCCTGACAGCAGCGCCATCCATGACGACAGGTTGCCGTGGTGAGTGATGTTGTAGTGAGGCAAACAGCCACAAATATTAAAGCCACACATATTAGAAATCAGAGCAATCTGTTACACACACACACACACACAAACACTCAAACACACACACACACACACACACACAGTGAGCACCAGCAGACTGGAGGACGGAAAGTGGAGCGTTCTCAAGGACGACTCAATGACGGTCTGCTCCAAATGAAAGATCCAGCAGAGAGATGAGAAGGAGGCTAAAGGAGCGAACAGCTTCTTCCAAACATCATATAATCAGTTCATTCAGTATGAAGAAGGGATGAAAGAGAGTTCATATTAATCATAATCAATCTATCTATCTATGTTCATCATTGTCCATCTATTATCCATCTAACTAGATATCTTCTAATTGTTTTTTCCATCCATACATCCACTTTGATGTTTGAATCAGATCCTAAGGACACTGGGAGTCACAGGGACAGCAGTGTGTCCGCCATGATAGAAAGATGAAAAGATGGGAGAGAAAAGTGACAGTGAGATGGAGGAGGAACTGATGGCTTGAGGAGGGGACGAAGACAGAAAGAGAGATAAATGACATGCCAATTGCCATCAAATTCTGGGATCCACCTCCGCATTTCCATTCATAGAAATGCTCTTGCTCTCTCTCTCCAGCACACATACACACAGCCGTCACTACCTGAGGGGTGTTGAGCTGGGGAGCTCTGATTGGCTGAGGCTCTGGGGCACAGCTAAGGTGAGCCAATGGGAGACGTCCGTTTCTTGTGCAGCACAGAGGAGTCAGAGGCATGGTAAGGAATGAGGATTAGGGAAGAGCTGTTTTTGTCCTCTCAACCAAGTGGCAAAACATACATACGCACTGCTTTCTTTATCCCCAGACTTCACAGCACAGCACAAAGTGACATCTCTGTAGCAGGCTACTAAGATCTCACAGCATGCTTATGTGTTGTCAGAGAAACTGTGAACGGAAATTAAGCATAAACACAAGTGGCTTTGCACTCATATAAGTTGAACTTGTGTTTAACAGATTAGCCTGGTTACAGAAGATAAATGCAACTAAACAGCAGGAGGGTAGAAAAAAGAGAGAGAGAGAGAGAGCAAAAAAGGTGAGAGAATCACGGATGTGTTTCGGGGAGCCTTGCTTTGACGTCATTCAGAGAAATGAAGGCTCAGTGTGGCTAACACTTTATAGTCACACTTCATGTCAGGAGAGAAATGAAGCTTTGCACACATTGCTGAACACACACTGCACGCAGAGTAATTAAGCAGGGTACAAAAGGCTGTTATACTTTATTATACAATACATTTTTAATTAAAATCCATAAGTAATAAAAAATATTATAGTGATATATATGTTCAGTAAATATAACTTAAAAACTGTGTAATTGAAGTGTTTCAATGCTTTCTATCCCATCTAAATATGTAACGACAATTACAAATTAGCCATTAATATATTGATTCTCAAGATAATTCCGTAAAAGCTATGATGCTTTCAAAACATTGCTGAATTTGTTTGAGTTGCTTGAAAACACTGACTCTATAAATGGCATGCTTCTGGGCCGGGGCTATCTGTCCATTCAGACAATGGCATACGGAGGGAAACAGTCATTAGTTTAGCAAATCTGCTTTATTATACACTTTAAGATTCAACTAGATGAAATGCATTTTTAAGATATGGAAATAGCATTGTGCATGTCTAGATGAGCCTGTATTTGATGCAGTGTGGCTTGGCATGCATGTTCAAACCCACCAACCACTGCAAAAACATGTCACATACACACACACACACTTAAACAAGGCTCTCAAGGGGGTTTCTACTCTTACATTAACTTTCAACCGTCCTTGATTGTGTAAGATCCCCCAAACACTCTACATCACTTGTGTGTGTGAATGAGAGGTTTTCCTTTCCACACACAGCTTCTCCTCTGAGACTTCAGTACAGTTTTTGCTGTGATCCATGCTGGTAATGAGCTCCCATAATGAAGCATTTATCATTAAGATTAAACTCTTGTTAAGAATGCCTGAAATGAATAATACAGAGACATAAAATGCAACATTCTCTCAACATCTACTCATCTTCATGCTGTTCAAACCCCTTTGTGAAACACAAAAGGTAATATTTTATATTTTGATATAAAAAAGTGAATAGGGACTGAAGCACTCAAGCAACAAAATGATAACAACTAAAATAAAATAACCATAAATCATGATGGTCCACGTGATTGTCTGCTATATTTCAAGTCTTCTAAAGAAATACAATACCTTTATACAACTAGAAAAACCTTCAGCACAATCCAATTTCATTAGTTCTTGATTTCCCTGGGAATCGTATCTATAACCTTGGCATTTCTAGCACTATTCTACGGATACTGGAAAGTTTATACGAGAAAGCTACAGTACAGCAGAGGACAACATTTTCAGCAAATAATGGCTTAAATTTTGGGTCTGTTCCTTACACAAAGCTATCATATGACTTCAGAAAAGCATATGGACAGAAAAGCATAAATCCTCTTATATGCACCACTGAAGAAAGTAAGATGTGTTTGGAACAATGTGAGGGTGAGTAAATGATGAAAAACGTTTTACTTTTTTACTCTACTTTGAAAAAGTGTTTAACTGTCTAACACAACACATAAATGACTTTCCCCAGTTCATCAGAAGAGCTGGTGGGTGAAAATGAGTTTGTGGCTTCTTGTTGATACGTTGGAGTGTGTGTGTGTGTGTGTGTGTGTGTGCGCACGTGTACACGTAGATGACTCAATGGTTATTAATAGCATCATGCAGGATTAACACCAAACTAAATCCTCTTCCTGTCCATCACTCTTTCTCTCTCATCTCAATCTCTCTATTACTCCCACAATCCTCCCACACACGTACACACACACACACACACACACACACAACAGCATGCCTAAATAAAGACTAGTGCTTGTTCTGGGTCAAGGACCTTAATCTATAAAAAAAAAAAAAAAACACTTTTCCCATCATTCCTCTCCTGCTCAGTATAGTGCCTAGAGTCACGCTTTTGGAAAGGGAAGGAGGGAGAGAAAAGAGAGCGATGGCGTCATCACACCCACGCATCGTGCTAACCCACACTTTTCATACTCTCTTCCTTTGACCTGCCTGCTGACGTCGCACAGGTTGAAAAGCTTTGCATACCTTTACTGACAAAGTGAGTAATAGCTAAATAGAAAGAGAGACAGAAAATGAGACATGAAGATAAAGAGAGAAAGAGGGCACCAAAAACAGGAAATCGGTGTTATCTCAGGTAACAGCCTAACTAGGCCTCAGACACCATTCTTACTATGCAATCTTTTATGGCAGTTTATGAGACCCAGACAAGCGGCATTCAGTTCTAAATGTCACATACTGTTTCATCTATCATCATTTCTGGAGGCTTTTTTATGAGGGGTGTAAAGAAAATTCAAATGAGTATAATTATGTCCATGCCATTATTTACAGCATGGAATAAATTACTAAATAATATCAACTATATATTAGCATCCACACCAACATGCAATAAAAATTTTTTTAATATAAGCGCATGCTGCAGAATTGTATATCTGCTGCTTTAAATACATAAGCTCTTTAAAGTGGGGAGGATTCTGATTGGCTGTTCATCATTTTCATTGTTCATCAGCTGAAGGAAATAGTTTTAACAGTGTTCTTCCTCTGAGCCATTATTGTTTTAGTTGAGGGGTGGACTTTCCAATACTAACAGAATGGAAATAATTCTTAAAATTTTATTGTGTCAACTGCAATTAAGGTCTTTAGGAAGCCACAATGATTTTAGAATGACGTGATTTGTTGATAGGACGTTGTTATGTGCTTTTTAAGGTGTTCTAAGTTGGTTTTAGAATGTTAGTGTAAAAATAATGTATCACAAAGTTACAAATCTGATCAGATTTAAGAATTATTGTGTAGAGAAATTGTTGTAGATCAAAAGATATTAATAAGAATGAAATATGGGGTTAGACTGCGTAAAGAAGTGCCATTGTGTTCTCGTTCTCCAGTGTTAACTGGACCGCAGGACTTAACAGACTCGAGCGCACTTGTGTTGGAATCTAGGCCATCAGCCCTTTCAAACTGTCCACTGACATGGACGCCATGCCATCTGGGCATCATCTCTCTCTGGCAAGGCCGCACAATGTCCGAGTCTCCAATGGGGCAAGAACACAGTGGACTGAAACCCAAGCTGGATTGTTGCCACGGAGGCTCCAGGCTCTGACATAATATGAAGCACACCTTCCCCACTTTGACATCCTGTGAGCATGTGAGGTGCAAAAACAGAATGAAAGTCACTATCAGTGAGAAAGCGTAACATAAAAAATGGACAAATAAGACAAAATGGAGCAACGGAAATGGAAAAAACGTAAAGCACAAGGGAGATTGGGGATAAAGAAACCAGCTGACTTAAGTCTGAAAGAGCATGTTAGGACAGATGATATTTTTTTATCACACTGATCATTTTTATACAGCATTGATTCATAATACTTTACAAAAAAATGCACTGACTTCCTGATGGCCTTTCACTAGGAAAGCAGCCAAATGTCTAAAAATCATAAACATAAACAATAACTATGTTTGTGTGTGTGTGTGTGTTTGTGTGTGTGTGTGTGTGTGTGTGTGTGTGTGTGTGTGTGTGTGTGTATGTATATATATATATATATATATATATATATATATATATATATATATATATATATATATATATATATATATATATATATACATACATACATCCTCTAATCTAAATCTGTTCTATCCAGCAGCACAGTAAGTCTGTTTAGGTCATTGCTCACTCAGTACTGAATGCTTGTTTTTAATCATCATGTTGATTGTACAGTGTCATAACACAGCTGAAATTAAGCTGCAGTCAGTATAATCGCACCATATACCGTGTCCTATGTGTTGTTAGGTGCTCTTAGGCAGAGAGCGTAATGTGATCATTGAAGATCTTTGAATGTGTTATCTCTCTAGCCAGGATTTTAATAAGGCCTGATCAAACACTTGACAATGTAACTGAGCTACAGTTAAACGCATTGCTCTCAATCACACAGTTTGTTTTTTTGTAGTTTCCAGCAGGGTGGGATATTACCAGACTTTACCATTACTAGCTTTCTGAGTCGTTCCCTCTGGAATATTTGTTTTTCACCACAATGCATTTGCCAAACAAATCTTGTTTTGGATTATGGAAAGCAGGGTTTGAGTTGTGATGAACTTTCACTTGGTAATATACGTTTTTTGATACTGATATTTGTTTGATAAGAAATGGCAATTCATTATTTTACGTTTACGTTTTACATTTATAAGATATTACTCAACTGTGAATTCAAAATTCTATTTATTTCATTCATTACAGATTAGTTTATGTAAAAGCAATGTTTAAAAATTTAGGAAATACATAAAATATCCCATAATATATAAACATATATACAAATATATATATATATATATATATATATATATATATATATATATATATATATATATATATGTTTCAGAAAGCATGCCAAGCATTCATGCTGATATTAATCACATGTCAATGGTTTATTTTTTTTTGTATAGTAGTCTATGAGTTCTAGTTCAGGCTGGTGTGGTTGCTTGAAAATCTGAAAGATAAATAAGGTGAGGGATGAGGCTACAACATTAAGTGTGCGAGTCTGTTTGAGAGCAGACGACCTAGTTGAGCCAAGGAGGACAGTAATTTAGGCTGTAGTGACACTGACGCACGGTCCTACCTTCTGACCAAACCTTTTTTCTATTCTTCACTCAAATTCATATTCCACAGCATCCAGTATTCCATATCCATCAAAAACTGATCACACCACCCTTTAGCAGATATTTATAAATTGTATTTTGGGCCACTTTCATTGACAAGAGAGGGTCACCTAAAGATGTCACCTAAAATGTATACTCTATACTGAAAAATATAATAAAAAAATACATCAACCACAATTGTGTAATTTATCCTATGGCATATTTTTATTAAACTAACAAAAATTGTCTGCCTGTAAAAGCATAAAGGGCATTCACTTTAAATAGGCAGAAAAAAGCCTGGTTTCCTTTATAGGCAGCTGTGTTTCTTACTGTTGAGAGGCCCTCTCATGAGCTTCTGAGTCCTTCACCTGTAATATTTGGTCAGAAGAACTTTAGAGGTTGCAGAGAGAAATTTCTGAGGAGAAACCAGGGCACTTGGAGAGACTGTACACCATTAAGTGCACTTATAGGGCACTGACTGAGAGCGGTGCAATGGAACACACTCAGTTATTTCTGTTCCACCCGAGCAAATCATGCTGCTTGAGCCAAGGTTGTCCCCAATGACGATGGCGATGCTCAGTTCTTGAGGTCAGCCAGTGGCTCTTGAAAGAACACAAACATCTGTGTTATTAATCTGTCAGTGGATCACCCTTAAATCCAAATACCAGGGCATCTTCATGAATAAATTTTATTAGAAAGATATGATGTCCTTGGTTTGGGTTATTTGGTCTCTTTATTTCCCAGTGAGAGCCTCTGCTGTCTCAGACATTAAAATCAGGAAATCTAATCTTTGCTATCAGATGATTTCTAATTCTTCCCTTCCAACCATCTACAAAATCAAACACACTACTGTAGCTTTAAAAACCTGAACCATATGAAATAAGGCAAATGTAAAATTAGACTGGGTTCGCTTTACATCACTTGCAGGAAAGCCAGTCAGCCTAATTTCAGAACACAAACAGAACTTCTCACTCTATTGTCTTCTAACCAGAGATAAACACTATAATCTAGAGATTACCATTTGCACTAATTTCCAGCTCTGTTTGGCTGATGACAGGCAAAGAGAGTCCGAGATGTCTCAGGAAGCAGTTGGTGCTGCCGTCGCAATTGTTAATTTCGGAAATTCCTGAGAAGGAATTAATCAGCGGCAAGGAGATTATTACCAAAAACGCCTCTGCTGATTAAGGGTTACCCAAGGAGACATCATGAGCGAGCATGAGGCCACGACTTTGGAAGCGAGATGCTCAGAACTGCCAAAAGGGTCATCGTCACTGATCCAGAAAGGTGATCAAATTAGAGTTTCCACAAATGGAAGCACAGACACTGCATTGCCGGGGCAAAATACTCATCATGCCGTTAGCACTCCATTTCTATTGTATGGCAGACTATAATCAGACTAATATAAAGTATGTTTGTTCTGCACCAATAAAAAAAAGAGAAACAGCCTGTCATGTCCAGCTGATCAGAAACAACAACCTTTGACAATATCAACCTAGAAATGGTTTACTTTAGTATTAAACAAACATCTACACAAAGACTATCAACAAGACAGTTCTTGTTCCAGATAATGTCATTGTTTGGGTGTGTTCAGATCTCTGGAATGCAGAGAGGGTTGAAAAAAAGTTCACTCAGCTGAACCTGTAAAAATACATTACACAGCCATGTTTAATCATGAATATATTAGCTTGGTTTCAAACCCTAGTGAGATTATATATGGTGGGGGGTGGGGATTCTGGCCACTATATATTTCTAATATATCCAAAGTATTTAAAATAGGGCAGCTTAAGGATACATTTTTCAAACTGGAAAAATATATCAAAAGAGAATATATATATATATATATATATATATATATATATATATATATATATATATATATATATATATACATAGCAAAATGCACTTCAAACGAAAAGAAGATATGTTTTTCTTTTTGTATCTGATATGTTTATTTAAATATATTTAAAAAATCTATATATGTCATTTAATTTTGTAGCTTTTTGGTAAATTTTAAATATATTTAAAAGAGCAATTTTAATTCTAATGGGAATTAATAAAATAGTACACTGTAAAATAGTTGTAAATACAAAGTTGTAAATAAAGATTATTAAACTACCCTTTAAAAGAAAAAAACGAATTCAAACTATTTCAAATTTTTCCTTTAAATTAATGTTTTTATAAAAAAAAATAAGTTTATTTTTTAAAATTATTTATGAAATGTTCTACGAATTTCTTACACCAAATATGTTTCAGTGTAGAGTGTGATGTGTGGAGGATAATACAACATTTTTTTTAAAAAATAAGGATTTTACCAAATGTTTGTTGTATATTTTTATGTTATCATTTTGCTAGCTTAGCAACATGCTCTCTCAAAGTCTAATGGAATCAAATGTGAATTGAGTCGCCTGTATGTTATTTGTGGGACACATGATATTGCAACACAAATCAGTCACTTATAAGGATTCATTCAATTCAGAATGCCTAAGAAGGAAGCTGCATATGTAGGAAGCAGAGTCAGACATCAAGCAAGATCACTAGGTTTTGAAACTCAATACAGAAACTGCACATATACATGTTAAAATGTTTGTGTACCAATAATGAATCTTCATTATAATATCAGATGTGCACTTGATATATCTTAAGTGTCGCAAACCTGTATCGCAAGGTTCAATTACCATGTGTGTTATATTTTAGCCCAAATCAAGAAATGATATTCTTGAGAGTCTACCCTCAGGACTTACTAATCACACACTGGAGACAATTATTGAGAGGCACTGTGTGGTAGTTGCTCTGTTCAGAGTTGACTTTGCAGTTTGCTCAGTCGTAAAAACAAGCATAAAGAAATGTATCTACTTGGAACAGGCAGTTCCTTTTTTGTATGCAGGGCATTTCGAACTCACTCTGAATTTCAGGTAAATCAGTGATAACGCTGTGGATTTGGTTCACTGAACTAAGCCATACCACAGCCTGCTTCTAACTTAACTGAATTTCTTTTAGCACAGTTAAGGTGACTGAGCTGGTGTGTTACGTCATGGTGCATGATGGGACATCAAGTGTTTTGATGTTTGTTTTTGAGCGGGGGTGTCCTGACTGAGTTAAACATTTATCCTATTATTTCTCCCCTCTCCACCTCATTCATGTTGCTGATGCATTCATTCTTCCCAGGTGGAGAAAGAAGATAGCTGACTGGCCGAAACTATTCAGGAAGAGTCAAATCAGTCTGTGTGTGTGTGTGTGTTCTCAGGATGCATATCGCACTGCACAGACAGAGTTTCTGGCACTGATACCAGTCCTTGTAAACATAGAAGACTGACAAATTGACTTTACTCTGATTGAAGCAGTCTGGCAAACTGCCCCTCATGTTAAAGGAATAGTTCACCCAAAATGAATCACTTACTCTTGCTCATGTCGTTCTTCTGTGGAACATAAAAGGTATTTTTTTAAAAGAAAACCTTGGCCACCCTTTTTTTTTTATAAAATGAAAGTGAAGACAGACCGGGTCTTTCGAGCTTAACAAAAACTAACATGAAATGGCCCATAAAGCTTGAGACTACACCACTCTTCAAATTCAGCAACTGTGTATTCAATCAGCAAGGATGTTTGAAACTGATCAAATGCCACAGTTAAGACATTTGTAATGTAATTTTTTGTTCATCTCCGATAAATGCTGTTCTTTTGAACTATTGGTTCATCAAAAAATCCTAAAAATATGTATTACTGTATTTTAACAGCACAAGTGTTTAAAAAAAAATTCCGACCTCCAACTTCTGAATGATAGTGTGGATTCAAGCTTCTAAAACCATGATAGTTTTGTGTGAATAACGTTTGTCATTATTCATAAATAGCTTCACCTCCAGTTAGTCAATGAGTGTTAACCAATATGACTGAATTAACGAATCAGATTCAAGTTTTTTTAATTAAATCAATCAATTCACTGAAAAAACTATATCAAACTGAAAAACATGAACACAACAAGAATAGTTGCAAGATACCCCTTTTTTTGTTTTGAAGCTTGACAGTCTAGGTCCTATTAATTTTCAGAAAATAACCTTTTGTGTTCCAAGTAAGCGTGAGGGTAAGTCAAAAATTTGATGTACATTTTATAAAAATATTAAGTGTAATTTAAAGCCAAAAGAACATTAAATTTAGCTTTCATTTCTGTGTCAAATTTGCCACGCTAAGAGTCATCAGAGAGCAACGTAAGTGGCCTGAAGACCAAAGACTGGATTATGTAATCCACCAGCTGTCAGTTTGAGCAGCAACATCATCTTGGGAAAAACCTGCACAGTCACAGTGTATCTATGGGTAAAATAATAAAGTATCCATCAACAAAGCCTCTTCCTCACAAGGCTAATGAGCACATGTAACTTCTGTCCTGTGGCCAACACATATCCAAATAAGGTCAAGATTGCATGCGGCATGGACAAGAGGCTGCTTTCCATTTCCTTTTTCAAAGCCTAGGCTTTCCTCTATAGTTGTCCCACTCTAGGAATCCCCCCAAAAACCTGATTTAGAGCAATGAGTCAGAAAGAATCTAAACTAATTTTGGTGGTCCAAATAATTTACTGATGACTCAGAGCTTTAGCAGAGATTGGTGTACATTGAGGCACTTCCCTGTAACACAGTGGCTAGTTGCAGATGTTTGGGTCAGCTCTGCTCATCAGCACACCGCTTATTATGACTCAGCTCTCACGAGGTACACTCTAACAGTGCTGACCACATGAAGGCCACTGCAGAGGCGGACCGACGCAGCACACTATCTCCAGTCAGCTAATAGCTCCCTGCGACTCGGAGAGGGCCTTGCTGTCACTTTGCTCTTTTTCCTTGTCAGTGTTGTGAAATTCCATATGAACACACACACACACACACACGGAGCAGTGGGCAGCCATTTATGCTGTGGCACCCGGGGAGCAGTTGGGGGTTCGGTGCCTTGCTCAAGGGGCACCTTGGTCGTGGTATTGCCAGCCCGAGACTCAAACCCACAACCTTAGGGTTAGTCAGCTCTCTAACCAATAGGCCACGACTTCCCCAGAAGTCTATGCAGTAACTTAATGGCGTACTCGAGAATTGGTCTGAAAAGTGGTTCTGAAAGATCTGGATTTCTATAATCATGATTCTCAGGTTTATTTAAATCTGTTTTTGGAGAGCTGATTAGATGGTTTAGTGGTGTTTATTATATTTGAGAATACATTTTTAGACTAAATCCATGCCGTTGAAGCTACATTAAGACAGACTACTATACATGGTTGTAAGCAGACTTGCCACTTTGCATTATGTATTGATGTCTATTAGAATTTTAGTATATATATATATATATATATATACACACACACACACACACACAAAGTAATAGCTAAACATTTTTTATAACACTGCTAAATGTAATTGCATTTATTAGTAACAACGTCAGCCTACATTCACTGTGAAATTGTACATTGTACATTCACTGAATTATTGTCCATGCATGAACAGTAATGAAAGTCCAACATGTTGGTTCAGAATTGGATCTGTCGCTGGGGTTCATGATGTCAAGCTGGGACCCTGAAACACACATACACAGCAATACAAGGCCCTGGACTGAAATGAATCTGCTGTTCCAATGAAATGAGTCTTGAAGCGACGCAGGGGGTCATTCTAGTCTGAGGGGGTGGCAAGCAAGGCAGCAGAATGTCTCTCGGCAGGGGGACGGGGGTACACGGCTTTGTGTACCAGTGGAGCGTTAGCCTGGAAAGTCAATAGCGGGGCCAGTGTATTAAATATGTAGATGCCAGTGGCGTCAACAATACAGATTTTCTCAGTGGTGGCAGGGGCCACTGTTATAGTACACCAAACTGCAGACACTAAGCTGTTTGTTTGAAGTGGGTTTGACGGGCCAGAGCTGGATCATGATGTCCACAAAATCTCTACCACATCCTGACCCAAATGTGAAGTTAAACTTTTATTTTTTGTATTTCTTCCATCATACAGAATGCGGAGTATAACTGGCTTTAGGTGGCTGAGATGGAGCCATCCTAAAAGTTAAAGTGACAATTCACCCAAAATTTTAATTCTGTCAACATTTACTCATCCTCATGTCATTCATTCTTTTATGGAACACAAACATAGACCATTTGAAGATTGTTTTGACTGTTTTTATTCATGCATACTTTCATTACCAAAAACCTCTTGAGAAAACTTGATAAAATCTTTTATTCTCCACAAAAGAAAGACAGACAAAGTTTGGATCGACATGAAGGTGAGTAAATGATGAGAAAATTAAGGTTTTGGGGGGTGATCTACTGTATATACTTTAAAGGACTTTGGTATCATCCAGCAAACATACTGTAAGTGTCCCAAAACTTGGACAGAAATCAAGATCACAGTCCACATTTAGCACATGACATGGCATTTGCATTCTTTCACGGATAATAATTATTCTAAACAAACAGCATAATACATACTGTATGTCAAGTTGCTTATGTTCAGTGAGCTTATGTTTAGTTTTGAGCCCCTGGAGAGTCAATATAATCTTAATACTGTAGCCTATCTCACCAAGGTGTTTATCCTGAACCTGCTCTACATTTCTATCAATTGTTTATTAGTGTATTTGCATACATCATCCTGATGCCATAACCCTATAAATACCACCTTAGAGCAATATGAACAGGATACATACACAAAGTGGCAACATAATGATGTGCTAGCACTACATAACCTGACTGTAGATTGGATTAGCTATCTAAAGACTGTTGGACAAGTAGAGCCATGGACACATAAACTGCAAACGTGCTGTAACTTGGAAACTGAAATATATCAGTCGGAGGTCTTGACTTTCATTCAACTGAAACTAAGTCAATGTCATGACCCACAACTCCACTGACAATGCCACTGCTTAACAGAGGCTGAGGGGCCATAGTCACACTTTAAGACACTTGAAAAGGGTAAAAATGGAATACTTCTAGTTGCATTTAGAAGATGCTGTTTCGTCTTGAGCACTAACACTGCATGAAGCAGTGGGCCTGGGTTAAGTGCCTCTAGAGAGTGGTGACAGACTGGATTGTACTTGAGACTGAGCCTGCAACCATTCTGTTATAAACTTCTGTTGGTAACTAGGCCTGTTAACAAGGTTCCCGGTTATTGTATTTTAATCCAGACTATTTGAAATAGCTATTATTTGGAATTACTGTGGAGGGGGGTGGGGGGGTGGGGCAGATGACAATATGAGAGTAAATGATGACAGAAGTTTCACTTTTGGGTGAACTATCCCTTTAAGGTGTACATGTATCAATGACACTAAAGTGAACCAATTATATGCAAGCCAGTTTATCATCCCTTTTAACCATTGGGCTTCCACCAGATGAATACGGTGTGTCTGTGAGCTGAAGAGCTCCGGCACTAGGGAAGTAGTGTAATGTAGGTCGCTCTGCCTCCACACAGCCCCAGTTCCACAGCCCAGGGACTATAGGTAGAGAGTAATGATCAAGGGAGAGGACACACACACACACGCACACGCACTGCACTGGTTCAGCCACTTCAGCTAGTCCACTTTCCCTGTCCACTACAAGGTAGCCTTCAGAGGTTGCTTAATGAAACCAGCTCATTTTTTCTCAGGGCAGTGATCCATATCCATACTGAACAAAATTGGGTTTGACTTATGGTTAAACATTACAGCATTACAGCACAACAGGTGCATCTGATCTACTGTAGTTCTCCACAAGTTTTACACTTGGGTCTATATAATAAACACTTAAGGAAGTATGCTAACCAGCAAAACCTTATTCTCAAATTCAATATCAACAGCACGGATGCATACATATGTATATATGTATAGAGAGAGAGAGAAAGAGAGAGAGAGACCAATTTTAAAGTTATGTCACTGGCAGCTGCGTGTGCACTGTGATGGAAAACATTGGTAACAAGTGGAGGGAAAAGGGTTATATCCATGGAATAAAAAAATAAAAAAAGTATTGTTGCGCCTTTGGATGACAGAATCGGAATGCAAATAATTTTGACAGAATACTGCCGTCAAAGAAGCTATTTGAAGCCAAACAATGCAGATATTTGAATGGACAGACTATGGATGAAACCTACAATGATTACCCACCAGAGAATGACGAGTTGATTTTTCTTATCAGAATTGTGAGATATAATCTCAGAATTGCAAGAAAACAGTCAAAATGTTAAATTATATACTCAAAATTAACTTTTTTACCTTTTTAAATTAATTCCATGGCTTCCATAGACTGCGATTTTAAAACTGACATCATCTGCCATCTCAGTAGTCAATGAGATAAGGCTTGGTCGACCAAAATTGTACCATAAAATCCACAGTAAGTGGTGAGGTCACGCAGTCTGTGATGGACGGCTCGTTAACGGATTTTGTTGTAATACAGTACATCCAAATTCTGACCTATCATTCATTGACATCAAATTTGGTTATCATCTGAAATACGGAAGTAGAAGCAACTTTACATGGATGCTCAATCTAATCTTAACCTAGAAAAATGTGTGCTATTCAAGGTCTGAACAGTAGCACGCTCACAGCATGACAGATGGAGGCGCCAGTGCAGGCAATTGCTCTTAAAATGCTCTATCAATTTGGTCATAAAGAAAAGAGTAATACATCTTTTGAATCTGTAAAGCCTCTATGTTTATTTGTGTGCACTCACTACAACAACAAATCTTTGCACTTTTGTAAAATATTGAAAGTAACAGGATGTGCTTTCTGCCATCTCAACCTCTTTGAATTTAATGAAATGAAATGTCTATTTTCAAATGAAATAATTCAAATCTGGAAAAAAAAAGAGACATTCTCAGACTATGCAATCCGTATGAAACTTGCATGCTTGCACATCAGCTACTGTGGAAATGACGAGTCAGTGTCGCCAAATGTATCTCTTCAGTTAAAAACATGGAAAATGTTAATGCAGTTTAATCTTACTGTTTATACCTGAAACATCCATCAGCAATGAATGATAATTATATAGTTTAGCTGGCTTCATAATAAAAATAACTTTTATATTTGGTGTGAACATGTTTAAAAAGATTCTTGATACTGTCACGAAAAAAAATTATGTTTGCCATTGCCATTAAATACTGCCCAGAAACTGAAGTGTTTGCAGGTCAGGACAGAACCTGAAGTAAAACAGCTGAGGAGGAAATGCAACTACAGAAGAGAAGGGAAGGCAAAAGAGGAAAAAGGCAAGGAGGCAAAGAGAGAAGAAGAGAGAGAAACTAATTATTCAAAGCCAGATTTAAGTTATTATATACTGTATATAGAGATATTAAATGTGCCTACAGATTTTGGCATTTTGCTTAACAAAAACAACATAAAAAAAACAATGTAAAGACTACATCTCAACACTAAACAAACTCCTTCAACATTCTCTATTTCACAAATGTGATTAAGAAATTATTAAGTGAAACCACAAACTTTACAATGAAATACTTATCAACAAAGCCACATAATTTATGTAATACATAATAATTATTTTATTAAGAGGAAAATAACCAAACTAGAACTTAAACTATTAAAACATTTTAATTAATTGAAATAAATCTGAAATAAAATATTAAAAGTCTTCAATGAAAATGAGAAATGTTGCCTTACTTAAATTACTACTAAGTACTAAAATTATTCAAACGAAAAGCTAAATACAAATAATTAAAACTGAAATTTAAATTTACTTTTAAATTACTAAAATTAAACTAAAAACAAAGACGTTAATTCAATAACTTAATAAATACTATAGCATATAATACAAAATCATTAGTGTTAATGTACAGATTCTTTTTTTTTTTTTACTTTTAAAGTGCCTCATCCGCATTAACAGAAAAATCTAAAACTTGAAATACACTTGATGCATCTTATTCCCTCCGAGACAAAACACAACAAGCCGACTGCATAATTTGGATTTTTTATGCTGAATACTAACATGCTTGTACATGCAGAGAGATAAAGATCTCAGAAGAGGTCTTCAAGGTCTTTGCTTGAGAATAACCGAAATTAAACAGAGGGAAAAATAAAGAAAATACTGAAAATAATTCTGGCTAATTCTGTTAGTTCTATGTTATTTAAAAAATGGCATTACACAAACATCTACCATATGATGCTACTTTAAAGTGCCCCTATTATGCCATTTTTAAGTTTGCTAATATTGTTTTATGAGTCTCGTAAAACAGGTTTACATGCGTTCAAGGTCAAAAAACACGTTATTTTTAGGGGTGCTCCGATCACGATCGGCCGATCATTATGCGCATCTCGTCAGTAAAGCCAGTTATTTAAGAGCCAGAGCCATTGCTAATAGAGAAGATGCGCAAATCCACTTCTTTTTCAGTGTTTATTGGTGCATCTTCTCAGTTAACAACGGCTCTGTGTAGTAACAGCTGCTCTATGTGAAATCACGCAACTGATGGAATTAACCGCTGATTAGAGAACCGGCTTTACTGATGAGATGCGCATTGATGATCGGTCGATCGTGATCGGAGCACCCCTAGTTATTTTCTAAAAAAAAAATAATAATTATTTGACCTCATTTCTTAATGTCTCTCTAAACAACTTTACTCCCTTTACAGCGCAGGATACAGCGTCTTCTCAACATGATGTTAACCACACAGTAATGTTACTGTATATGCGATGTAGAACTAGGGCAGACATTATGCAAATGTGTTACTTTGTGACGTAGAGCCGTAACCGAATACAATTCAAATTCCTCACGACTCGTTTCACCGATTGCGAGCCCACCTTTTTTTTTTTTGAGTGACAATAACTTTATTTATTGTGCATTGTTGCCTTCACAACTTTGCAGATAGTTTATGTTCACATACAGCTACATGACACACTGCATGAAAGGTAATATTCGAAAAGGCATAACAGGGGCGCTTTAACTATAATCTATGACTATTAAATTAACTACAAACTATATAATATTGTGTCAAGACCCACATATATTTAAAAGCACATATATTAACAACCAACAGATGTCCTAATAAACCATATTACTTGATGGGAAAATTTGTTTGTTGTGATTATTGTAACTGTAATAAATTATTTTATTTATTCAACATTGGTGTCCTTTATCACATCTCAAGTGGATTAATTGTCTGCACATCATCTGTCTCCAGCATCATCTGTTGTAAAATCACTCTAACACATAACCTTTAGTGGATCATTCTGTTAATGCACTAGAGAAGCACGTGCTAATGACTAGCACTATTCTGGACGCTGTGTTCATGACTCCACCACTTCTGCCCTCAACCCTATTGCAATGGGACATCAAGACCCTGCAGATCTCAGAAAGTGTTAAATGAATGGTGTCTCTGCTAGCGGGCTGAATAAGTAAAGCCTTTTATTGCAGAACCTGACCTGAAGGAAGACAGTGCTGGAGGGGATCCTGTGCTAAAAAGGGTTTTGAGAAGGCCAAGCCATGTGGTGCTGTACTGGTCCAGAGACGCTGGTGGAAGGGCAAGAAGCACAGCGCTGGGGCAGTCCTTAGTAATCCCAGCACAGTTTTATGATTAAGGGATTACCACAGCAAGTAGTTTTCCATCCCAGGAGAGCCCTGCTCAGAGGACCGGTCAGCACAATATAGACAGGAAGAAAGAGAGAAACAGGTAGCAGGAACAAACTAAAGGGTAAAGATCAAAATCTTGCTTTGGGCGTAAGAAACAGTGGTTTGCCTGAATGTCTGATAAGTCTTAAGGAAGCCCTGTAAAATCAGGTACACATGATCATTGATGATGTTTTTAGGGGGCATTTACTTAAAAAGAGGACAAAAAAAAAATGAAACCGAATTCAAAGATCTCAAGCTATCACAGCCCCATTTGTAGGGATGAAAAAAAACACAAATATTTTAAAATGAAAATGCTATTTCAAAGATAGCTGTTCCTAAAAAGTTTAATTTCTTCCATAATTGACTGCTATGCTTTTAAACTAATTGTAAATGATGGCAAAAGTCATTTACATTTAAAAACATTAATCATAAAAATTTACCTAAAATTCAATGTATCTAAATAAATGAACGATGTAACAAACAAATACATTCATATTTTTTGAATCACTCAAAAACAAATACATTGTGTTTTGTGAAGTAATTTTAGGCATCATAATATAAAGATTTTTATGCACAAACACATAGTACATAGTAACTAATGCTAATATGCACTCTTGAAAAGATTCAAAAGCTCGTAGAGGGTTAAACATTTAATATAATCTGATAATCCATCGCCATCCCTTTAAATTACAGCATTACAGCTATAAAATGGCAAAATGGCAAAACAATTAAATATTCATTATTGGTAAATAGCAATCAATCAATCAATCAAGACAGACAGATACATATAAGCTGCCAATATATATCATCCATCTCTAGACTAACTAACTTTTCTCAGAGTGTTTTCTCTCAATGTCAGGACAATAATGAAACCATAAATATACTAAATCTAAATGTCACTAAACAACTGGTTAGTTGTTGGACAACTAGTCAACATTGCATATCCCTAATGTACTATAAAATGAACTTAGAATGCAAAATCATCGAAAAGAACATAATGACACCACAGTGATTCCACCAAATGCCATACTTGATTAAGGGTTTCAAAGCTTTGGTATTTGAAACCCACTACTCTTCTTAAAGGGTGACCTTTACCTTTTGAAAGTGCAGCGAACTGCACGGTGCACCTGACGTACCAGCACCAAACAGAATGAGAACAAGCCCCCGTCCAACCCACTCAGCTTAATTGCTCTGCGACTGCAGAGGAGCAGGGTATCAATCATAATTCCATTCAATTAGCCAGCCAGCAGTTTTAGAGGAGGTTATGGACCTCTTTTAAACAAATGAAAAACAGGCAGGATGATAAAACCTTGGAGGACCTGTGAAGGAGACACTGCTGGCAGCTCTACGGTCAGGAGAATGGTGCACAACACCATAAATGCTCAAGTTTTTGTGGAACAAGGCTTATGTAACCTGGCACAGGTGCTTTTTTAGTTTTTTGTTTGTTTGTGATGGACGGATGAAAGCTTGTTGACGAGATGAGTAATCCAACAAAGCACACATATGCTTTTAACCTATAATAAATAATTTAAACAAATTAATTACCTAACATGCCAATGAATTAATCAAATACATCAATTCAGTTCATACTGGGGATGTTCTCGAATTCTTGGTCTGTTTGCACGTGCAGATGGACATCATGAGCACATTTGTAGTACACATGGTCCCCTTTGAGATGAAGCATCCTGATCTCTGAACAGTGGAAAAAAAAGACAAGACAATCTGGTCTTCAACTCTCTCTTATCCACTCCTGACCTCCCAAGAGGCACATTTAGGGAAAACTGCAAAACGAGAGAAAACCTTAAAAATATTCCTAATTAATATTTGGGCCTGAAAACATCTGGTTTATAAGTAATGACTTGTAAATCCTTGAGGACCTTCTCTCTCTCTCTCTCTCTCTCTCTTCTTGGGCCACTGCTGTCGGCCTTGTTTGTCCCAGTGCAGTTTGTCCATAGACTGTCGAAGCAGAGGCTAGCTCATTCAGCCATCAGAGGGGTGCCACACTCGTTTCTCTTAAGTGTCAGGTCTGATCACAAGTGGAGATGAAGACACAGTCCTAGAGACCTATGGGAAGCAATGAGCTGGATTTATTTATTGATCAAATGTTCCTCACTGTGTTTTGTGATTTCAGCTGCGAGCTATTACTCAGAAAATGAAATTCTATTACAAGCAATAGGCGAACAGCAGGGTTTAAAACGTTGCAAGGATCTGATGGTATTCTGAGCACTTCAGAACATGCAAAGGACAAATAACGTACTTTACATACTTTGCTTGGCAAATGCATACTTAAAGTGTTCTTGTGTTACTGATCAAAAACAAGTTTTAAAGCTATTAGAAGACAAGCCTGCAACCTTAAGCCCAAAAAGTGTAACGTCTAATGTTAATGCTTCCACTTTGGAAATTCGCAGGGAAGGAGACCAGAGGTTGTTTTGTTTGAATAGATGTCAATGGAGGATAGGCTTCACTGCGCAGAATAAACTGCTTTTTAGAGGAAACAGCTTATCATTTAATGAACTGACAGCCTATTGGCTAATCTTCAACTTGTTTTACACTAAATAATACTTTTGGAGTGTTGCATGACTCTGACTGAAACTCAATGACATCAAGGCTATACTGTAGTAGTAGTATGCTTTATTGTTCTTAAAAAGAAAACTGCTATGAACTATATGTTGCTGCAAAGAAACCAGCACAGACACCAGTATACAATAATTTAATTTATACCTTGGGACTCTGTGTCTTCTACTGGAGGGAAACAGTTCATACTGTGTGTGAATGCAAGAAATGAGTCAGATCACCAAGAATCCTGTCTGATTAAGAATGTATTCCTCATATACGCTATCATCAATGCTGTCAATACCATGTACGTACATCAACTTACATTTATCTGTACTGACAGGTCACGAAATGTAAGTTGAAGCATTTAAGATTAATTTGAAGGGTGTGTTAGATGAGAAAAATTGGGGAAATTAACAAGAACAGTTTAACATTTAATATCAGCCAAAACAAATGTATGTAAAATTGGCATAAAACTAAAACTTAGTAACACCACTTGTTATCATTAATTAACTACATGAGTTAACGTGAACTAACTAACTAATGAAAAAACTTCAGCATTATTACCTTAAGCATTTACTAATCTTAGTTGATGATAATTTCAAAATTTGCAAACACGTAATTCAAATCAAAAGCTCTATCTGGTAATATTATTTAATACAAAACTATAAAATACTGTAACAAATGTGTTGCTCATTGTTAGTTAATGTTAGTTAATGCATAAAACATCAACTAATGGGACCGTATTGTAAAGTGTAACCAGAAACCAGTTACCAATATGGCACCAACATACCTCATCATAGAAACATCTTTGATTAATATGATTAATTAAGCAGCATTTATGTAATCAGTATGATTAAAATTCTAAATAGCCTAACCGTTCTATTCATATATATCATTTATTTTATGTTTTTACAAATACATTTTTAGACAGCACACAATAGACACTGGATTTGAGCCTGAAATAAATCTAAATCTGATTATAGCTCTACAAAGGAAAGTCTGGATGTGATCGGAGCGGGAAAGGGAAGGGTGAACGGGCTACAGCGATCATCTGAAGTGCAGCTGCTGTCAGTGTGTGTCTGAAGAGGAACCATACACTAATGCCATGCCAAGGGCCCCCCTGACCACACTGACCAAGATGAAAAACAGCATCCTTTCATCTAGACAAAACCTGGCCACAGATACATCGTCTGCTCTCATGGAAACAATACACTGACACGTCTAGTTGTTTTCCTTAATTGCTGGGTCAGTGTTGTCATGAACAGACATCAGAGGATGATTCGCTCCGGATGCTGATCAAACACTGATAATGAAGATTCTATGAGAGGACAGCGGTTGAAGAGATACTTCAACTAAAAGTAATTTGTACCAAACACAAATCTTGCAAGCTTTTTTGGAAAAAGAAAAACAAATTGGGCTGTCAAGCTCCAGAAATAACATAAATAGGCTCATAAATCCATTCTCTATCCAGAAATATCCACAAACTAGATTATCATCCCATATTATAATATGGTTTATGATCATATCTGTATACATTACTTAAAAACTGAATGTTTAAATGTATTTTCAGGGCAACACCTCGTATTCTCCAAAGTATTCAGCCCTAAATGTTCAAAAAGAAACCTAAAAGACACACAAAAAGGGAAACTCCTTCCATCACAGATGAGTGAATGCCATATATGATGCTACAACAAGCAAATCCATCTTTCTGCAACAGATATTTCCTCCACCATTGATTTTATCATGACACAGCTGTGTGGTGTAGTGTGCCGTTTGTTTCATTACCACAGGCACTCCCTTGGGCTCTGTGTGTGTGTGTGTGTGTGTGTGTGTGTGTGTGTCGCATGTCTTTTGTGCGTGGGAACGCATGTACAGTATGTGTCTGTTTTGTGTAGATTTGTGTATCAACATATGTGTGTGGTTTACAGCTGTGAGAGATGGGGGTTAAATGAGCTTTAGGAGAGTGTTCCTCTATCCATTAGTGTCTATCAGGACTCCCCAGGGTCTCTGAGGGCCTGCTCACCACAGGAGGAGGAAACAACCTCCATTTTTAGCCTCACATTCGCCACACATCCCCATTTATCAGCGCACAACAACTAAACCAGACTGTTAGATAACATCGCCGATAACATCACCGAAGGTTTAAAATCAACCAAAATAGAAGGGGTATTCCTGTTCAACTTGATTTTGCATTTAGAGAGAGATGATTAACAATTAATATAATTGTTTTATATTACTTATATTATTTATATTAATATTTCCATTATGCATTTCGGATTGTTCTGAGTCACGGAAAGGATACTGCAAAAACTGCAAACTGTAAGTAATAATAAGCACTAACCATAAAAATGTGTATTTAGAATAGCAAAATAAATTTTTTAATATATAAAAAAACTGTAATAAAATTTATTACAATTATATATTAAATTAATATTCTTTAATTAATTGTAAATGCTAAAGTACTTGCACCAAAGTAAGCTCTATAATATTTTGGCAGAAATTAATGTCACTTAGAAGCAAAATACCATCATGGGTTATATGGGTAAAAATTATAAAATGAAATAAAATTACAGCCTATAAAACATGCACTGTAAAATCTGGGTGCTAAAGCAAAAACTATTGAGGGACACCATATTACAAAATTGGAAAAAAGACCTTCAAGAAAGAAATCAAAATCAAAGTCTGAGTCACTATTTCTCTACTGATTGGCTCTTATTAAATGAGACCCTGCTCTCTTCCCAAGTCAGAAATGTCTCCACACTAGTAGGTTGCCCCCATCATCTGAGCACTGTATTTGTAATGAAGGTTATTTACCGTACCATCACCAACCTCCCCCTATCAATTTTTGCTTCTCTTTTTCTTCTTCTCCTTTCCACACACACACACAGCCACCCTCTCCACACACTCTAGAGGGAGCAGAACAAAGGGGATCTCCTAGGACTATTATTACATCTTCAACCCAGCGACAAAATAATCACCCATTCAGCTGAATCACCAAGCAGGCAGTGGTAACTTCTGTCCTAAAGTATGCGAAGTGATCAAGCCTGCGTTTAGAGCAAAAATTAACTGATATGGCTAAATGGAAGAAGATACTTTACTCTGGGATATAAATTTAATAAATGCATATAAACCATTATAACTGTCAAAGGGTTAAATCCATCAATGTAACTTTAAGGTCACTGCCAGGAAAACTGTAAACATACACCAACCTCAGGGGAAATTACAATATTACCCTCTCCTGAGGATCAGATATTAGTCAGGGTCAGTGAACTAGAATAAACATTGAGATCTGAGCGTTTTCACTGACATTGGTGCACTGAGCACTGCACAAATCTGAATGTGTAAATAGCTCTGTGATTCCCCAGAAAGACGGTATTTGTGTGTTTGTTTGTGTGAGAGCAAAAAGGATTCACCACAGCAGGCCGTGGCATCCTGTTGCTGACATTTGAATTAAATTCAAACACAGAAAACAATAACCTCTTTGTGAGGTGGTCAAAGTTTGTCGAACACAAATGCAGTACAGAACAAAATGAAAAGGTTTATAGATCTGTATAGGGTAGTTTAAATATGAGTTGGTTGGGATGAGGCATTCAAGTACACAACCAAATATTAAAGATTAACAATTAACAGTGAGCGATGGTTTCAGACATTACAGGGCTTCACTCGCACTGACTCTTACTCTGTCTTAAAGAATGAAAAGACAGAGCTGAATGTGGAGTGATTCGACCAATCAGATGAAAGCATCGTTTCGGCTCCGCCCACAAATGTGAATGAAATATTGAAGCCATAAACCGAAATGATCAAAATGTACACGGACCAACTGTCTTGTCCATGTTCTCTCACTTGAATCCTCTTCTTGAGATTTGAGTCTCTTGACCTTCTGCAAGCCCCGCCTTGTTCACGCAGTGATTGATATGGCGGGAGGGGCGAACACGTGATCTGCTCGGAATGCATTTTCAGTGTGCACATTGAATTTTGCTACATTCATTGCGGGACATTGAATTAAAATGCAATCGTAAGTGTCTTGACTGTGAGTGTTAATGCATTTAAGAAAAATTGCATTTAAATGATCATTTTGCCACAGTTTTTGCTTTGAACATGTTAGACATATCTAATAATTTCTGTAATACATTTTAATTTTAATTTTAATTTTGCAACATATAAAGCGTTAAAATTAGTATTCATTTTACATATTAAACCTGGTGTATGAAATGGCAAATGAAAATTATGTAATTTAATTTTCATTTTTATTTTGCACCAAACGCTGCATAAAAGTATTGTAAAATGTAAATGTAAATACAGAAATGAATTGTCATTTTACATATTGCATTGTCATTTTGCATATTACATCCCAAAATGAATATTGCTACCCATATGCTTCCATATTTGTGCAGCTATTTACCCATTATGTATGAGTATTTCGTGCTCATAAAGATTCTGCTAGGTTTGAATGGGCTATTTATAGCAAGCCAATGACGTTGTTTATCAACCGTAACCCCTTCCCACAGATCTCGCCCAGAATTCGAAACACCGCGATACCATACTGCTTGCTACACTACACTACACTAGACTGTTCGTTTTGAAGCTGTAGACAGGTGTGTCGTGTCGCGGTACATGGCGATGGCGCACACAGTTGCCCACGTCTTGAGAGAAAAGGTAACTGTCTGCATGTAACATGCATGGAATCAAAAGCAGTCATGCTCAGTTATGTCATCGAGCCCCGTCCAGCGCTTGATACAGGCGACACGGATGTTGTCTGCTCGCTCAGATAAACATGTGATATTGTCAGATGAACAAATATAGATAACAACATAAAAAGACAACGGTAGCGACAAAATGATTATGACGAAGCGCAACGCAAAAATAAGGGGAACACAGGTGCGCCGTGCTCGTACGGTACCCCATCAGAGTATAGAGGGGGTTGCTGGAGAACGGAGGGTCTTTTCGGAATAATGAACTACAATGTGGACCGCGAAATCTGCTTGCATTTGTACTAAAAATATATGAAAATGTATTAGCCGCCTTATTATTTCTTCTGTTTCAGTTATTGCTACCATTGTAATAATATCAATAAACATATGACTACATATTATAATGTGTCAATATAGTAGTAATAAAAATAATAAATGTTATTATTAGCACTATGAAAATTACTGTCACACCTGTAGACATGAACGTAGAGCAATATAACCAATTTGGAAAAGCTCACATTTTATAGTCTTTGAAGTGGCCAGACTAAAACTTTCCGCATGTTCAAATGAAAGAAACATTCTAGAACTGTTTATTCCCCCCGCGAATTATAACACTGTGCTTCTCATCTACAAACACACAAATAACTGTGCAGGTTACTTAAGCTACGTGAACACGGGAGCAGGAATTAAGTTTCCTTTTGTCCTTCGCCCTCTTGTTTTTAGTCTCACGCTCTTTAATGTTTACAAAACCTACAGTATGATATTAGGACACGCGCATAGTAAGTGATACAAATGCATCGCGAAGGTGCATATACTTAACTATTTACACAGGTGCTGGAGACACAGGTCGAGACATTCCCCTTCCACCTCGTCCTCCGAGATGAGGTCCGAAAAGGGACGCATAGGTAGAGGTACGTCCTCCTGAAGAGGCGGTTTCACCTCCCGCAAGAAGAGCTCCAAGAACCTCTTGAATGTTTTCTCCTCGTTGGCAGAGCCGGCCATCGCTTCTCATTCCTGAAGAGACTAGAGACAGCTGGAGCCTGGCAAGAAGTCTACACTACTTTGAATCATAGGCTGGAGCGTCTCTGTAGTCGCGCGAGTTGGGGAGGGCGCGCGCTCGCGTGCACGGAGAGGGATTCGCGCAAAATACATGTGTGACGTCACATGGGGCGGGGTATGAAAACCATTTAATCACATATATTTGTGACAGAAATGCACTTTTGACTTTGAAGTGTCTTACCTGATGATGTAGCGTATTTTACATACATCATAGTAGGCCTATGTAAACATTTCGCAATTGTGACTAGTGGAAAACTCATATCCCACCTGTAGTTTAGTTTCCCACCATGTGGTTACATTATTTTGCAGAGCTAATACTTTAAACATTTTTATACAAAGTATCTTAACCTAATCTGCGAAGTTATTTTTAATGCATTTTGTAATTTTAAAATGTTTCAATTAAAATTAAAATGCTATAATTTAATCAATGTACCTTTTCACATTTTATGTTATTCAGGCATTTCTGCACGTGATGTGTCTCTATGCGCAAAAAGAGTATTGTTTGTATTAAGGGGAAAAAACACATAAAAGGGCATGATAAGGTGCACGTATTTAATACAGTTAGGGTAACTATACGTCCTATTTTTCCCGGAGATATCCTATTATTTTATTTGGACCTTAATATTTTATTTTTTGGACCTTAAAATTAAGTGTAAGAATATCAGTTATTGGTATAAATAATTAATTTCCAGTAGACTTAGGTTCATGATGCGCGCACTAAGCCAACCTTTTTTTTTTCTTTTCTTTTTTTGCCAGATCTGTGTTTTGTGTGAAAGTATGACGTCGGCCGAGCACAATCCTGTGAGGTAACCAGCCCATGCTTCATGTTTAATACTGAAATTGGTTTTGTCAGCATTTTTAAGAGCATGGCCCTCATTTGTTATACCTTCAAGTCAGTTTCAACGTTATCTCGCAGTTAACCTTTTCCTGTCAAAGCTAAAAACAATTATGGGTAGGCTATTCTTAATGGGTTAATATCAATAAATTTAAATGTGTCACGGTGAGAGCTGGTGGGTGGCCCTCGGAAATTTGATGCACATTAGGTTATTATTAAAATCCAATTAGGCTACTAGCCTAGGCTACTAGTAATCTACTATGAGACACTGATTCAGGCGCCGTGCGAAACAATTAGCTATTTAATCGTTTAATCGTCAGGAGCACGGTTTACTTCGACAGAGCTCTTCGAGAGATTGTTTTTGAGTGTGAAAAGTCGATAAAGGATTCTCAGTGTGCCTGTATACAGGACGTCAAGAGATTTAAGCTAAAAATAATTGATGTAGATTTCATATCATCACTGAAATTAACTGTTCCGCTCCCACAAGGCCATTGTTAGTTCAGCCGCGGGTTGCCAGCTATTATTATTAACCCCTAAAAATTCAAATGACAGAAAAAAAACCCTAAAAGCTTCTTATATGGCTTCAAAGATATCCTATATTTATTGTGGTTTTAGGACATGGCTAGGTAGTTCAAGATTGGTTTCATATCATTTTAAAAGCAATTAACCCTTTCAAGAATGCATTAATGTAAATATTTAATAACTAAATATTATACTTAGACAACAGCTGAGACATTACAATTATTGGAAGGCGATATTTGCTTTGGGTTCATATTCACAATAATAATATTATTGTTGAAATGTGGGCTGCCAGATACAATCATTAACCATTAAAATGACAGGAAACAATCTAAAATCTTCTAAAGATTTTGAAAGGATTTGCTTTTAGAACATGTTTGTTTAACCAGGGGGTTGCTAAATCATATAAAAGGCAAAATTAACCCTTTCATAAGTCATCATCATCAGTGCCCTTCACTCCATTTGGGGTATGGGCCGTCAACCACGGATGTCCAGAGTCCTCTGTCCTGAGCCATTCTTTCTAGCTGGTTCCAGCTGTAGCCCATCTTTGCAGTGTCTGCCTCAAGGTTGCGTCGCCAGGTATTTCTTGGTCGGCCCCTCTTCCGCTTGC
Organism: Carassius auratus; assembly: GCF_003368295.1. NCBI lineage: Eukaryota > Metazoa > Chordata > Actinopteri > Cypriniformes > Cyprinidae > Carassius > Carassius auratus. The sequence goes on along the minus strand of NC_039277.1, from coordinate 11,881,839 downwards.
CTTGGGGGTTTCACTTCAGCGCCTGCCTGGTGACATTGGCTGGCGGTTTGCGTAATGTGTGCCCTATCCAACCCCATTTCCTCTTCCTGATGTCTTCTTCAAGGGGAAGTTGGCCAGTTCTTTCCCAAAGTGTGTGTTGCTGATGGTGTCAGTCATTTTTCATAAATGTACTAGTGTAAATATTTCCCCACAGCATATTACAGTTAGACAATTACAGCTATTGCAGAGGAATTCAGATGATAGTAAAACCTCATAAGCTTTGTGAAACACTGGAAGCTGATATTTGTCGAGTTCAGAATTAGCATTATTAAAATGACTGGATAATTTCAAACTCAGTATTAACCTTTTTAAAAATGGTAGGTTAACCATAGTTTACGGTGAAATATCATAATTACCACAGCTAGGTAACAAAATGTCAGAAAAATTATGAAAGCTTTTGAAGTGAGTAATGATTATGGTATTTCAACTGGTGCATATTTGTAAAGAACAACAAAGTATAGCCTTGCCTGAATAGAGCAATCCGAAACGGTATTCATAGTCAGCTAATAACTTGTTAATAATCATGTTCACCTTCAATATTATAAGTCTTAAGGTAAAGCAATGTCTGATGCAGTGACCCAGGATTACAGTTTCACAGCAGTGTAGAAATACCCAGTGTACTTTCCTCCTCACCTGAGAAAGCCTGAGGCCAAGTGCCTGTTAGGACACAACTAAACCAGTCCTGACAAATGATGGAATCCTATTAGTCCAGCACTACATCTCAGGCAGTTCTGCAATTATGATCTCTTGCTGTGTCTAACATGGAGGTTAAAAACATCAAGAACAAAATGTCCTCTTCTTTCCACATGAGAATAAAGTGTTTAAGTCAGTTTTTCTGCAGGGTGTCAAAACTATCCATCACCAGCCAAGGAATACCTTTGTGCTGATGTAATGCTGGCTTCCCAGTGTATAATTCAATTAAAGTGATGAACCTCTCACATATACACTGGTAGAGAATGAACGTGGGTGATATACTGATATTGAACTGGCACAATCTGTGGCTAAATTATTAATGTCACCTGGAGGTGAATGTGAGCGCTAAACTCTTTATCTCTATACTGTCATTCATGCATAAATCAACAAAGAAAGATTTGAGTTCTGATTTGACCTGTACAACACAATGTACACCGCAAAAACTTCTCACTGGGTTCATTAGGACCAAATTATTCAATTCACTTTTACACATTTAGTTCATTGCATATTATGGCACAAAGTTTGGGCCTGTGCAAATTAGCCAAATTTAATTTTCTCAACAAAAAAACAACAACAGTGCGCCTTATAATCTGGAGCGCTTTATATATGGATCAAGGCCCTCTGTCAAAATGTTGACATTCCCTTTGGCACAGCTCCATCTAGTGGATGCATAACGCAAACCCAAACTTGTTTCTATGCGCCTTATACTCCGTGCGCCCTATATATAAAACAGTTGTAAAATATGCCATTCATTGAAGATGCGCCTTATAATTCGGTGCACCTTATAGTGCGGAAAATACGGTAACTACATTTAAACAAAAACTAATAAATAAGAATAATTAACAAAAATATATTAAAAGGCATATTTAAATATATGCATATTTAAATATAGACGTATTTAAAATTAAAAATATCAAAAACACAACAATTACTAAAACTTTCCAATTAAAGTGAAAACGGCAATTTAATCTAATTCAAAATATTAACAAACAATAATCGTATATCAATAACAATAAAATAACATTACTGACAAATTTATAATATTTTTACTTAAATTTTTTCTTTATACATACACATTTATTCCTGTGATAATACTTTTTTCTTACATAACATTTTTTTTCTCCACTGTTATTCCTAAATTGAATGTAATATGATATTGAATTGTGGCCTCCATTTGACTTGGGGACAAGAAGGCGAACCTAAAGACAGATTGGACAGGTTGAGAAGAGCATAAAAGTACTTGTTTTTGTGCACAGTCTCTCTCTCTCTGACCTTGTCTGCTCTGTTTAAAAAGCAAGAGGGTCTGCGGCAATTCAAATGCAGGAGGCTGTACTGTACAGCCAGCAGGAAGACCTTCAACTTCATGGCAAGAGACGAGAAAGCATGATGGAAATGCTCTCTGTGCCTTTCAGCTGCCTGCTGCTATGGTGTAATAGACTGGCAAGTATGCAGGATGCATTATGAATAAGGTCTGGCTACAAAAGGCAAAGCAAGCTACTTGTTCAAAGTGATTCATTCCATCACCCACGGAGGTGAAGGGTAAAGAGCTTATGAAACATGCTCTCTCTCTCTCTCTCTCTCTCTCTCTCTCCCTCTCTCTCTCTCTAGAAGACACATTTAGCTGAGAACACCACAGATGTTGGCTTCTATTTTCTAAAGCCACATTGTGCTGTGTCAGGTTGAGTGGACTTATAGACTAAATCCAATATATATATAAAAAAAAAAAAAAACACACACACCTTCCCACACAATTAGCAAATTAAAAGTGTCTGTGTTTATCTTCACAGTCCCTCCCAGTGCATGATGAGCCTCTGCTAAAATATGATATGATATATGATATGCTGATATATAAAATGATATATATTCTTTCATACAGTTTATATATCCTTAATATTATGTATATATTTAAATATTACATATACATACAAATATATATATATATATTTATACATAGACCAGTGTTATTTTAGAACTATTGATATACTATTACAGTTTTTGCAAATATAGTGTTAGATTTCAATTTTATATTTTCAGTATCTTCAATTTTTTTTAATTAATTTATTTAAATATTAAATTAATTTTGTTGTGTTTTTGATATTTTTATTAGTTATTTTTTATGCCAGTAAGTTAATTTCAACAAAGATTAGTAATATTGCCTTAAGTATATATTCATATTTGAATTTAATTATTATTAATTTAACAAAATGTGAGTAATCAAATTAATCTAATCTTATATATCCTAATCAAATATCTTAGGGATACAGATACATATAAAATTAAATTATTTTTAATAAATATTTTTAAGATATTTTTAAGTATTCAGCAAAAAAAAAAAAAAAGAATAATTAAATTGATTTGTCTGCCATTCATTATTCTGTTTCAGTAGTAAGAGTTGCTGAGTACCACTAAACTTTGATGTGTTGCCATTCAGGGGGCGGGTCTTCTGAGAAAGATCCTCTAAGTCATGCCGGAATGGGAATGCAATGCTGTCAATCACTACTTACCGCACCTGTCCTTAGCTGCATTTTTTTTTTTTTTACCTCAGGATGCTCGGAAAGGAAGTAAGGTAGGAGGTAAACCTCAGCTAACAGCTATACATAGTCATGGCAATGGACCAAGAAGAGGTTAGAGAGGATCTTCTCAACAGTAAGTTCCTCTAAAGCTAAGTCTTTTTCTAAAGAGGAAAAACAAAGACAGATTATTTGACAATTATACATGTCGAGCTCATTAAGCATTTTTCTTCTGAATATATGTACATTTACACATCCCAAAATCTCAGTTACTCAAATCAGATCTGTATCCAGTTGGGTGCAGTGCTGCACGGCTGTCTCCACCATATCAGCAACCAGCTGCACTGAGAAACTCCCTCCTGTGTCTATATACAGTGCCTTTCCTCCAAAACACACAGGAATCTGCATATCTACAGTCAGCTGCATGCTGAAAAAAGGGGAAAACAACAATTTTATAGAAGTAACAAAGACATATTTTGGCACATCCCACTTTTGAAATATATTTGCCACATATTACCAAGATGTTATGATGCAATATACAAATTATAATCGATTTCCTCAGTATTTCAGATACCAGGGGCCCCGCAGATCTCAGCGGTCTTCCCCACCTATACCTGAGGGCATGATCTAGAGCCGAGCAGAATGTCACAATTCTCCCCAGAGCCTGTTCCTGGTGGCACGTCCTGATTTTGCTGAGTTTATTCCTGACCATATGTTGCTGATGTACAAGCACCAAACAGTGATTTTAAGCATAAACTTCACAAAATCTATAAACTGGTTGTTCAAATCTGATTGGTTAATCACAATGTTGTTCCAGGGTCAACAAAGATGTTGTCCCTGGAACATGTCTCACTTGAGCCCCTTTCACACTGCACGTCGGACCCGCAATATTCCCGTAACATTGCCTGGTCGCCTTCTGTGTGAAAGCAACCACGTCCCGGAATTGATTACCGAATCGAACCCGGGTCGGGGACATAGTAACATTGCGGTAATCGATCCGGAACGAGCGCTGTGTGAACAAAAGCCAGATCTAATTCGGTATCGAAGTGATGACGCGCGTTATCGCGCGACTTTTTTACCGGCTGTTTTGAAGGAAGATCAACATTCGCGACGAAAACATATGTGCAAACTGTAATGAAGCAGAGATCAGTTAGTTCCTCACTTTCCGCGCTGACGCAGAGATCGTTTGCTTGCTTCAGTTAAAGTATAACGTGTCAAGCTTTGTCGACTCGTATATTACACGTCACGCGCTGATGTCACGTGTCGTTACGGGATCTTCAAGGGTTGTGTGTGAAAGCACGCACATATACCGGGTCATCACTGGCAGTGTGAAAGTGCCAAATCTAGCGACCAGGGAACAATTACAGGAACACTTTACCCCTGTATTTGCCGGAATGGCAGTGTGAAAGGGGCTTTGGTAAAATCAGGTTCTGCCTCCTGGTGCAGGAGATCCAGAGCTCATAGGCTCTCTGTTGCCTCCCTCTGCTGATGAGGCTGACCATCATCCCTCTGTGACCAGCACGGATTTAACAAAAAGCTGTTAAATGTATTTTTCTAGTAATCTGTGACTCTCGTGAGGCGGTAAGAAAGGTATTTTGTGCAGGACTTTGTTGATAGGATGATGAAGAGGACGCATGTCAGTAAAGAAACCCACTTTGATGAATATTATACAGATGACAGCTAATTGTAGCCATATAAAATACTCTTAGTTGGGTGGATACATTCAGAGTCACTCTTTGAAGAATTTACTATAGATAGAATATTTCTGTGAAATTAAAATTAGACTTCAAAATATAAACATACGTGTACTTAATGTTTTTTTCTTCCCTCTGATACCCCCTCCAAAACAACAGATACTGAAGATTATCTTCAAAATAAAAGTCCCATGACTCCAATGACACAAGTTTGTCACAAGTTAAATATACATTAGCGTAAATAAACAATATATATTTGCATAAAATATTATATATAAAATTTATATAATTAAATGGCTCCATTTATTATATATATATATATATATATATATATATATATATATATATATATATATATATATATATATATATATATATATACTTCTAACCAATGTGGTTTAAGGATGTAGTCATTTTATTAAATATAATATATAATATTGACTTTTTGTTATTAATCGTTATTTTGTTTTATTTTAGTTATTTATATACTTTATATACTACAGGTTTGAACATATTTATTGTTTGCATTTATTGTATTGTAACTCTGGCTAAGATAAAATCGTAGCCATTAAATCTTGTAAGCACGATCATTTCAGTCCAATTCTTACTCCGTAATGAATCACTGCTGAGCCGGTTATTTTATCTCGAAAACACTGTGAACCAAACCCCGCGATTATTAAAACGCCAAACTCCGCTGTTCCTTATCCCGCCCTGTACATCTGACGTGTGTTTACAAAACAAAAGCACTTTATTGAAAGAAGAAATAACGCGCATCGACATTTTGTGTCTAAGGTAAACATGTTATATAAACGCCCTAGACGTTTAAATGACGTTTGGTTTTCGTATTTATATTTTTAAGTCTCTATTTTATTGTAACCTGTTTCAGACAGTCTAAAGTGACACAGCTCAGCGTTTTTAGAGGCAGAATAGCTGAATGTTTAGATCCGTGTCTATTTGCTCAGATCAACAGATCTTTCGAAAATCTTTTTGGTTTATTAGCTATAGAACATTATTTTAGAATATCATGAACTGTCGATCAGAAGTGCTGGAGGTGTCAGTGGAGGGCAGGCAGGTGGATGAGGCCATGCTAGCCCTCCTGCACACGATCCTCCTGCACCGCAGCACGGGGAAATTTCACTATAAGAAAGAGGGCACGTACTCCATCGGCACGGTGGGAACTCAAGACGTGGACTGCGACTTCATCGACTTCACATTCGTGCGAGTGTCTTCTGATGAGCTGGACAGGGTTATCAGGAAAGCGGTAGCCGAATTTAAGGTACTTTTAATCACAGAAGTTAATTTAAGAGCTATATATTCTTATTAGACTATTAAGCTTTAACTCACTATAAAGGTGTACCATGGTAACACCATGTTTACCATGTTTGGACATGCTCCATGGTAGTACCAGAGTACTCTGACGTGATTTTAGTACGATGGTATAACGCTACTGAATCATGGTTAATTTCTTTATTCATGTACAATTTCTTTTTATTTTCTAAGGGCATACTTCTTCCTTTAGTATTTCTTAAATTTTTATGCTTCTCCTTCCTTTTATTCAGTTTGGTTATTTTGTGTTAATAATACCCAGCACCAAAACATAAAAACAAAGACTGTATATAAACAAGTAGGTCGATTTTATTTATTTATTTTTACATCTCCAGATGGAAAATTCATGTATGTTCATGTATTATATCTATATTATGCATTTATAATCACACCTGTAAGACATGATACCTAACCATAATATGCTATATGAATTAATCTAATATATCTGTTTCTTTAAATGCTTTCATTTCAGAGTTGCCTATATCTTTTCAATAAAGTAATAAAGTATATTCATTTCATGTTCCATAGCTCTATGGTAATTCTAACCAAGTCATTTAAATCTGTGGATTCTTGCCTTCTTCAAAATCGTATTGCTTTGAAAAGCTGGAATTCTCTCTATTTAAAAAATAAAATAAATGTAACTCATCTAACAGAGGATTTAAAATATAGTCCAAGTATACCAAGACTATATTTTGCATCCTTATTATATTTGGTTCCTAAATATTTGTTCCAGGAATTACAAAATTACTTCTGTCCATTTTTTCTTATTAAACAAATCCATATCCTTAAAGTTTTAATAAGGTAGTAGTGTGATTGTTGCGTTTATTACACGTTTTATAACCACAACCTTATTTCTACCCAGGATGCTCTTGGTAATTCTGGGAGTGATGGCATGGGTCAGATCTCTTTGGAGTTCTACCAGAAGAAGAAATCACGCTGGCCCTTTTCAGACGAATGCATCCCGTGGGAGGTCTGGAGTATTAAGGTGAACGTGGTGAACCTGGCCAACGAACAAGAGCGCCAGATCTGCAGGGAGAAGGTTGGCGAGAAGCTCGGCGAGAAAGTCATCAACATCGTGGAAGTCATTAACCGTCATGAATATCTTCCCAAGATGCCTACACAATCGGAGGTGGACAATGTGTTCGATACGAGTTTGAAAGACGTCCAGCCGTATCTGTACAAGATCACGTACCAGATCACTGATTCTCTGGGCACGTCAGTGAGCACTACCATGAGGAGGCTGATCAAAGACACACTGGCATTGTAAAAGACAGTTAAGCAGCTGAAGCCAGATGCTTCTTGGATTTTTATGATGATCTTGTAAAAATAGAAAATCATTACAATGGGATTTCAAGTAAATTCACTACACTTTTCCTGTATAATTATGCTGTCCATAATGTTTGCATCAGCTAATTCACGCAAGCAAATTATTCATTTTTTTTTTTCAATAAAATTAATTATGTTCCCTGAATTCTTTTTTTTTTTTTCTTGTAAATTTGTCTGAATTTTTGTCACGCTGATAAGTAGGTGCTTTTTTCCATATATTCACCTTAACTCAAAAGCTAAATAACAAATTTAATGTCTATTCAATTAAAAAAAATAGCCTGTTCAATAATATAAAAAAAAAAAAGTAATACCTATTTATATCTAAGAAAACTTCTATACTTTATATATACTGCATTCTCTTTTTCGTCCAATAGATAATAATTCATACTTTACCCAAATAGTGTCTGTAAATTTTGTAACTGACACAGTGTCCAAATCAGAACACAAATTATTGCACATGTTGATATTTATTTTAGAAAGCAAGCACAGAAACAGTAGAAAATCATTGAACACAAAAACTGATACAGTTTTTAAAGCCACATTAGAATAATTCAAGTGCTTACAATATTAGTTATTGCAGAGATACTACAGGAATACCAAAAAAAGAGATACTTTTCATAAGAGAAAATGTGTGTGTTGTAAAAACAAAGACCAGGATGATGATTAAATGGTCTGTTCTGTCATCCCTATTCATTAAATGTCATACAACCTTTCATTAAACCATATTAAGAAGTTTATCAATTACTGAAATAATCATTTTATTATCAGGACTAATTGATCTGCTGATAATATGGTTAAATTCTTTACTCAAAACAAGAAGTTGATGTTATGTCATGTAATACTGGGGACAAATTAAATGCAAACTAAATCAGGAACTTCTATCCAACTTGTTCATTAATCAATACCTTTATTAGGGGTGTAACATAAAAAGGAATGTATTACCATTTTATCCATCAAAATATAGACTAAATGTCAGTAGCTGATGGAAAACGCAAATTAGATTTTGTGTTCGACAAAGGCCATAAGCTTGGGAAGCCAAACATCCCCTAATGTTCCTTAATTTATTAATATTTCAAACACTTGCTAATAAGATTGCTGTTTTTGTGCTTTAATATTTTAGAATAAAGATATTTTCTGGCTCATACGGTCACAGAAAAGGTCCACTGAACATCGGGAATGTGCAACCATTCAACGTCATTGCATCAAGACTTCATTAATCACCGAGTACAGAGTTCTGGTAAGTTGAACTTACACTATGGTCCAGCTCACAATGTACTGATACAGTACGAAAATCTACTCTGACTTCATCTCTACACATTTATGAGAAGTAATTCCCACATATATACTGCATGTCCTGTACAACAAAAAGTATTAGAAGATCCACGTTGCAGGCACACACTAAAAACTGCTTAAAGAACATCACTCCAAACCTGCTATTTGTACATATAAAGCCTTCGATTTGTTCAATGCAATTACTGAATATTATCCACATTCTCTAAACAAAAATACCATGTAAGTTTACATAACTGGCAAAAACACTATCAGAATGCTCTTAAAATTATAAATACAACTTAACTAGCTATATCAAAATTAAATGATTAACATTTTCCTCACCTCTATCAATGTTCACAAAGTTTATTATATAGTTTGATATTAAGATATAAATCTTTATTCTCTTTAAATGATTAAAGAAACAATTTAAGATTAAAAGCTATAAGAGCATAAGCAGGGCTGAATTGGGCATTTAATGCCTAAACACCTTTTTCTTCAGTTTCCTTAACTTAATCATTTTAGGCCAGAAAAGAAGGAATTAATGTCTATTAATGCCCTGTCTGCATAGGCCTGTGCTTTTAATAGAGAACGATGTTTATTTGTAAATATTTGAAAGTGCTAACAGCATAAAGGCCACTAAAACAAGAGAAGCGTAAGTCTTCTGCGTAACAATCCAAAAAAGTAATCACTCATTTTTTGTTTGCAATAAAATAAACTAATTTAGAAGAGTTCTTAAGGTGACAGAATATAATGGCCTTTCATGATCATTGAAAAGTGAACTTAAAATGTAATACAGGGAAATGCTTTAGAAAACTAATTTATGCTTTGAGCAACTCTTGGCATGCAATCAAAGATGCATTCAGGAAACTCTTGACAGTCTTTGAATACTGTTTATAGAAATAAGGTATATTAAGTATGATCAAATTCTATTAAAAAATCCCTGGGTTTTGTCTGCAAGTGTCTCCCAAAGTAAATCATTTGACAGTTTAAAGGAGACTACTTTAATGGTTAGGGCTACTAATGTGCAACTCTGCACTCTTATGTATGGCTCTGCTCGTGACTCCACAGACTGAAAGCGGACTTAAATGTCCGGTGACAGAATTTGCACATGTACTGCCGTTTAAAGGTAAGTGCAGAGAGAGTTGGGGCATGGTAAAATAGCGTGTCAGATTCCTGAGGGGTAATAGTTTCGTCTGTGCTGTCGGACTTGCAGTGAGATTGTTCCCTTGGCTCAACGTCACCTTTTTTGTCCTGCTGTGGCTTCTTGAGTTTGGTTGACAGTGACATGGAGCCTCTGGGTTCCTCTTCTGAGGCATCCACCCCAGAATGGGTTGCTTTGAGTGGAGGTTCTTGAGAAGCTGGAGGCTCTGGGATGGAAATTGTGAGAGGTGGCGAAGGAGATGGAGAAGACTGAAGCCTGTCAATCTCTCTCATCCCTGGCTCCTCAGGTGTGGACATGTGGGACTGGTAGTGGCTCCAGAGGCGGAAGTTGGTCCTGAATGCTTTGTGACATATGTGGCAGATGAAGGGTTTGATGTGGCAAAGCAGTTCCTGATGTCGTTCCAGGTCTTTGTGGCCACTGAAAAGCTTCCCACACTTCTCACAAGGCCAAACGCCTGGTTCCTCAGATCCAACAGAAGCTTTGCTCATGCCGTCCTTGGCTGATACTGCTTCCTCTTGAGGTTCCTCTTTGACTTGAAGCTCCCCTGGACCGTGAGTGCTCAAGTCCTCTGGTGCATAAGACGACGAGTCTTCAGAATCATACATTGGTGGAACTGATGAGTCACTGTACACTGCTTCCTCTCTGGAGTCACGCATCAACTCCTGAGAAGAAGGAGGAACTCTGAGAACGTTGGATGATTCGTCATGATTGCTCTCCTGGAGACCGAGAGTCAACTGCTCCTTCACACTCATCATATTTTGCTTGTGGACTTCCACCTGATGACGCCATATGCTGAAAGAAGACTTAAACGTGCGCATACACTCAAGACAGGACAGCTTTTTGTACTTGCAGTGAGCTTCGTGGTCTTTCTTGACAACTGTGTTGGAGAATCGAAGTCCACAGTATGGGCAGACGGTAGCATACCTACATGCTCTCTCATGGTCTTCTAATTCAGGCAAAGAGGGCAGTTTCTCATTGCAGAGCCGGCAAAAAAAGACATCCTTATCTTGGTTTTCTTTAAGATGTGTCAACTGCTGCTGCTGCTTGTATTGAAGGTCTCTCTCGGCATCCATGTCAAGGTTAGCCGGCTCAGCGGAGTGTCCTTTCATATGCAGTTTTAAGTGTGATTGAAAGAAAAACCTTTTACCACAGTAGGGGCATCCGTAGGACTTCGATCGCCTGTTTTTCCTGCCGAAGGGTTGCGACTGCAGGCCTTGCTTGGATCTCCGGAGCTTCATAATCAAGGCCTTCTTTATTTCCCGCTCTCTGACAATATCAATTAGCTTCCTCTGAAACTTTTCATCCAGGACAGAATAGGAACTAGTAGATGTTGCGGGATTTTGCACCACGCCGTGTTGGGTTTGGCAATGAGTCCAGACTTTGAAGTTTGTGTGAAAACGTTTGTGGCAGATGTCACAAGCATACGGCTTCTTTGGGTTGTGGTACATGTTCACATGGCGATACAGACCAGCATTAGACCTGAAAACCTTCAGGCAGTTCCAGCACTTAAACATTTTGTTTGGCCGAAGTTCTCCAGGTTCCTCATCATTATTGTCTATGTTGGAATTGCAAGGTACCTCACCAAATGTGCTTTCCTGATGCAACAGATGATGCTCATTAACAGGCCTAGATTTCTTAAAGGGCATATAACTTCCATCTATCTTAGTCTTCCTCTTCATCGAGGAAGCGAAGTACCCTCTGGAACCTTCATCATAGTTTTCCTGAAAGACTTTGAAATTTAACGGCAGATTGTCTCCAACGGTAATGTGAACAATTTCAGAAGGGTCAGCAAGGGGACTGCTGGGCTCCGCTTTTATCCTGATTTGAGTTGTTTGAGTGCCGTCCGTCTCGTATGCATTTCGTTGTCTTGACCTGAGAAGAAATGGCATATCTTTTGACACCCTATCCTCATGTTCAGGGGAAGGCAACCTTGCTGTTGTGGTAAATAACTTGACTACAGACTGTTCTCGACTTTGTGAGTCCTTAAGATCCAGAGCTGGAGAAAATATAGGAACGGGACTATCCATTGACAATGATCTGCGCAGCAGACTTTTAATAAGTGGCCCACTTCGGTCTACGGTTTGGTTGCATGGACCTTGATGATCACCCACTGGCCTGGATTCATGAGACACTTCCATTCTTCCATCAATGGCACCTTCAGTTTGATCTGATTGTAGGCTAGTGTGCTGTACAGACTCACTGAATGACACTGAGGATGTTAGTTTTGGCCTCATAGATGGCGATCGGTATTCAGTTCGATGTCTCAGTATGGATGTTGGTGAGGAGATGATAGATCTGCAATCACCATCGTCTGTGTTTTTGTTTGAATTTCTGCTGTTAGGGGTACTGTTTGTCTCTTTTTCATTTGGTCTGACGTGTCCTGAGAATTTGCTCTGATTGCTAAAATCCTGTGTGAGCGAAGGTGGCTCTGTGGCCTGTTTAAACAGTTTTCCCTGAAGAGTCGAACTTTTCCTCTGAAACACATCCATGCCAGGCTGCTCACCTTGACCTTGATGTACAATAACACTTCTCTTTTGAGAAGAGCCATCCTCCTCCTCAGAGAGTGACATCCGTTTTCTTGACACAGAGTATGACGCCTGAGGTCTTATAGACATGATGTTGGTTAGAAAGGGAATGCCGAGGCTATATCCCAACTCCTGTATAGCTGCCAGGCTGCATTTCTCCACAAACAGAGATGATGAGTAGATGTAGTTTAGCACAATCTCAAATGCATCAGGCTCACAGAAGTCAAGCTGAACAATGGAGCGGTTCTCTGAGTCCCTTCTGGAGAACACAGACTGGAAGTATTCACTGCATGCTGCAAGGACACTTTTATGGGCCTGGTACTGTTGATCACCCACTAACAACACAACATCACAGAGCTGTTCCTTCAACCGCTGCTCGTTGAGGGCACCCAGCAGTGAAATACCATGGGAAGGGTTACAGTAGTGCCCAAGGCTCTCCATTTTGGCTTTGAAGGGAAGTAAAAGAAAATACAAATTTAGTGACATTGAAAAGTCATTACAATGGTCATATCAATTATGCTACATAAAAATAATCTTGGTAACACTTTTCACAAATATCAGTACATTCAGTACTGATCACAAATATCAATACATTACTTAATGCACCCTGTATCATGAACTTCAAATGAACAACAATTTTTACATAATTTATGTAATTTTTATGTAAATTTATAATAGACTTTTAGTGTATTGTTAATTTATGTGAAATTCAACTTGAAATGTTAACAATATATTTGTATGTGGAAATTAAAATGAATTTACATTAATAAATGCTACCCAATACATTAAATAATGCTAAAATTATTTATCTTACTGTAGATTATTACCATGAAACATACATAATAGTTTAAACATGACAATGCTGATAAATGCTAAGAAAGGCACAACATGTAAGCTTACATCACATTAGTCACTCTCAAATAAAAAACACATTTTCAACAACTTTGTTTTAATAAAATAAATACATAGTTATTGAAACTTCGGAAATCAGATATGATTATTTATATTAATATTCTTAATATTATTAATAATGGGGCACCCTGGAGTGATTGACAACCACTGCAATATATTGTGTGTGTTTACATATATACATATGCACACACACACACACACACACACACACACACACACACACACACACACACACACACACATATATATATATATATATATATATATATATATTAAAACAAACTGACAAAGAAGCCTGACTGCAAGCACTATTAATTTATTAATACACTGTAAAATTAAACACTTGCACATGATTTCTTCTATAAATCATTACAGCAAAACAACTACGAAGAAAAAAAGTTGATATTTAAAATGCTCAGATTAGAAAAATATAAATATTTAAGTTATTTCGTAAGCTGTTAAATAATTACAGAATTACAATAAGCAAGTAAATACAGTAAGCGTCTACGCATGCGAATAACGACCGCTGATTACATGTCTAACGTTGGTTACAGTTAGTTTTACGTCGCATAGAGAGACTACTCACGCATGAAAACGAGCCAATAAGTATGTTAATATTTTAAATTAAATGATTTCGCTGCATGTTCCTTCCTCTGAATCTCGAGCTCTGTTTAAAATAAAACCATCTGTTGAATCACCGTTGCCAAACTGTCACCCTATTAGCAAACAAGTTACAAAATACAGGCAACGGTTGCGTCTCTTCCCTCCACTATTCACAAGATACGAGAAACGATTAGAACACGCGTCTGCGCGCACACAGTCCTCCTGTCACCGACTGCGCAGACATCGCATCCTGCACAACAGACTGAGAGCAGCCGCTTCTGTCAAAATCTCCTCGGCGTTACGTCAGGAAAGCCTGTTTTTACCAAAACAACATTCAACTACTTCACTTAGACGACGAAACAAAGTTGTTCAGCATTTCTACTCACCCTAGTTCGGTGGCTTTGGGTGCCCCGGAGCTCCGACACTGGACTTTGTTTCAGAGTTGCGTTGCGCATGAAACAGTCGTGATTCCATCCATCTTGTATTTGACGTCATCCCACTGTAGGGATGAGGTCATCGCTAAGATCGCTCGTCACGTGTGCTGCTGTCTGATTGGCTGCTGTATAAGCTGTGGGCGTGGACGAGGAAATGAGTAGAGGATGACGAACTGATAAACCGTTGAGGTGAGTTCAAGCCTTTATGGTTCAAGCACGAATACACGCTTCACTTGTTAAAGTGACAGGCTGCTAAAGAAATATGGGATGAAATTAGACTCAAAATGATTAATAGATTCACGCAAAAATATCAATGTACTACATCAATTTTATACACATATCTTACGAACCACAAACAAATGCCTTTTTATTTTTATTCAGGATTAAATGATTGTGCAGCGATTTGTATACAGACATGTTTGCAAATAGTTAGCTCGTCTAGTTCGAGTCGATCTTGTTTGGTTCATTTGGATTTTGAGAATTCATTTTCACAGTTTTTTCAGCATTTCATACACAACTACTAACGAACAAGGCCCAATGCAATTCGTGGAAACGATATGAAAAATTTGCGAATGTGCATCACTACACTGAAACAAATGCTTTTATTAGTAATAATAATAATAATTCCTTACATTTATATAGCGCTTTTCTAGGCACTAAAGCGCTTTACATTATCAGGGTTAAGAATGACATTATTGTGCAGCATTTTGTTCAAATAGAGACATATTTGTGAATACAAATGTTATAGTTTGTATTAACAATTATCATAATTCGTGCATGTATGGATTAAAATGTGCATTTGTGGATAAGGCGAGGTCTGTGCATTCATCCACGTCTCTTCTGAGTCGATTCTGTTTGCTTCATTTGAATTTTGAGACTTTCGTCCTGCCCTTTAAGCCTTGCAATCCACACACACACACAGTTCGCGATCCACGGCAGCTGAGCCAAAAAACTAAACAAAAACAGTGACCACTAGATGGCACTACAGCTCCACTCACGTGCGCATTTCATTGTGTACAGTTTTATGAATGTTACATTGTGTTTTCTTTGTTTCTTTTTGGTTTGGCTATTCTCCTCTGCCCGTAGAAATACAATAAAAAGGTTTTATTGAACTTGTTCTAACGTAACTTAAGACACATAATATCTATTAATTTGGCCAAACAAGAACTTCGTGACAATAGCAAATCAAAATCAAAATGATTTTTTTTTTTTTTTTTTTTTTTTTACCTAGTTAATCATGTCTCTTACTGTATTTGGAATGGGGGCATAACACTTTATTTGAAGGTAGACAATATCTGCTTACGTTTTCTCCATTTCTGTGCTTCATTTAAGTATCATAATGTTCTCAGATGGTTTTCTAATTTGAGTAGGCCTACATAAAATGAATGTGGACAACATGAGATTTTACTTTCATATTTTGGCGATTCTAAGCAATTGTTTTTCTTTTTAAAATCTATTTATGAGATTTTCTGAAGTCTGTAAAGAAAAAATATCAGTAAAGCTGGAAACTTACTCTCCATTTAATTCCATTCATCTCATTACTTTCTCTGGGTCATTTGTGATTTTTATTTACAATGGGATGTTGTATATGAATATATGTGTATAGTTCATTCACTACCAATCAAAATTGGGGGGTCAGTAAGATTTTTTTAAAAAAGAATTTTAATACTTTTATTTAGCAGGGAATCATTAAATTGATCAAATGACAGTAAAGACGTTTACAGTAAGGTGCTACAAAAAGATTATTGCAAATAAATTTTGTTATTTGTAACTTTCGATTCATCAAAGCATCCTCAAAAAATGTACCACGGTTTCTATAAATATATTTTATAAGAGCAAAAACCTTTTATAAAAAGAAATGCTACTTGAGCACCAGATCATATTAGAACGATTTCTAAAGCATCACTGCACACACTGATGACACTTTTTTGTCATTACAGGAATAAATTATATTTTTAAATATATAAAAAAATAAAACAGTTTTAATGATTGCAAATGTAATAATATTGCAATATTATTTTGATCAAACAAAATAAGAAAAGTATAAAAGAAAGTATTAGAAAGTTTACAGTTGTTCAGTTTGTCAATTTTAGACAATTTTGAATTTCTTTTCTTTTTCTTTTCTTTTTTCAGGATATGATCAGACTATCATCTGTGTAATATGACTAATCTGTGTCCATGACCAATGTGATCTCCTCTCCAACCTCATATACCCAGAAGAGGCCGTGCTGTGGGTGGCTGCCATGACAGTGTGTTGTCACTGTTTATAAACAAAATACCAAACACAGGTCATGAAATGTTGCGATGGTTACGATCAAGTCAGGAGTTACTGTGTCTTGTGTGTAATAGTCTTTCCACATTGTGTGACATGTTGACCTGAGATGTGATTGGTCTCCTGTTATTTAAAGATTTAGATGAGTGTTTTCTGGATGATTGATGGGCAGACTGATGGGCTTACTGTATAAACAATTTTGGCTGTTGGTCTGGATACATAGACTTGGACCCCAGTAGACCAGGGCACAGCTGTGCAGGTACAGTAGAGAAGGCTTCTGTAGACATTTCATTACACTGTCACAACTTTAAGTGAGAGCAAAACAGAAGTCATGTTTTTTTTCTCTCTTTTTTTTATGAGATTAAAAATTAAAAACTCCAGTATCATTAAACTCAATAAATTATGTTTATGTACAGTAGTGTGTAGTATGATAACGTAACCAAGGTTTTTTTTTTTTTGTCTTTCAGAACAGCACCCATAATTTTGCTAATGTGACGCTATACAACAATGTGAGCCGTTTTTCGAAGGCTTCTGTGCATCTAGAAATTCCTTTAATTTACACTTACTCCAGTTGCATCCTTATCTCCATGGGATACGCCCCCTCAGGGTACAGTGCTTCCATAGCAACTGTCTCCATGGAGCTTGTTTTTCTCTCCATTCACTCAATATGCCATTTCTTGTCACGTCAAAGACACCTAGACTCAATTTAAGCTGTTAATTATGTCAGCGTATATGACAAACATATTTTACTTAAATTCAGATATCAAACTGAGACCATATTATCTTATATATACAATCTATATATATATATACTTAATAAACAATAAATAATAAAACATTTATACAATTAAATAATGTAGCCCACTGTAAAAGCCCTAAAAATGGTCTGATTTCTGGATGATATTCATTTTGTCACATTGATAACTATCTTTTAAAGGTATTTTGATATGACCAATGACCTAGTGGCAGGATTGGGTAGTTTTCAGGTTACTTTGTGGCTCATCAGTGATCACTACGTCATCTCCCTGCACTGCCAGATCCAGATCTTGAGCTAATGTTTCAAGAAATTCATACACAATGACCCTACAAAGCATTTGCACAATTAAGTCACACTCCACATTTTGAATCTAGTTGATGTTTAATTAAATGTTTTATTTTTTAATGAAAAGTAATGTTTGTGGTATTATAATTATAATAATTATTATTATTATTATATATTTTTTTACAAATTATTATTTAATTTCTTTCAGTGTATTTGGTTGTTTATTCCCATCAGCAATATCAAATGGTAGAGAAATGTGTATATTTCATTATTTGCGAGGTTGCTTCTCCTCCCAAATATCTATTGTGGCCCTGGTATAGATATTTAAATTGATTGAATATAGGCCTATTTATGTCATTTAGGAAAATTTCACACACAAAATACTATATACACCCTTTTCCAGTGATGTTATGTCACTTTCTTAAATGGGCCACTAGAGGACACTGTTGTATTAGCTGTACAATTTGATACTAGCTTTGGTCAGTTGGCTGTATGTTGTGTTTGGACAGATGAAAATCTAATATGAGTAGGCTATATGGAGGCCTTTGTAAACAGAATATGTTCCAATGAATTATTCTCAGGATTTAAGGATTTAAGATTTCTTAAAAATAATGTGACTATTTGTGGAGACTTTTGAGTGCATGGAGCCTGTGTGAGAGAACTAGTAAACAAGGCCTCCTCGATCTTTTGTAGGCTGAATTCTCCAGAGACATGTCGTGTAAAAAGTTCATTTCAGAGATGGGGTAGTCATACACATCTTCAATTCACCAATTATTATTCAGCTAGATGCTAAAAAAGTAAGGCATCTCCGTGGCAATGTCTCAGTTTTGCCTCCTGGAGCTGTAGAACTGTGTATTTGTGTGTTTTCATGGGTGTGGGTGAATATGTGAACATGTTTATGTTTGCATGTTAATTTATATTTGCTATAAAAAAAAACAGGTCATATCTTACACAATGGTCATTTCTACTTATTTAGGTTGCATTTTAAAATCTTGATTTGTTAGTTGCATCAGGATCAATATGTAAACCAACAGAAATATCACTCTTTTCTTAATAACTGTTTCCCTCAGTTTCTGTTAATTAGAGAACCCTTCCAGTACACAGACATACACACATTTTATTTTCTTCATTTATTTTCTTCATAATTATTATATTTATTATCTTTTTTTTTAAATAGGATGTGTAACTGAATTAGCCCATGTTGTGATATACACATCAGTGTTTATTAGTGAGGGAAATGGGCTGCTAAAAGGCAGGACACAAAGTTAATGTCCGTTATTCCACTAAATGTAATTATAAGAATGCAGATGAAGCATTTGTGTTGTAATTTAAATAAAAGACCATGTTCTACTTAATCTAATCTGCCTCCTTGTGTCTCTGAAGATGGGATCACGCCTTCATCTCATCTAGAATTTCAAGAGTCTCCATAATAACAAGAACTGTTGTTCTTAAACTCATGTTATGCCTGTGGAAAAGACCAAGTAGGGTTCGCTTAGCTCAGGGTTAGTTGGTTTGGTACCAACCAACTGGTGATCACCATCTACAATGTATTCCGATGTAAGTGTGGTCTTTGTCTCCTTCATATCTGTGTAATATCTGACCTGTGAAACCAGAAAAGCAACCCTCAGGACTTTCTCTCTCACTAAGGTTTAACAAGATTCCCACAGTTCACAGCAGACAGGAGTAACTATGGATCCTTGTGCTAATATGCCTCTTAAGCTATTAATTTTACAATAGATCTCTGTCCAAAATACCCTCTAAACTTTGAATTATTCAGATGATAAGTATGAAGACAGCTGATTTGGAAAATGGGAAAAGACAGCCCCCCGCCCCCAGTGTTTTCATCATGATGGGGACTTTCCATTGACTCCAATTGTTGTCATAATGAACTCAAATATAGCTACAGTTTCCAGGATGCATCAGATATTTTTTGATGTAAAAAATAATTCATTTATTGTTTATTATTATTAAAAAACTGTATGAGGAACATATTTCTTAATAGATATTGCAATGAAAGCACGTAAAAAGCACTGATTTAATCATATTTATTAGACTTTTAAACAGTATGTTATAATTTAAGGAAGCACTTAATGAAACATGATATTTGCTACTTGAAATGATCATCAAGGCAACATTATGTTTTGAGAAATAGCATGAAACACAAAATAGCACCATTTCAAAACAGTCTGGGAGCACAGGTTTGTTGATGTTTTTCTCATTAGGAAGCTCATTTTTTAATCTTAACCTGTGACATAATAGCCTATATACATAACCCAATAGAACACGTCTCTTATTTTGTCTGCAAAAATATTTTCTAAAATATTTCTCATTACTTCATTGTTCTGTCTATAGCTGTCTTCCTCTTTCTCATCTGCTTTCTGTCAGAACTTGACATCCGGCGCGAACCGGACTACTCCCCGACGTGGTTCTGGTCGTTCCACCAATGGTTCTCTTCCAGAGGTTCCCGCGGAATAATAATCGCTTACTCGATCGAGGCCAGACTCAGATTCTCTGAGGAGCAGCACAGTGTTATTGCCAAAGGAGGAGCGGAAGGGCGACAGAGGGAGAGAAAGAGAAACAGAGAGAGAGAGACACAATATGAGGTGATGTTTTATCCGGAAGATTACAGCGCGCACTAGAAGAAACGAGCTTTGAGCATTCTGAGACCACATTATACTCATTATTTCTATTTAGAAATTTCATATATATAGTGAGCCATAACGGTCAAGCAAACGCCTGAATTAATATTCTGATGAGAAATAGGCTACATCCAATAACATATGTGCTAAATATATCCGTTTAGCTGCGGAAAAAGGACGTTGTGTAGGCAAGAGGCACAGTAGACATTTAACCCATTTAGCTGGGACTGTAAGGTCATTTGCGTTTTCGCTGTATTCCAAAGTATTTAAATGATTAAGGACGCAAACGTTAATTAAAACGCTATTGGATTAAGAAAATACATTAAATGGAATCCTTCTGCCAGAAGAAATAGCAAAGTTCCTTTAAGACAAGGCATATCACTCGGCGGCCATATTGAAAATTTGAAACGCTATCTCTTTGAATGGTTAAACATCAAATTCTCAAAAACTGTTTTCGACAGGCTTAAAGGGTTAGTTCACCCAAAAATGAAAATGATGTCATTAATAACTCACCCTCATGTCATGCTATACCCATAAGACCTCCATTCATCTTCAGAACACAAATTAAGATATTTTAAGATATATTCTGAGACCTCTCTGACCCTCCGACAGAAATGTAATTACCACGTTCAAGGTTCAGAAACGTAGCAAGGAGATCGGTAAAATGCTACTCTGTGTCAGCTGCCTCATGCAGATAACGTTTACTATGTTGTTTACGCATTGATTTGAACAAAAACGTGTTCGCGTGATGCAGCTAACACAGAATAGCATACGCTGTTTATGTGGATTTAGCTCCAAAATGGCACTAGGGTGACGCAGAGGAGACAAATTGTTATTTTTGTTTTCTTTGCGTACAAAAAGTATTCTCGTAGCTTCATAAAATTACCGTTGAACCCCTGATGTCACATGTATTATTTTACAGATCTCCTTGCTACGTTTCTGGACATTGATCATGATAATTACATTGCTGATATGGGAGGGTCAGAGAGGTCTCAGAATTCATCGAAAATATCTTAATTGTATTCCTAAAATGAACGGAGGTCTTATGGATTTAGAACACATGGGTGAGTTATTAACGACAGAAGAGGCTTTCAGCTGTGTCCCGCCCAATAAGAAGTGGTAATTTTCCAAATGGATGTAATTCATTAAACAATAATAATAATAATAAACATCTTATTTCACTTTTAACTTTGTATTTTTAGTTTAAAAAATATCAACGCAACGCATTGATATCTGTGCATGTAGAAGTGCGTGTAGTGCTTAAAGGGCGAAAAACGAAATACAGCTACAAGTTCAGCTGGACAGCTGGACAGATGAATTTAATTTCTTATCGCGAAGCAGCATAGACAATTCCCACGCTTTTTGAAAAGTGTGTCACACTTTTTTTTAGTATGGGACACGGTAAATGCCCCAAAACCCGAACTCCTTTGATGTCTCAGACATTTGGACCCCATCCTCCAAATGAAAAGATGAATTATAACCGTGGTCTCAGGTTGTTCAAAGGAAAAGTCCAGAAATACAAGCAGCATGAAAACAACAAGACAGACACCACAGAACAAGAATGCAATGTGCTGTTCTAAAACGAAAGATTTAAATATCAAGTTAAATTTCATAAATCTCCTGAAAATAAATAAATAAAAAAGAATTCATCTATGAATGACATTTAAAGTTCACCGTAAATGGGTTGTTCTTGCAGTAAGGAGAAGAGATTAACAGTACATCAAATTATATACAAGTACCAAAAAAAAAAAAAAAAAGATGTGACACTTCAAACTCTTTTGTTGAGTGCAATGCCTCAGATGAATACATTAAGAAAAAATGCCTTTTCCCTGAAATAGTTTTCTACAAGAACAACAAGACCACAGTAACTAGAATGTGATGATAGTAAACATTAAAACAGAACATGCATGTATTAAAATGCACATACATGAGCAGTCAAACTGTCCTAGTCACCCTCCTTTGGCCCAGCACTTTCCATATGGAAGAGAATACGCATGGGAGCAAATGAAAAGATGAAGAACACTAAACAGTTATGGTGTACTAAATTCTCAATGGAAACACCTGTGTACGAAGCACTAGCAACACTAGTTTTTCTCAGTGAGTAATAACTGCTGCTGAAGTACGCATGAAGGCGGATGAAGCTTAACTAATCTCAGGCGAGAATTACCTTGGGTCGGGCATCGCACAGCGCCACAGGTGTTGCTTTAGTGTCTGCACCCAACCAATATCTCGGATGGGCTGACAAAGCTGAATGTAGTGGTACTGTTTTAGCATAACCCTTCAAACGAACGACAAGATCACTCGTTAGCTGAACATTAAAGTAATTAAAGGGATAGTTCAACCAAAAATGAAAATTCTGCCACCACTTACTCACCCTCATTTCATTCCAAATTGGTATGACTTGTGTGGAAATGATTTGCAGAATGCTTTTCCCCCATACAAATATCACTAAATTTCTAAATTTGTCAAGAACGGTTGTATTCAAGAGAAGGAAGAAAGTATTACACATTTAGAATGACACAAGTGTGAGTAAATGTCAACTATTTTTGTTTTAGGGTGAACTATTCCTTTAATTCCCAAAGCACAAAATCATTATGTAAATCAATCAATCTATCAATATCATCATTAAAGCCAGTCATTATAGACACATATTGATATTGAAGGACGATTTCAGTCTATTCAGAATGGAATAATTCCAGTTTTTAGGTAAATCTATGCTATACTTTGCACATATGAGACACTGAAAGCCGCAATATATCTGATTCACTCAAGATGCAAACATATATTTCTCAACTCTCAGCTGACAGCAATATGCACAACTTGTAAGATGCCAGAATCTATTCCTGAGCCCGTCACACACACAATATGAGAATATCGCAAAATAGTTCTCTTCCATGTGGATTCAACGTCTCTATGACAGTGACAAGAGAGACAGACAGAAGGACAGGGAGAAACGATACAGATGCACCTACCACTGAGTTCCCAAACGCTCAAACAAAATGAACCAAGACACCTCTGTTTCTGCGTTTGCATTTATTAATTTCAATATGAGCAAGCAAGAGAGAAATCACAATTCACATTATCACAGTTAAATCGGAGGCCCTTTCACATATTTTTTTCTCTCCTTTTTAGTATGCATGGACTATAGATAGCACCTGTGCTAAGCACACACACACACTCACTGACATGTACGACCCGTTAGCTGCTCCTCCTCTGTCTCCCAACAATGTCTTTCCTTAATTCCCATTATATTAACAGTAACTGAGTCACCAAAGGCTGCAAAATACAAGAAAAAGGACCTCACCCTGTGGCACAGTCAGCTTCAGAGCACAGTGCAGAAGAGAATAAGCTATTGTAGTTCAGCCAGACTGAACAAATAGATACTTTCATTCTATACGAATACTTTCCACAAGTCCGACAGAATTTCTGTGTTTCTGGACTTGAAGCCTGTGTTATAATACATTCAAAGTTTTCATAATGCATTGTAATGTATTATATATTTTCATAAATGATAGTAAACATAGTTATAATACATCTCGACTGTCTTTGAAGTTTGAACAAATTTTACATGGTATGTCAAAGTGAAAATCATGGCAGAATGGCTGTCAATCCAACTCATACATGAAGAAGAATCTTTGCTTTCTAGTGTTAGACTGCTAATGGTGCACACCATGAAAGATAAAAGGTTTACGGCTGAACTTGAATAGCATGCTATTCTTACCATTCCTGTATATTTTTAGCATTCTAAAATATGAGCGTAGTATGCTATTCTGAATTCAGCCAGGGTTAGTGCCTTATTTAATTTCTGATAGGAATGGAAATGAGCCTGTGAGGGATATAAGTGTATTCAATGGAATTGAAAAATTCTTCAATCTGGCAATAGATAACAGAATTACTATGCAGATTGGGCAAACAGGACAATGAGATTACATACTTGACATACTATAAATGAAGTAGACCTCAAAGGATGAGACCAGGGACAGAGAGGATTTGCAGAGGGGGAGGTACATGGTTAAAAAAAACAAAAAAACAAAACAAACAAAATAACAATGCAAAGCATTATATTACACGATGCACTCCCATGATGCCAGCAAATGAAGATATTTAAATTCTAAAATGAATGCTATTCAGTCCCAGGAACTACCAACATTTTTGTTCTTCCATCACAAACTGACATGAATCTGTGACATTGTCATGTCACATGCAAAGCCATGATTATGAGATGTTACATAAGGCCTGATCAGATTATATATAAAAAGATTTCACTGCCAACACAAAATCATCTCTGTGAATGTATCAGCATTAAACTATAAAGGGGTAGTCCACCCAAAATTGAAATTCTATCATTTACTGACTCCCTAAGGTCATTCCAAATATTTCTTCTGTGACATAATGTTTTTTTTTCAGGTCCGAAACACTATTTGGGTGAGTAAATGATAATAGATTTTTTTTTCTTTTAAGATAGTTTTAAGTTTGCATTACTGGCTCACTTGACTCAGAGTTTGTGATAAGGGCTTGTATGCCAGTTTTGTTACGAGACGGAAACAAGTAAACGACACTTGAAATTTCCCCTTATACATACATGTGCATCTTGGGAAGAAGCCTTTTTGGGGCCAACTTTTGATTAAAACAAACAAAGTTGACATGATCATGCAATCAAGAGTAAACAAACAGCATTCCGAACAGATTGCATTCGACTTACCATTACATCAATGGACACATGATAACAAACAGAACAATTAGGCAAGAATACAGGTCATTTCAATTCTGAACAATGGGGGATGCAGGAGCAAAACAAAGAAGCAGACACTCTGGAAAAGTCATTAATAATGAATAAGTTGAATATGCATTCACATAAAGAAGGGCTTTGATTTTAAAGCTGGCTGATCTATTGACCTTTTGAGTTCATTCTCCTTGTAGGAACCTCATCTGTCTACCTCGGGGGCTCCCTTAGGGGGGAAGGGAAGTGTGCACGTGAGATAAAAAGAAACAGTTGGACAGTGGAAGATAATGTTAAATGTTGTGTTGTGGTCCTTATATAATTTGTGGTGCATGATGGAATAGAATTACACCAAAACCTCAAAAACCATACATAAACATATTTTTGTTTTTTTGTTTTTTTTTAAAAAATCTATTGGTTTGCTTTGCACAAAAAAATCACAGTGAACATTTAAATCCTATTCTATCAAAAGAAAAATTTACAGTACATCCCATAATGCAATTTCATGTAACAGTAGTACTACATCTATTTGGTTGTCCAGGCAACAAAGTGGGGCGAAACAAGGTCTGCTTATTATATGACCTTGACAGATGTTTATTTGGAGATACTGATGTTCAATTTAGATATATCCTGCTCCTATAAGGATTAATCAACATTTTCATCATATGGAAGGGTTCTCAAGAAAACAAAATAATTCAAATCAAAGCACCAAAGTGATCTGAGATCATAACATATCCCTTGGGAGCTTGGGGTGTTTGATCAATAAAATGATAACATAAAACAGGCAAAGCAAGCAGATTAATATAGTCTTAAAACCAAAGATGCACATTTATCAAAGATTTTTGATTGGGAAATTGGCCTTTGTGGTTTCTATGTGTTGCCTAATTTACATAAACATGATTTCAAAAGGCTTATCGGATACATATCGGCTTCATTTCAAAACCCTTGATAAATGAAACCCACCAGTCTGTGCATCTGATGGTAAGTGCATACAGAGCCAATGGCTCCATGCAAAATAAGAGCATCCACTGGCCAACCAGTAGAGTGGCTAGTATGGAAACCTCGTTGTGGAGATGAGGAGAGTGGGTGGAGCTATAGTAAATGCAAACGCTTTGATATTACTGGGCGAGATTGTGACGCAAAAGAGGAGAAAAAAAACATCAAATCCAACCCTGTTAATCTTGTAAAATCAGCCCACTGACCTCTCAGAGAAAAAGAGAGAGTGAGAGAAAGAGAGGTGTGGGGTTTTGGAAATATACAGTGAGGAATAAAACGAGAGGTGCATCAGATAGGGAGAAAGAGAGAGAGGGAGAGGGAGAGAGAGAGGGAGGGAGAGGGAAAGGGAGAGGGAGAGGGAGGGGGCAGCAATGGAGAGAAAAGGAACGAGAACCTCTTATTAAATAATTTGGCAGCCTTCGTTCTGCTTTCACCCTTTCGGGAAGAGATTAAATAAGAGAAGAAGTGCAATGGTTTTTACTCTTTTGCCTCAGCCAGTTTGTTGTTGATCTCTTTACTTTTCTCCTTGTCGCCCTGCCCTGCTCTGCTCTCCGGCTGGTTTTCAGAGCTCTTCTTCTTCGAACCACGCAATGATGTCCCCTGCTTCTCCTTGGACTTCTTCAGCAGTTTGCCAGGTGTGGCAGCTGTGCTCTTTTTGGGTTTGGAGCGAGGAAGACTGGGTTTCTCCACCTGTTTAAAAAAATAAAATCGCATACAAATGGTATTTTACAACCGTTATGTGACACGTTTCATTATTTAATGGGAAATAATATAAAATGGGATTCGGATTGGACGGACATGTTGGACAATGATATTGTTGGTTATTTTCCATAGTTTATATTTCCTGCTAATTCAGCCCTGGAAATGCCAGCAGAACATAGATTGTATTCAGTGTTGTGACGTACATCTGAGTGAAATTGTTTTTTTCTTTTGAAAAAGGAAAAAAAAAAATGTAGAGTGAGGACTTGGTTCTCTCCATTGACTGTTGATTGGATGAAGGTAGATCTGAATGTGAGCTTGAGGTTGACTGTAAGGAAGGGACAGGTTTAAACAGACTGAACGATTGGAGAGGTCTGTCGTATGTCTCCACAGAGAAGTCTGTCATGTCACAGGTCACTCAACATAATGAAATAGAGAACTGATGCTGATTCACTCAAAGCCTGAGGCGAAAGTTATATCAAACAACTTTGAAGAAGTACTACTGAGAAGAAAACTGATGTTCAGTTATTTTCCAGCCACTGAGCACATACATTGCTGACATCATGAAGTTACTGAACCCAATAATTGTTTTACAGCCTACTGCAACAAACATACACTTATAAATAAGAATGTAACCAAACATTCAAAAAAAAGGCCAGAATAAACCTTTTAAATACCCAGATGCTAATCTGAATATTGTGTTGTTTTTCCTTAACTTCCACGGCTCTTACCTTACGGCTCTCTCTGTAAGGTTCATGGTACAGTGTGCGTATCCTTCTCCTTTCCAGGGCCTTGTTTTCATCTGGCTGCTGAGTGGCCTGGTAGGGTCTGTAGGTGGCGCTGTAGCTGGTCTCCTGATCAGTCTTCCCATTGGGAGGATGATACTGAGACTGGGCCTTGATGAGCTTCATGGGTTTTACGTCTGTGTAGGCTTTGAACTCAGTCCTGACATTAAAAAAACAGAAAACATCACAATTATTGGGAAACTGAGTGTAGTGAGTGACTGGCTAAACCATCCAAGTCGAAGATAAGTTATCAATTTTTTTGATCCATTTTTTTCTGAAAAGAAATGCACATATCTGACAAAAGTTACACTGTCAATGTTTAGAAGTACACCGACATATAGCAGATGACTATAGTAGCAACAAAACTTGAATTTTAATTCAAACTTTAATTTTATATGGTTAAAGGCCCATTCACACCATGCATGATAACTATAAAGATAATGATGAATATAGTTATAAAAATCGTTCTCAATATAAAAAAATAGCTATGCGATACAACAAAAACTACATATAGAATAACAGCTTGGTCCTGCTATATATAGACACTGCATTATAGATCTAGATTGACATAATGCAGAGATCCCCCTCCCCCATTTGCATGATATAGAGTTTTTCCTGAGGCCCTTCTTTTAAAAGGAGAAACAAGTCTTTATTCACTGAGATGACACAGACAAATGGTATGTACAGTACTTCACTGGAATATGCATCGCAGATTACCCAACATGCAACTTATCTCCAGTGCATCTAACACACATGCATGCATACGGACATAATTCTCTCACTAAGACCAGCACAAATCAGATTTGTCTCAGACAAACTCAAATCATTCAAAAACAAACTGATTCACTAATGAATCACGCAGACCAATTGGTGCAATTGTTTTATGAATTCCAGATTCTAATTAAGATGTCTTGTGAGTGTTTTCTACTCTAGCTGAGGATTTCTAGCTGAGCAAAGATGGAATAATGGCTATTCACTGTAAACAATTTCATTTTAATTTGTAAAAATTCTCTTTATTTTTGATTCCATAAGCCTCAGAGGGGTAGGCTGTATTCATTAGGACTGACAGGACAGGAAGAGATCGAAATACCAGGCAAAGTGATCCATTATTTATCATCCCATTAGATCAATTAGTAGCTTTAGTTTATGAGAGTAAGGAGCAAATGAATACATCTCTGTATGAAACCGTATCAACCATTACAATATATTATAATAATGCCTAAAAAAAAGCCCTGAGAGCATTTGATTTCACACACTGTTCTACTGGAGATCAGAATAGATAACATTACTAGATCAAACTCCTTTACACTCAGAATGAAGAAGGAT
The DNA here is from genome assembly GCF_003368295.1 of Carassius auratus. Lineage (NCBI taxonomy): Eukaryota > Metazoa > Chordata > Actinopteri > Cypriniformes > Cyprinidae > Carassius > Carassius auratus. The sequence continues at coordinate 11,852,864 of NC_039277.1, read as the reverse complement.
TCTAAACAGAGAGGGCCCATTATTATGTGAGCACCAAGTTGATGATCAAAGTCATGGGACAGCAAGTGGGGGGAGCATTTACCTCCTTAGAGAAAACGGGATGTGAGAAACATGCCCCATGCAATGTGTTTTAAAAGAATATTTCAGGTTAAATACATGTGAATCTTTATCGACAACAGAAAATGATTCTCTCTCTCTCAGACTCTCAGGTTGTAAAAACATGCTTTTCAAACGACCTTTTGTGTATCAATCTTGTTGTTAGATTTGACCCATGTCCCAGACCCAAACTTTCAAACTTAAACTATGAAAAATCAGTATAAAATTATTAATTATTTATTACAATGGAAACATCTTTAAAAGTATACAAAAGGTGCAAAAATTGAATTGAATTGTGTGTTAAGGATAAATCAAAACCTAGCTAGAAAATTAGCCTAAGAAAGGACCATGTGCAAACATCATGTATTTCTGATAAATTGTTCTTTGGGAATGTGAATTTGATGATACTGCTAGTGTTTTGATTTAAAGGGAGGCCTCCTTTCGCTCCCTGTTGAGAACAGAAAGGGGAGTGGAAAGAAAGAAGTGAAAGTTGTTACATAAGATAAATGAAGTCCAATCAGAATGCTTGAAACCTCAGCAGAAAAGCAGCTCATAGAAGTCCAAGGCCACAGGCACCAAAGACTCACAGGACAAACATGACAGAAGAAAGAGTCAGAGTTTATACAGCAACACACACACACACACACACACAAGATAGAGAAGACAGATAGAGAATGACAAAAACATAAAGACAGAGAGAGAAGGCTGTTACACATATACAACAGGACTCCTAACAATGAGCTTAGTGTGCTTATTGTAAATAAGTGCTTGGTACCAGCTGTCAAATCATTCATTTGATAATGAGCATCAACACTGTTTTACAATGCTGTATTACACCAGTTTATTTTGTAATTTAACAGAATTAATTTAATGGAAAAGCACAGTATTTTTTTCAAATGTGCTCACACATTTAATTAACCGCTGTCATCAAAAATCATTTGTAGATTTGAGCATACAGTGAGGTTGATATTCTTCCTCTCCCCAGGCATTGAGATTTTGTGAGCAGACTTGTCACTATGGTGATATGCTGGCACTAGAGAATTGTGTTGTCTGGAGCCAGAGCAGTGCACCATGGGTAGACTTGGCACATTGGAGTAACGTGGTGTTTAACAGAAGCATGTAAAGCTGTTTTGCTTTTAACTTGGATCCAAAAACAACATCCTGATTATTTTGTGGTCTATTAGATGACAACAGGGCTTGATGTTACCAAAAATAGACAGCGTATTTGGATTAATGAACACTGTAAAACTGACTCATTCTATTAATCCATTAGCACTGCAAATAATTAGATGTGCATTCTTGGTTGATTATTTAATTTATATTTTTATTGTCCTTTCTTATTCTAGTAACAGCCTTGCTGTCAGATCAATAGAGGCATCATCTTCCTGCTGTACCTATAGCATGACATATTCCTTCTGACATTCACTTTGGACACCAAAGTGAATCCCAATGAGATTATCCCTCTAACTCTGCCCTGTAAGGCAAAACTCTCTTTCTCGTTCTCTTTCTCTGCTGCCTCCTCTGTTATACTTATCGATTCCGGTCTTTGAATTGTTGCAGCATCTTCAATTACTGCACTACTCAAGAAAAGGGAGGAAAGGAAAGGCGTGAAGGGAGAAAAGTCATAAAAGTATATTAATTTACTGCATAATGCTATACAATGTCTGTTGTACATCATATTGCACAAATGTATATGATTTACTATAAATAAAGATGGTGCAGGCTGTTGGGTCGTTAACACAAACTGATGATATTCACAGCGTTAAAAGCTGATTGGTATGAGCATATGACAGTACTAGTTATAATTATTCATATTTTCCATTGTTGTTTGTGCTGCATGTGCTGCACATTGTGGACACATTCTTTACATAACAACGTGCGGAAACATGGCATATTCTTTTACAGGACAGGTTCTCATTATAATTTTATATAGCCTATATGACAGATTTGTTCTGTACATGAAGTGTCTCAGCAGAGCATCGCTGTACACAATGTACCGTGGGTGATGTATCGTGGTTTTTCTGTTCGGTTTGAATATCGTTAGACCCCTAATTCATACTACATAACGGCATAGAATAGTGCATAAGTATATGACTTGGGATGCACCATTAGTTAACAACAACTCTGAATCGTAGGTATGGTCTATTTTCAAGTCAAGTCAACAGTGAAAAAAAAAAACCCTAAAATAATTACCAAATACAAAATAACTGCTAAACACTTAAACTGCAAAAATGTATCAGCTATTACAATATTTTGTGCACAAGAGATATCAACTGCAGACCAAAGATTACTGATCTGCAGGGAGAGAGAGAGAGAGAGAGAGAGAGAGAGAGAGAGAGAGAGAGAGAGAGAGAGAGAGAGAGAGAGAGAGAGAGAGAGAGTAGAGAGATAAATGAAGGAAGCAACTTCCTCTTTACAGCAACCTGTCAAGGCGCACCTGATTATTCTGGCTCAAAATAAAACACCACAGACGGCTTTTCAAAGGCTTCTTAAAGAAGAGGATAATTTTTTTTTATCCAGTTTCATCAGCTTGTGTCATACAGCTTAAGCCCTGACACTGCTTTGTAGCATGACAGTGCAACAAAGCAAAACTCAGGACTAAACATGAGATTAAGTCAAACTAATCCTGAGCTTTTCAGTTGAAAGAATCACACTGTAACATTTCATGCATGCACTGTCATGCAAACTGAACTTTTGACTCCATGTCAAAAAGAAAAAAAAAATACACACAGGAAATATTAAATGTGTCCTGATGCACCAAGAACACCATATATGCAGGTCTAAAGGCAAGATTCCAACGCAATTCAGGCTTAATTTAACACCATATAATCTATATATCGAAAGCAACCTTCAAGGCACCAAAATATATTTATTATAACTGTACAGAGTATCAAAAACTCAATCTTGTTCAGCTGCAGGAGTGATTTGCAAGTGCACATTAATAAGTGGGTGAATTATGGACACAAAATACTCCACAATAACATTGACAGACTGTTCAAATGAGATCCAGAACTCAAATCGGAGAGGGAATACGGAGAACATTCTTTCTTTACACATTTATTGTTCACAGTTTGTAATAAAAAAGTGATTGAAAGGCAGCTGAATACCAAATAGGACCAGGAACAGCAGAGCACTATAGAAACTTCAGCTCTATCTGTTTTAAACAAAGACAGGCAAATAAAAGCAACTAAAAAAGCCATGTTTTATATGTTACAGCTGGAAAATAAAAGCTTAGTTTAGGGCTCTGTAAAGACTGCTCTCTGAGTTGCACAAACCTAAACATTTTACACCACTTTTTTACACCTTAACAAATGGATTATTAAAGTATTAGTTCACTTCCAGAATAAAAAATTCCTGAGTTTACTCAACCCGATGTCATCCAAGATGTTCATGTCTTTCTGTTTTCTGTAGCAAAGAAATTAAGATTTTTTTTAATGAAAACATTCCAGGATTTTTCTCCATATAATGGACTTCAGTGGTGGTCACGTTGGAAAGGTCATGCACGGTTAGCTCTTCATGTGTACTCTGGTTCAAAAAGGTAAAGAAAGCTGAAAAACTCCATTTCATTTTCTCCCCCGTCTTCAAGGACATTGTTGGTTTACCTTTTTTAGTAAAGGACATTTGACTTTCTTAGCATGTTCGCTTTGTGAACACTGAGTCGGTTCTTCCACTACATCATACATGACCTTTCTAAAGTGACTATGTAATGCATGAAGTAGAGCTAGTGCAAAACAAGAATTTGTGGTTAAAAATATATACACTTATATTTCTTTTAAGAAAACTGATCGTTTCGCTATAAAGCCCTAATTCCATGTCTGGGATCATGTAGAGCCCTTTGAAGCTGCAATGAAACTGCAATTCGGACCTTCAGCCCATTCGTTACCATTGAAGTCCATTATATGGAGAAAATGTTTTTCTCAAAAACCTTATTTTCTTTGCGATTTAACATCTTGGATGACATCGGGTTGAGGGAATTTTTATTCTGGAAGCAAACTAATCCTAATGCACTCACTTTGCCATAATGGCCTCACTTTACCCTAAAGCTAACCCTGAAGAAAATGAAGCCTTTTCCAAAAACAGCTTCTGCTCCAGTGCTCTCCAGCCCCCTGCATGTCCTGCCATCTGTAGGTGTTAGTACAGCAGTATACACAAGATTTAACCCACAGCTGACCTCCTTATGGCTTTTTCACTCCACAATACACCTTTCATTTGGTACTTTACACTGACTTCAATTGTTTTTATACTGGTCTAGTGGTGTTTTATATTTCTTAAACCCCACTTAATCCATCTGTCATTTTTTAGAGACATTATTTTGTATTATTTTGCATTGTTATTATTTAGCATAACAGCTCTATTTAGGTTTTACTGTCAAACCAAGCCTCTGAATCACTGTAGAACATCAGTTCTCAACCTTTTTGACTCACTGTCAATGACAGGGATCAAGGTCCCATCAAAATACTTCTACTGTAGAATTATATTATAACATATAACAATTGAAATCATTATAGATTCTTACATTTCATCATTTCAGATGTTTTAATGAGTAAATTAATATTTAAAACTATTTTACAAAAAGCAAGTTCAATATTTGAGACCTTTGGATAGCTAGAAAATTATACAAACTTTCATGACATTTTGCGATTGTATTCATTTTCGTCATCATTGCAGGATTTACAATACCATCACACTTTCAAAATGAGGCTTCCTCATGTATACAAGCTTGTTGCTCATGTAAAAGCAAATCCTTGTTCCTAAATAAAATGACAATTGTAAGATTTAAATTTTTAGCCGTTTTAACTTCTTTTAGTAATTGATTTGTCTTATTTTAAATTATTTTAGTTATCGTGAGGGCCCCCTTGGAAGTTTACTGAGGCCCTGAGTGGGTTCCGGACCCCTGGTCTTTGACACTACTGTACAATCATTCACTGATAATCAGTCAGCTTTACCTGTAGGAGCTGCCAGAAGACACTTCTTGTTTGATCTGCCGGTTGAGAGCATCCACAGCTGCCCTCCCTTTACCCTCTGTAGTAGGGGCATCCCCCACGCCCTGCCCATCCAACTTCGCACCAGCTTTCTTTTCAGAAACCATGGTCACTTTCTTGACTTGTCTCTTTTTCCTTTCACTAGACAGGATCTCCTTCTCATGCACCTTGTCAGCAATCTCGCCCTTTTCCACCCCAATCTCCATCATCTCTAAGGTGTGTTTGGCTCTGTCATGGATGCGGTCACTGCCCACTGAGATGGTCGGAGAGGGTTTGGGGATCCAAGGATGATCTCCCCTCTTTGGGATAGGCCAGGCTCTGAAGTCCTTCTGATACTGGGTCTTTTTGTTAAAAGAGACCTCAGGGGAATGATACGTGTTCTTGGGCTTGCAGCTGGGCTCAGGCCGAACATTCCAGTGTCTGTAGTCCTGGCGCATCACAGATCCTGAAATGTTTTCCTCCTGGGCTGCAGGTCCTTTGGTCACCACCTCGCGCTCGCTGTGAAGCGGCTGCGTTTCTATGGCGACCTTCGACGCAGGCTGCTGCAGGTGAAGATGCTGCATTTCGGACACGTCCGAGTACTTAGTGAAAACCAACGGCACCGCAATGTCGCCCTTGTCCAGCTGGTTCCAGAACCGAGCCATACAGCAGACTCTGGAGATACAGGGCCATGCCATGATGGTTTGCCAACGTCTTACCTTCTGTTATGTCAATCTCTTCCTTTCCTCAAAGCTGTTTTATATTCAGTTTGTGGAACTAAACGCCCTCGTATCACAAAATGTCCGATTCGCAATGTTTTTCCTTAAAACGATGCTGTCAAATATGACAGGACATAAATCCACTGTAAAAGAGGCATAACCGTTTTTTAGGGGTTTTTCCCTGTGAAATAGTCTGGTTTTGCTCCGTCTTGCGCTCGTTAGAATAGCAAAATTAGTGAAGACACAGCTGCCCCTCCCGCGCGCCTCCTTCGCTCAGCATCCACAGAGAAGAGCTGAATCACCTGCCACTGTCATCATCACGCAACGTCTACAATGGGCGGAGTTACGCTCGAATCCCCGCCCACTAAGAAGCGTTCTGAAAACAATCTCTGTTGGAAATCAGGAAAGATGCTCAAGAATAGCTCAAACACGTTATGCTTTACTCTTGTTCTTATTCTCTGTATAGGCTATGTTAATTAAAGTTTTTGAAAGAAGTCTCTTATGCTCACCAAGGCTGTATTTATTTGATAAAAACATTAATGTCGTGAAATAATATTACAATTTAAAATAAAGATTCTCTATTTTATTATATTTTAAAATGTATTCCTATGATGGCAAAGTTTAATTTTCAGCAGTGATTACGCATTACATATAGGCTATTTAATATGCTGCCCAGGAAACTTATCGTTATCAGTGTTAAAAACATTAGTATTTTATGAAACAAAAGTATATATAAAAAATAATTTCTTTCAGGATTCTTTTATGTAGAAAATACGGATAAAATAGAAAGTTCAAAAGCACAGCATTTATTTGTGCTGTAACTTGTTTGTAACATAATTGTATGTGCTTTAATAATACTTTTTTAGTTTTTTTACATTTTGGCATTTTTTTCAAGAGTTACATGAACAAGAAATCATATTAAAAATATTTATAATAATTAATCCTATTTTAAGAATAATATATTTTACAATTAATATAAATGTTTGTATGTGTGTATGTATATATATATATATATTGTACTGTTTATATATTATTATTATTTTATACATTATAATTAAAAAATGTATGTATATATATATATATATATATATATATATATATATATATATATATATATATATATATATATATATATATATATAGTACTGTTTATATATTATTATTATTTTATACATTATATTAAAAAATTATATATATATATATATATAAAATGACAAAAATCTTTATTTTAATAATAATGTATTTTACATTAATATAGTATATTATATATAAGTCCCTTCTTTTCATATTACATGTTGTAAGGCCTACTTTTACACAGCCCTTTGGCTCTGGGGTCAAAAGTCTCATTGGTGTAATATCAAGGTACTCTTGGTCTATAATCCTATCACTTGCAGTGACTGGTCAGATAAGGTGGCAGATGAAAAGAGGAGGGTAGCAGACCAAGACATGGTGTCAGACTTTGACCTCAGAGTGGAGATCCTAGCGCTGAGCTGATTTCTTGGCCTCTAGCCGGCTCATGCTTTCTCCTGGTTTAGACATGAAGATTCATTTTGCTCCAGCTAATGTGCCTCTGGTTAGGAGGATCCAGACTGCTGTCGTATTACAGTGGGTCTTCTCTTTCCTGGCGCTCGGTAAGTGCACATGATTTTATTATAGTCTCTTTGCAAAGCCATCAAGTGTTGACATTGAATGAAATCTAATCACAGTCTGTGTCCTATCTCTTACATGAACTGCAAGAGTCATTACTTTTTAAGGTAAATACTTAAACTTAAGTTTAAAGAGATACTCAATAGAATCCCGTTTAAAGTGTTTCTACCTTAAGAAAGATATTATAGCTTTATTGATGTTCTGCATTTAGATAAAATGTGCATTTATGATGATTTGTGATTGGTCCATTGGCTCTCATGTAATAAAAGCTGAGAACAAGAGTATTACATAGAGTATCTGTATGCTGATTTGTGATTGGTTCCATTGACTCTCATATCATAAAATATGAGTGCAAGAGTATTATGTCATACAAATGCCTCTTTCTAGAAAACACATCACTATGTGTTGAAAAAAGCATATATTTTGTTATGTTTGTGACTATGTAGGCCTTTATCAAAGCTTAAACACAGGTCATAACCTCCAGGTCAAAGTCTTTGGTTGGAAAGATCCTGACAGTACATGTATTTATACTGATGTGATTCTTTTTAGCTTGTGCATGTGTATGTCTAATGCACCTGTGTGTTTATTAATTTTTGCAGCCCCCATCTGTATTATACTGTTCTTCTTCCTACTCTGCTACACTCGTTTCTGGCTCATCAGCGTGCTTTATGCCATCTGGTGGTACATCGATTGGGACACACCTTCACGAGGAGGTAGAAAAGTGCCCTTTCTGTGTCAATTACGTGTGTGGGAGTACATGAGAGATTATTTCCCTATAAAGGTGAGTAGGCAGATCTAATGAAGTTTAGCAAAAATGTAGCTTGGTTGTTGGTTGACCTTTAAAATATGATCAGAAGCTGATTTTGTCACTTGTACAAATTGTGAATGAGCTGATTTGACTAGATGACCAGGGTTTAAAATGTAGCTTATAAAAACAGAATTGCATTATATGTCAACAGTGTCTTCTTTTTTGTCATTCTTTTTGCTTTTATATGCATTAATGAACATCAGCATAATAGAGCTTTTACCGAATGAAACCAATGCATTGTTGTTGCTCCTGGGAGGAAAACAAGGCCGGACCATTTGGATAAACAGAGTAACAGATATTTGCGGTCTTAAATAATGAGAGAGCAATGTAATACTGCCATCTACTGTCTATTTATTTTCTGAAAATATTGCAAAGCCCAGAATTTTACAGAATATTTTAATATAGTGTGTTGATTTGCATGAAAATATCATTGTGTTGTATGAAATATGTTCTTTGTAGGAATGCATTTAATAATTTAAATATATTAAAATATTTTGCATTGATTTAGATTTGGTATTGTCATTATTAATGGTTTAGTTTTCATTATTACAGAATGAGCTTTATTGCCATGTATGTTTACACATACGAGGAATTTGTTTTCGTGACAGAAGCTCCGCAGTACAACAGAATGACAGCGACAGAACATAAAACACATAATAAAAGAATAAAAAATACAAATAAGTAGATAGTGAATAACAATATACAAATGACAATTGTAGGCAGGTATATTACAAAATGAAGTTATGTATGTACATATATATTGTGTGCATATATATTGTGTTACAGTCGATCGTTATACTGTATGTAATGGTTTTAAATACACATTCTAAATTGCTGTACCTCTCACAAAACATTATCCTGGGAAAAGAAAAAGCATCAGAATAATTTTATTCCGGTTTTGAAGTGAACATTATGCACTACAATTCAAAAGTTTGGTTTCAGTACGACTTTTATTTATTAATTCATGTATTTTTTAAAAATACTTTTATTTAGTAAGGAGCCATTAAACTTTTGAGTTGTATAGAGTTTATTTTTCATGTATCTGAGGTTTAATGCTGAGTGCACTAATAATCAATAGAGAAAATTTCTGTAAAATGTGGAAAGTTTAAGTTAAGCTGATAAGTACTGCAATATATAGTGGCCAAACTCGCTATACTTGTCGATATGCAGTATACAAATCGTGTCAATCTTGATGAAAGGCTTTGTTTTTCTCAACAGAGTGCATCAAAAACTAAACTGATTTGATTAGCATATCAGGGAAATGTTATCGCTTTGGTAGTTTAACCCTTGATACACTAATCTGTCTTATCTGTATGTACATGGCCATAATGACAGTCTTTTCACCTTCTGAACAACAGAGATGGCATGTGGCCCTAGAAGACACTCTGTGTTCGGAGTGAATGAGTAACTGTAAACACTGTGGGGGATTTAAACCCATGTTCATTACAAGGGTCATGGCCATGATCTTGAAGTGAGACAAAAATACCTATCTCTATGAAAACAACTTAAAGAATCAACGCAATGATTATAGATTATTTTAATTTGGTTTAAATGCTTTATATTTTCTTTACCATTTAAGTTAGTTATTATTCAATGGTCTTTGTATGAATCATATGAGCTCAACCATTTACTCACAATTGTAATTTTTTTCCAAGAGATTTTCCTTTTTGGTAATTGACCATATTATCTGGCTTTGTCCCAGGATTCGCAAGAAGAACAACACATGACTAAATGCGTCATTAGTATTAAAGAGGCCTTGCTGTAGCTAAACAGAGCATTTTTATTCAAAGTGAATAATTGATTAAGATGAAACCTTGCTTCAAGCACCGGTGCAAATTTTCCCTCATCCTTACACAACCTCCTAATCTGAAAGCATATCAGGGATCAGGAAAAAGCAAACCTTTGCTCATGCACATGTTTATTAAAAGAGATGGTGGGAATTTTGTTTCCTTTAAGAAAAGGAAGTGTCTGAGTTATCAAGAACCTACCTCCACGAGTGCAGTGTTATTTCATTATTGGTAACAGTCTTAATAATGGTAATAATGAGAATAAATGTTATCTCATACGACACCCTACGGTGAAACAACAGCATGAGATTAATTGGACCTTATCAAACCAGGATTTAGAAGCGTCAGTTGATTACACTTCTAACCTGATAAAACAATACATGTCCGCTGTGTAACGAGACCTACCTATACTCTACTTTATTTCCCATCTCTACAGCTTTCATTTCATTAGTTTCTGGTAGCAGTAGAACTTTACATGATTAGCAGTCAGAAACACATCTGTGAGAGAGAACATACAGTAGTTAGTGGATGCAACCCTCGCTAAACAACCAAGTTGCAACCCTCGCCTTTGGTGGATACTAAGTGTGGAATGTATAGTAAAAGATCTATGAATGTATGAAAACGTGTTTTCAACATGTTTCTGACAGTACAGTTCATCCTTTTCTAAGAGAACAATTATTTGGTTTTCTCTGAAAAAAACTGTTGTGTTGGAGATTCCAGTCATGGTTTTAGGAAATTCCTGGATTTGTTAATGTCAAGCCAAAGCTACTGTAGCCTACCTCATACACAAATCAGTCTGGCTTGAGTCTGATTTGACTGGTACTGTTCTGTGTCGCTGATAAATTGTTTTAGTGCTCTGTAAACACTTTCAGTGTAGTGATTGGTATTAATAGTTAAGTATTAGCAGATCCTAGATCAGTGTGTAAGGTCATAATAGAGCACTGCATTGCACATGAACAGCACATGATCAATGACCTTTGATATGAAAGAAACCACATCAAACTTATTCACATTCTTTAAAACTCTGAAGTTATTTACATAAAAGTCCTTGTCTCTTTACTAGCTGGTGAAGACAGCTGATCTGGACCCTAGGAAGAACTATGTGCTGGGTTTCCATCCTCATGGTATTCTTGTGGCTGGTGCATTTACGAATTTCTGCACGGAGGCAACAGGTTTTAGCAAACTCTTCCCTGGGCTGAGAAGCAATCTTCTCATGCTGCCTCTCTGGTTCAGAGCCCCCTTCTTCAGAGACTACATTATGTGTGCAGGTCAGCTGCCCTGATCAAAAAAAATATTAACATTAGGCAAACCTTATCACAGGGAAAACAATCTTTAAGATGTAAAGTACCTCAAACTATCATTTTATACTGTTTTACTATTTACACAAGGCAAAATGTGTATAAATATCATAATTTACATGTATTATTTTCTTATTTATATTATTACATGCAGCTATGCCAACTGTTCTAACATTTTTTTCAATGTGTGTGTGTGTGTGTGTGTGTGTGTTCCAGGCTTGGTACCATCGGACAAGGAGAGTGCCAGCTATCTGCTCCGGCAGAAGGGAGGTGGGAACGCTGTGGTCATTGCAGTTGGTGGTGCCCCTGAGGCTTTGGATGCCCATCCTGGTGACTACACCGTACACCTGGCCAATAAAAAGGGCTTCATTAAGCTTGCAATAGAGCATGGGTAAGCGGGAGCTTTTTCCTAAACAGTTAATAGTACATAATGTGTACACTTGGCTTCTTAACTGAGCATTTAATGTCTGTTTAATTAATCCGTTTTGTGTCAGGGTTTATTTAGTGATAATGATCGCATACATTATATCTTATGTATTTCCTCTCTATACTTTTATCAAAAGGAGTGAAGAAATTAGTTTAAAATCTATATGTTTTATTTTTCCTCCAGTGCAGATTTGGTACCTATATATTCGTTTGGAGAGAATGAGGTGTTTGACCAGGTGGAGAACCCTCGTGGCACCTGGCTGCGATATATTCAAGAGCGTCTGCAAAGCATTATGGGCATTTCTCTGCCGCTCTTCCATGCACGAGGAGTTTTCCAGTACAGCTTCGGCTTAATGCCCTACAGAAAACCCATCAACACTGTTGGTAAGAGCAATCAAATATTAATCAAATATCATCATTGTCAGGTCAAGGTTAAGAGTAAATTAAAGCCATATTCCAAATCTGTTCCAATAACTTTCTGCAGCCAAAGCTAGACAGATGCAATAACCTCTCTCTCATTTCTTAGCCTTTTATTTGTTGTACTGTACCAGTGCACAGGTCTTATCTGTTACCACTTTTAGACTACTGTAAACAGGTCCAAACCATTGCAAAACTTTGATAGTTCAAGCATGCTATTTGCTTTTTAGCAACCCTAGAGAAATGTCGGACACAGTCATATTAGCAAACGTGAGTTGAATCGATTGCTGGGCCTCACAGATCTATCTCTCATCTATCTGTCTGTCTTGCTATCTAGCTAGCCATTTGTCTGTCTGTCAGTTCATTCATCTGTAGCAACAAATGCATTCAAAGTCATTTCACATTTGTGTTTTCAGTTATGAAGGTAATATATATTGTCCTTTCTATCTTCTTCAAGTGGGTAGGCCGATTCCAGTAGAGAAAAACATGAAACCAACACCAGAAGAACTGGATGTGTTTCACCAGCGCTATATGGATGAACTCACACGCCTGTTTGAGGAGCACAAAGGAAATTATGGTGTTCCTGAAGACGCTCACCTGCTGTTCCAGTGAGAGGATCACTGAATTGACTCTGTGTACCTATGTGTTTATGAGAGAGAGAGAGAGAGAGAGAGAGACAGAAAGAGAGTTATGTCTCATTCGTACATTGTCAGCTTTTAAACCATTGCTGCTGTTTTTGTTATCAACCAGTTGTTGAATATATAATGACAAAATAAATGGAATTTTAATCTCCTGATAAATGCAATGTGTAATATAAAGCAGCTGATGCTTAGACATGCTCCAAAAATGGCAACACTTTCCCAGTGAAACTTTCTGTATGCTTACAAAAGTATTGCATTCCTTTGTGTTAACTCACAAAACATTCACTGGTTTTGTAAGCCAACCCAAAGTTTTTGAGAAAATGTTTATAATCTTCATTATGAAAATATAATTTTTCTGCCAATCTTTTTTTTTTTCTCTTCATTTTTTCCCATCACATCTGTGGTGTAATAAAAAAAAAAAGCATTGGTCAGGGACACAGTGCATGATAGTTACTGTACCTGGAATCTTTGGTCTAATCTTTGTGTGCATCTTGATATGTGTGTACTGTGTAGAGTAGGGGACATGTGTGCATGCTTTGCGGCAGAGCATGGAGGTGTGTATGTCTATAAACATGTGTAGGTATTTTTAAGAAACAAGGGAATTTGTGTACTTTGATCCTATTATGATCCTTATTTTGGTGTTCAAGAAAAACAGTTGTGTAACATCAGTATTGGGCTATCAGAGCTATGAGGTCTGCATATATAGTCTGCATAACATGAGTCTCCCATATCAGTATATATATATATATATATATATATATATATATATATATATATATATATATATATATATATATATATATATATATATATATATATATATTTAAGTGATCATTTATATATATTTTAAATAATTATCTTTTATTTCTATAATATATGCATCATTATTTCATCTGGTTTCTTCTGTGCTTTTTGTATGGAAGATGTAATTACATCACATCTCCAGCCCGATATCAAATAGTTCTATTATCTCTTATCTTGATCTGAAAATCTGATATTATAATTATTAATTGCTATTTTTTTATAACAAAAAGAGCGTTTTTTTTTTTCATTTCAACAGCACCTTATCTGCACCAGGGGGTAAAAACATGCAGTGGATGGCCACTATTGCACAGGACAAAACAATATCTACACACTTGTAAGAATACTGTCCTGCCATATAGACATCACCTTGACATACAGTAATCACCACTGATAAGATACTCCTAGATGTAATGCAGAATCTTTCATTTTCTGTGAAGCTTCTTTTGCAATGATTTGTATTGTAAAAAGTGCTATACAAATAAACTCGAATTTAATTTAATTGAAAAATAGTCAGTCATAAAGAAGATACCAAAACATTATCTGTTTGAGCATCTGACAGTTTAAGACATTTAAGTATCAGTGCATGTCAATTAAAGCCAACACATGAGAGATTAAAGTTCAAAGGCCAACTAAATGATTTCTGCCAAATGGACGATTGATATTGATACAGTACAAATTACAGTGAGCTTGAGCAATTTACCGTCTAGACTGAATATATATTTCCTCATCAGAATTGGCTAATTATTGGTGCAGTACCCATTAAACGTTTTATTATCAGTTTTTACCTACTGTGACATCAGATATCAAAAGACCTTGAGTAAATAGTTATCATAAAATATTATTCAGAACTAGTTCATAAACTATCAAAAACTATTTCATAAACTTTAATATTGTAAAACCCCAAATTGCTCAGATTTCTGAATAAAAATTGCAACCACAAGAAATTTACGCAAAAGTTCACAATTGCATAACAATATACTGTGTATTATATAAATACACCAAATATAACTATTCATATTTCAAGCTGCTGATAATATGATTGAGCTGCTGATGATCAGATAGATCTAAAGGTGACTGGTCTCTCTGCCATCTGAGCGCTGGCCAGTCCTGGCTAGAACAACAGGCCAATGAAGGTCACTGGCAGTAACACCGCTGACCGTGGCATTGTGAAAAAGAAAAATGGTGAATTATGAACCAGCTAATGCTCCTAATGGACATTTAGTCTGGCAGGCTGCTATCTCTCACTAATTTAACTTTTTTCACTCTTTAGTTTCTCGATTCCAAAGCCCATTGAAGTTTTGTATAATTACCTGCAAGTGTTATTTTTATAAATAGAATATTTAAGTCTTGGTGTAGAGTAAATACTTCCCGTTGAAATATATGAGAAAAAAAGGAGCAATTAATGATTGTTTGTGTCACACAGAAGAAAGTCATGTTTGGAATGACTTGAGGATGAGGAAATGATGACAGAATTTAAGAGCAGTACTTGTCTGCATTCTAGCTTAAAATCAATGCTTTACTGTCAAGTGCCTTTCTCTGTGGCAAAAATAGTAAATTTTTAAGTTGATTGCATTTTTCGTGTATTCAGTCATATCTATCATATGTTTCTGTACTGTTTTATTTATTCATTTATTTAATCCAAAGTAAGGCCCTTTAACCCAGCAAAACATTCACAGGCGAACTCATGTGCTTGGATGGCCTGGATTTGTGCAGGGCCGAATTTGAACCCTATGCCAGTCCTGTAAAGTGTAGACATTATGGACAATCAGTGTTGGTCAGTAAAGCATGAGGGCGGGGCTAAAGTCTTCTCCACCTGATTGGCTGGGCACCCATCCACGTCTAGTTTACCTTCACAGACCTTTAAATCCTCCAGATCAGTTGAAGCGATAACCAGACATAGCCAAACATCTCAGCGTCATGTTTGGCTTGTAAGTTTGAAGAAATTCATCAGACAGGAGCAGTTTTTGGAATTAAAACTTGACAACTTTTCGTCATAAAATATTGCAGACAGCGAAGGCGGTTATAGTTTGATTGACAGCGATTTCTATGCTCCTCCCCCCGAGGCGCTTAAATGACAGGCGCGCGCCTGTGAGCTCGCGGCTGACGCCAGTGAGAGAGATGCTGTAGAGCAGCTCAACTTCCAGCAGCGAGTTATTACTCTGTTAAAAATATTATTTGTGCCTCAACAATGAAAACCATACTCGCTGCGTATTCCGGTGTGAAAAAGGGTAAGTAAAAATATCTTCTGAAATAATTGCATTTTAATTGAATTTAGTGTTGTCATTTACTAATGAAATGTAATACATTGTTGTCCTTTATATACATGTTTTAGTTACATATCATATGTATGTAAAACACACACACACACACACATTATATATAGGCCTATGTATGTATATATATATATATATATATAATTATAATTATTATTATTTGTTAACAGGACGTCCTCCTATCTAGGATGTGATCATAGTTAAGTTAGACACTTAAGTGAGATTCATTTAGTCTCCATCTTGTTACAATCATCGAGAGGGAATGACAAGTGTTACATGACCATCGGTGTCTGATGTTTGTTGTTATTTTCAGTCAGGATGGACTCATTAATATAGGATTATTTTGTCTTGTGATCTGATCTCAGTGACTGTAAGAGAAGTGTGTGTATGTGTGCTTCAGTGCTGCATCTAATCTTTTTTGCACTGTGTAAAATTAGCTTGAGTTTTGTGAATAATGAATTAGAAGTAATAGCAAAGAGTCATTAGTTTATTTCATACATCTTCAGGGAGTTTTTTTTCTGAGATTTTAGGAGTTATTTGGCATCAGATCACATTTTATGCACAAAAAACAAACCGAATGACACCATTCTCAATTGACATCATCACGGTTCGTCACAGTCATGATATGCATGTCAGTATTTATTCCTAGGCTACAGACAGACCTTGCCATAGAGAACAAGCGTTCCCACAACATTAAACTGGTTAATACCAATTCTCCTTTAAATCCCATATAGGCTCGGGCTCCAGCATCCTCTCAGCCTTACACGACCTGCCCTCCGTCCCCTGGCTGACACAATCCAAGATCATGAAATATCTGCAGGTGATCTCTGTCCTGCAGTTTGTCATCACATTTCTTGCCATGGGTGAGTGGAAGAGTTAAGTTCACTGTGAGACTTAAATTGGCAATTTAGAGAATTTACAATGTAGGACATTGTGTTGCCTTACTGAAATGAATTAATTTCAGTGTTTAAAACAATAGTTTTCCCCAAAAATAAATAAAATAAAATTGGATAAAAAATGTGTTGAAACATGTGCAGCTCGCTCACCCTTCATCTTGGTCATCCAAGATGTAGATGAGTTTGTTTATTCATAGGAACAGATTTGCAGAAATGTAACATTACGTATCCTCAGCAGTGCATGGGTGCAGTTAGAATGAGAGTTCAAACAACTGATAAAAACATTACAATAATCCACAAGTAATCCAGTCCATCAATTAATAGCTTGTGAAGTGAAAAGCTTTGAGTTTATAAGAAACAAGTCCATCACTGAGAAATTCAAAATGTTGATTTCAGCTAAAATATGAGTCCTCTATCCATAATATTGCTCCAGTGAAAAAGCAAAAGCAAAAATCATTCTAAACCAATATGTTGGTGAATTTTAATATGAGAGAACAACAGAGGATGGACTTTTTCACTGGAATTAGTGGATTATTATGGATTATGGAGTATTTTGGTGAGAAGTTAAAAGGCTTGGAGGATTTTTTTTTCTTACAAACAGTCGTGTGGATTACTTATGATGTATTAATCAGCTGTTTGAAGTCTCATTCTGACGGCACCCATTCACTGCAGAGGATCCATTGGTGAGCAAGTAATGTTCAATTTCTACAAATCTGTTCTGACAAAGAAACTAAATTGTATGAATGGAGGTTTAGTAGAATTTCAGCTAAATATTCTTTTTGCTCTTCTAGGCATTGGCTGCTCTTTGCTGCTGATGTACATGTTTTGCACAGACTGCTGGGTAATTGCTGCCATTTACACCGCCTGGCTAATCTATGACTGGAACACCCCTAAACAAGGTAACCTTTTCATTCTTTTCCCTGATTAAAGCATGCCATTCATGATTCAATCTGTTGAGAAGTGTAGGATGCTTGTTGTGACTGTGTTTGCATTTGAATTCTTTGTTATTGTTCAAATATCTTAGGAGGCCGCAGATCGACCTGGGTGAGAAACTGGACTGTGTGGAAATACTTTAGAGACTATTTTCCCATAAGAGTGAGTGATTTACGTCTTATACAACATCACAGTTTAAGGAAATAAAAATAAAGGCCTAACCACTGAACAGCTAATAGTTACATAAATAAAGATTATCCTCAAATGGAATTAGGAAATATAAGGACTATGCAAATCCTCCAGTATTTATATATAGATTTAAAGGGACAGTTCATTCAAAAAAGACCTAATATTCTCATATTCTTTTCCAAACAATGTCTTGACCTTTCACTTTTTTATTTTTAAATGTTCACCCAAATTACATTTATATAAATGGTGATAGTGTGAAATATTATTACAAATTAAAATAACTTTTCTTTTTGAATATTTGAAAATGTATTTCAGCAGTCATTATTGCAGGCTTTAGTGTCACATTGTTCTTCATAAAACATTCTAATTTACTGATTCTGTGTTCAAGAAACATTACTTATTATTATTATGGTGAAATTATTCTGCTTAATGGTTTTGGTGGAAACTGTGATATATTTTTTAGGATTCTTAAATTAAAAGTTCAAAGGAATACAATTATTTTTTGTAACAAACGAAAAGTCTTTACTGTCACGTTTTAATAATTGAATGCATCGTTTCTAAATAAAAACATTCACTTGTTTAAGAAAATTTTACCGACCCCAAACTTTTGAATTGTAGTTTATATATTCTGGCCAGTGTCCAATGTGTAAATATGCATTGATAAATCTGTTAAGTGCAAAGGGGAAAAGATCAAAGATACATTTTATCAGCCATTCGTTTCGTCCTGTTCTTTTCTCTGCTAGACATTGCTGATGGGTGGATCTTGATGTGAGTTGTAAGTGCACTGCTAGACTTTGCTCGTCCTGATCAGTAGAAACTTAATCACTGAGCAGTTGTTTTTCTTGTGTCTTACTTATATGGCAGAGTACAGGCCTCTGTACAACAACTAGGTGATACAGAAACTTTACCAGCACTAAATTATGATCCAGACACATTATTATACAAAATACATATTGTATAATACACATATACAAATGAACATATACAAATGAACATGAAACAAATATTTGCATGATGAAAGAGAATAAAAGTAAACCTTTAACTCACTGACAGACTTCTCTACAATATAAATCCTTAAATACTGGTCTAAGAAAAAGTTATTTAATGCAAATGTTCATTTGAAGTATTCATATTCAGTCAAAACCACAGTCAACTCTTAATATAAGAAATATACAGTATATGTGTGAGACAGTCAGGACTCAAAGGAAGGCCCTGTGTGTGCCAGTTGGCTTGGACGTTTACCTTGCAGAACATGTAGTGTGTTTAGTCACATGATGAAATCATCACTTCGCGTAGTGTTACAGTGCGTGCCAGCTGCTTTATGATAAGCATGAAGAGAAATAAGGTCAGTGGTGACTAAAGAGTTTTGCTTAAGAGTTCAGTAGGTGTAAAATGTAAAAACGAATTTGGTTCAAAAATGGGTTCAAATAAGAACTAGATACAAACAATAGACAAATAGAAACGATAGAAAATAATAACATGACTATTTCACCGGAACGATCCCTCGCTCACAGTTGTGTGTTTATTTTCTTCACTTTTCATCAGTAAAAACGTTTCTGGTTTTTATCAGAGACAATTTATAAGAGACCAGCCACTTCCTCAATCCTCAATACAACTATTTAAGGAAAACCCGTAATGGCAAAGATGGCAGTTGTATGCACATGTCCCGGTCCTCCCGCTGGAAAGCCAATCATCTGCTTTTAACAGTCAAGCCCGGGAAACATTTAAGCCTATCGTCTGGTTCCACTGACGTATGCGCACAGTTTAGGAACCATTGCGCATGCGTAGTAAAAGTATAACCTGTGGGGAAAAAGGTGTTTTTAACATTATTTTGAGGAAAAAAAAAAATCATCTAATTTTTTCAGCGATTTTTATCATATTTTACTGCTGTTTCTATACATGCAGTTTTTATGTTCCGGTGACCAGTGAAAGTGCAGTTTTGACTCTCTGTCCATTCATTTAGATAGGAGCCTGGTCTTGTTAGTCTGAAATAGCTGCCCAGAGGCGTTGCCAAGATGGCGACAAAGTGGCACGACTTGCCTAAAAGGACTTTGTTTTTATTCAGCTCAACTACAACCATAGCCATTCTTTTGTCCATAGCAGGGATTTCCTGCATGTCATAAGTTATAACTTCTATGAGTCTGTTTTGGACTTTGTGTGCAAGAGCGCCCTCCGGCTGCGAGCATGAATGAAACATGCGCTGAATGAGAGTGCACTCCTGATATTCACATCTCCTCATTTTGGATAGAAATACAACGTCAGGTCATGCAAAGACTATCGATACTGTCTCTTTGAATTTAAATGTAGATTTAAATCTGGAAACATGTAGATTTAAATCTACATGAACACACCTGCCTGAACAAAATGCAGGAGACGGGTTTACATTTTATTAAAATAAAATATTTATTAAATATAAAAAATGCAGCTAACGTTGTTCTACAGAAAAGCAATATAAACAAACATCCGTTCTCTTTTTTTTTGCTGTTTAAAGGGTTAAATTGCATTGAGGGATCTTGTCTTTTTATGTTATCTGAGTGAAAACTATTCATACTTTGAATTATTATTATTACAGTATTTATTAAAAAAACTTAGAGTGCATTAAAATAATCATCATAACACTGATAAAACAGGCTTATACTAATTTTTGATTTTCTCATCCTCCGAATTATACTTATCAATCCTGTTTTTATTATCATTAAAAAAAATACAAATAACAGGCAACAGGAAACATTCCATAGACTAGACTTTCTCTAAGCCTCCTCCAGGAGGTTATACCATCCAGTCTGACACAGCATCTGTCTTAAAACCTTTTTTCATCCACTCATGTCATTATGCAATACTGCCTGTTTGATTAGCTGTTCTTATGTACACAGGTTATGCATCTTTTACTTTCTGTACATACTCTGAGTGCAGAGAGTGCATTCATTTCCTAACTGTTGCTCCACTCTACAGTAATATCAGCTGCAAGGCTGCAGTTAATTATCTGCTGAAAAGAATATATATTAGGACAGCAGATTAGTGCTTAATGATAATTCTTGATAAGAAAATGTGATCGTGAACAATATAATGTACACACAGGTTTATTGTAACTGTGTCTGAGTTACGAGCATTTATTGCCTTTAGCTAGTATACCATTACTGACCTACGTCCTAAATCTAGGAAAATAGGTCTGTGTAATGGCAAATATATATTCAAGAGCTGTTAAAATTTAATTTAATTATTTACCACTGTGATTTTAAGCATCACATCCTGTCTCTATAGTCATACAAAAAACATTGCAAATGTAATTTTGTCATTGAAGTTGAATTGACCACTTTTTATTATTTTATTTATTATTATTTACAGCTCATCAAGACACATAACCTGCTTCCCAGCCGAAACTACATTTTTGGCTATCACCCTCATGGCATCTTCTGTTTTGGGGCTTTTTGTAACTTTGGGACCGAGGCCACAGGATTCTCCAAGATATTCCCTGGAATCAAGCCGTCTCTTGCCACATTGGCTGGAAACTTCCGCTTGCCAGTCTTTAGGGATTACCTGATGTCTGGAGGTACATATAACGCCATATTAGTTTCTTTTTGTGGATCAAAGCTTTCATGAATTCATTGCCTGCAGTTGCATCATGTGACACTGAGTGAACATCAAACTGACTCAAGGCATGAAGTTCAGTTTTGGCTGTTGAAAAAAGGGGAGCATGCTTGTCCTCTCTGTGCTGTAGATAAGAATCCTGTAGTCTATCAAGGACCTCTGAGCTTTGTCCTATTGAGGCACAGCCCTGCATGTGCTGATGTCAATATTTTTGAAGAACTTCTGTTGAAACCTGCCCTATGTACCCGCAGATTGATCGAATTTTCTTCCAGTCTCTTATAAGAAACAAACGTCAATAGTTTCTTAAAAAATGTAAAACAAATATTTCCTCAAAAATTCCAATAATATAATATGTTTATCTGTAACCGTTTGATTCAGTAAAATGAACTAACTCATAGAGACATCTGTCCTCGAGTCAGACTTTACTAGCTGTGTTGGATATTTTTGATTTAGCTACTAAAACGAAACGGTTCATAAGAGTTATTTGTTCGGGAGTTGCAGTACCCTGAATGCAGTGTATATTTTTGGTTCACTAAAAAGAACTGACGCATAAGAGTCATTCATTCAGCAATGAGATTACATCGGTCTCGCTTTGCTGTGTAGATTCAGTATAAGTGTTTCTGTACTGTTGTTGAATAAAACGTCTATCGCTGGTATTTGGTTTTGCCGTTCTCATTTACATTTGTAAGCATATGCAAGGATTTTTCTCAGAACCGAAAAGTATTTAAAAAAAAGCACATTTCATAAGGTTCGAAATAATTCTAAATATATATATAGATCAGTGTTTGCAAACTGTGCTACACTAACCATAGTTTAACAATGGTAGCTTATTTAAATTGGTAATCAATCCGCAAAAAAAATTAAATAAATAAAACCCTTGTTATTATACTTTTACTAGGCTATAATAAAACCATGGCTCATTTTTGCAAAGGAATAAGACATGAATGACATTCATAGTTGTAAACCATGGATTTAAAAATGTTTTTCAGAAGAACAACAGTTTTTTTACCTAAATATTTTGACCTAAACATATTTAAGTACCCGCTAAGGTTTTAGGTTATTATTGCGATAAGTTAACAATGCATTTGCATTTTTATGATTCTCTGATGTTGCTTTTTTATGAAGTGTTTTGTTTTATTAATTGTTTTTATTTGAAAATATTTATTTTGACTAATTAAATGCTACATTTCTGTGATTTGTTTGTTACCTTTTCATCAACTCAAAAACGTCCTGCAGTTCCTTCATAAACCCCAGTTTGGGAAACCCTGGTAAAACGCTCTACATCCTTCTGTTTCTCAGGTATCTGCCCAGTAAACAGAAACTCCATTGACTACCTCCTGTCTAGTAACGGT
Organism: Carassius auratus; assembly: GCF_003368295.1. Classification (NCBI taxonomy): domain Eukaryota; kingdom Metazoa; phylum Chordata; class Actinopteri; order Cypriniformes; family Cyprinidae; genus Carassius; species Carassius auratus. Next base: position 11,830,029 of record NC_039277.1, on the reverse strand, counting down.
ACGGGCAACGCTGTGGTCATTGTGATCGGAGGGGCTGCAGAATCTCTGCACTGTACCCCAGGAATGAACTCTGTCACACTGAAAAAACGCAAAGGTTTTGTGAAACTGGCCCTCAAGCAAGGGTGAGAACTGCAAATCATTTCCCTCACCACCTTCCCAGCATTGTTTACTTCGGCATTACTTGCTTACTCCACAAAAACAAGTTCCTAGTGCAAATTCTTCCCTGCATGTTTCACAGGGTTTTAAGACACAATTACACTGAAACAGTTGTTTTTTTTTTTATGTAAAATTAACCACTGCAGATTCTCTGTGTTATAACCATTCTTATAACCTGTTCCTGTTCCCCTTTCAGTGCTGATCTGGTGCCTGTCTACTCATTTGGTGAGAATGAGGTTTACAAGCAGCTGATTTTTGACGATGACTCTTGGTGGCGAATGGTTCAAAAGAGACTTCAGAAGATTTTAGGTTTTGCCCCCTGCCTGTTTCATGGCTGTGGACTGTTCTTCCCCGAGTCCTGGGGTCTTGTACCGTTTTGCAAACCCATCACTACTGTTGGTGAGTAATGCCGTGTTTGATGTGTTATAGTCGTAATGTCTTCTAGAAAATCACGACTTTTCTTGTTAGAATTTTCATATTCAAGTTTAATAAAGAAAATAAAACTTATTGTATAAAATGTATTAAATAGGTATGAATATGTGTATATATAGATTTCGATAAAGTAAATAAAATGCAATATTGATAAAATAAATAAACAATAATTTAAATATAATTTATGTATATGTATATGCACAGGTGTAATAAATTAGTTTAATACATCATTTATTAACTTAATTATAATTATTATGTATTTATTTAATTATTTATTTATTTTTATCAGAAATAAATATAATAGTATGATAAATATACATAAATAATAAATACAATGTTTTAAAAATATGGTATATTGAAACTTCATATGATATTATTTACAGGTTTCATACTTATATTTAGATATATTTAAATATGTTAATAACCTTTAAATCCTATATATGTGTGCTTTAAACTGGCACAAAGCAGTTTACACGGGTTATAATGAGACAACCTAAATATAGTTAAATTCAGTTCAAGGACAGTCTCTGTGTTGATAGAGGCGCTCTTTCATTTTAGTCGATATTCGCTGACATCAGAACCACATTAATGGTTAAAAATTAGTCATTTGTTGACATGATCTTGGTTTGACTGGAGTTTTTAATGTGTCTTTTCACTACAGTTGGTGAACCCATCACAGTCCCAAAAATCGAGGAGCCGACTCAGGACGTCATAGATATGTACCATGCCATGTACATCAGGTCCCTCAAGTCTCTCTTTGACAATTACAAGACCCGTTTCGGTCTAAATGAGAGTGACACCCTTCAAATTCAATGAAAGACAGCATAGAGGAATAAAAACTCCATAAAAGACTCTGGAACATCTGCCTCCCAACTGAAGTGCCTGTTCAGAGAAGGTGAAAGAAATCAAAGCTGTTTCTGTTCATAGTAATTACAGTAAACTGTACTGAAATGTACTGTACCACGTGGGATGCAGTGAATCTAACCTGTGTCACTTCTGCTTGTTGCCACTGGGTGGCAATGTGCAATAAACACTACAACGATTGCTGTCAAGTGAAATCCAGATTTTTTCGCTTGTGGACATATATTCCTACATGGCAATACATTTACAAGTTATGTATTTAAGGTTTGCCCCCATTATTTTACTGCACAACCAACGAAGTTATTGCCTCGCAAAAAAAAAAAAAAAAAAAAAAAAAAAAAATCAATCACAGTGTGGTTGTGTAACCAAAGAGTGGAGGTGAAGCAAAAGTGATTAATTTGTGGGAATAAGTTGGAATAAATATAAAGAAAATTATCCTAAGGTAAAAGAGGAAGAAAAAGTGAAGTCTAGAAGGTGAAGATTATAATGAATATCTGTAAATGTGTGATGATATTATTGGAATGCTAATGAATGCTGGTCATTTTTTTTTCTGTAACACTATTGATAATTCACCACAGAAGTATTCATTTTGCATATATAAGTTGCACAGACATGCTTTGCTGAGCTCAAGCAAATAGTTTACCTGCTACTAACATTGCAGCCTTCAAATAAGTTCAGTTTTCACCGTGTCCCCCAGTTACAAGTATCAGACATTTATTTCAGAAACAAATGCTGAAGAGACCTCAAACGTGTTTGCATGCCAAATCAAACAAGCATTTTAACTTGAATTCAAGTGCCAAAATGTATGTATGCAATCATTTTTAACCTGAGATATTAAAGTTTTTACTGTGATTGTTTATTCAGTGGATTCAGGGGACCTTGCTCTTGATAGGTTGATAATAAGCAATTACTGTACATGCTGACATTTAACCAAGGTTTTACAGTTGTGAATATATAATAAATGCTAAAGTGTCAATCTCTGATATCAGCTGTCAATGGTGTCTATGAAATCCTGATTCTTTAAAGTAAACTTTTATATGTTTTCAGAATAAACATTTATGGGAAGAATACTATGTGCTGTCTTTTTTTGAGCCACAACACTGTCCTTAATACATAAATATTCCTATATATATATATATATATATATATATATATATATATATATATACATTTGAGATTTATTATTAGACCAAAGTCTATGGGTCTTTTAAGAGGTTTTTATTATATATATATATAATAAAAACCTAATATAAATAACAATAAGGCTATATAACTAAATCTGTATCTTTTGAGAAAATTCAACATAATATGTAAATGTTGATATTTTATTTGAATGTAAATTCAAATAAAATCTGGTAAACCAAATAACACATTCAAAGAAAAATCCAGGATATAAGATACATTAAAAGATGTATCACACTAGCATGTTTAGATGTTAACAAAGCAACACGTGTCACTGCAGTGAACAAAGATACATTTCTTGGACCCAGAAACTAAGATGGATCCTCTTTTGGGCAAAAAAAAAGTGTACCTGGGACCTCTAATTTGATTGGCTCATATTAGTGAGGTGAGGCACACAGCCATGACTGAAAGATATTGATTTAGTTATTGTATCTAGGTCACTAATTGCTTACTTATGTTAAATATTTCACAAATGTAAAATACTCCAACTAAATGTCGTTTATATACATATATATATATATATATATATATATATATATATATATATATATATATATATATATATATATGTATATATATATATATATATATATATATATATATATATATATATATATATATATATATATATATATAATTTAGAGGACAAGGTTTTCAAGACTGTTGCCTTCTTATTAGTAAAATTCTAGGCAATGGCGCCCTCTTGTGCTTCATGCACAGTTAAAACAAACAACAACAACAACAAAAAATTGATTGTTATATAATGACTAATTTGCAATTATTAATTTTTTTTTATATATAATTACAGCCACCAAGAACAAAACAATTGTCGTTTTATAAGAACCATGGAAGTGTATTGTACATTATAAATGTTATGCTCGTATAGATGCAGCGCCCACCCTGATATCGCGGTTAACGGGAGAACACACCATAGACAGTAAGGAACAAACGGGTTTCATTCAGCACTCCGCCCGTTGATCACGTTACTCAAACACTCGGCCCCTCACTTCCTCATTTTTGTAGGAACACAGAGCGCAGCATGAGTTTCTAAAGGCCTCCATCCGCCCTTTTCCTTTCGATTGACAAGCCCTCCACCAATCAACTCAGAATATCCATTTACGTCACCAAACATCTATTTTAGTGACAGCGTCCTCAGCCAATAGGCATCATGCGAGGGTTTGCCGATCAAGGTCGCGGTTATGGCTTCCTAATACTTTGTTTATGCCGCCGTTGCACCCCAGTAACTGCATTTAGCGGGCTCAGTGTACGTTATATGACAGATCTGCACGTTTGCGAAGAAAGCTCGGAATCTGACACCTTCGTGCCCTTGAGTTTCTCGCCGATGGGGCTGAGTTGTACTGCTGAATGAGGCGATCGCCTGTGGTACCGTAGAAGGATGAACTCCATCGCCGGTCGGGATCTCGCAGTGTCCGCTGGAGCTGTCAGCAGCAACCCCGGAGCAGCATCATCCAGAGTCCTGCATGTGGAGCTCACATCACAACAGGTACACCTGCATCCAGCCATATGACCCATACTTGTCCGCATGTAGTGTGTGAATGTCTAGATTACAGATCTGCTTGTGCATGATGTGTCACATGTCACCGGATGATCATAACACTGGGCCTCCATGTCCAGTTAAGCTCTGGTCAGCTTTTATGAATTCTGTGGAGTAAGAAATAGAAATAGAAATATGAGAAGCAATAAATAAGACGTTGTTAATATTGAAGAGTTGACTTGTTCATTAAATATACTAGACCAGGTATACAGTGTAGAGTCTGGCTGTCATGTCACGGTGGATCTTCAAACTCCAGACAGCATCCTAATATGTATAATTCATGCTTGAAAGATTTTAAAAATGGCTGGGAAGGTAGTGGTGGTGCTGTCTTAAAGAGTGAGCTGTGCTTTACTCCATTGCACTGCAGCCTTTTTGACAGCACTCACATAAATGATTAAAAAATGATGTTATGCTTTAAGATTGACACACATTGTTTTGGGGGTCTAGTCTACAAAGAAAGACCCTAGTTATGAATGTTTGGTTCACTTGGTTTCTATTTAGAGTTTAATAGTTGACATTTAAATGGTTTATCAGCCAGATAAAAAGTATTATAGTGTTTATATTATTTTTGTGTATATTATTATTTAAAAACGTTGATATTAATAAATAGTGATTTGTTGTTGATGTAATGCTTGATTGCCTTTAGAGAGTAACTGTGATTGTGTGTGTTGTAACAATTGCAGTGTTGCAATACACAAAGCGCTCATACACGCTCTGAATCTGAGAGTAGGCTTCAGTTATGTGGAATGATAGTCATATCGTGCAGCAATCTTCTGTTTAATCACATCACTGGTTCCTGGGAAGTGTTCTGTGGATCGCAGGTTTTCCTGTTAAGCATTGTCTGTTGATGACTTGGCATTCTGTGAAGGGAAATGTTGCATTACTGCAAAAATTGCTTCAAAAATGTCGTGTCATGGCTTTAAGGAAAGAACCAACGAAGTGTTTTTTTTCTGTACAATACTGTTGTACTGTACAATATAATAATAACAATTATTATATGTTTTACCTTACATGCTTATTTTTTTATTTCATAGTTATATTTGTTAAATTATAGTATACCATAACATTGTGAACAGAAATTGTTTTTTTACATTGCAATTTAGTAGTAGTAGTTTTAATAGTTGTCTGTAATAATTTTATTAATAATTGTTCAGTAGTAGTAATAATAATTGTTTCGTAGTCACATTGATATATAATTTGGAAAACTTTTGGTCAAATTGCGTAACACTACAAACAAACTTGGCATTTTTTTTGCAAGCATTTAAAAAAAAAAAAATCACAATTGTAATTTTACAGACTACAACTTTTTCTCCTGTTATTGTCATATCCTGTTCTGTTAAAAACTGAAAACACTGTTACCAAAAACTGAAATGTGAAACCAAATGTGAAGTCCTACTCACATGACAGTGGCGTGTCAGAGCTTGTCACACCTGTCTGAATTTTAATTTACAGGAAACTGTTGTTATGACACCAATTGCTTTGGCACTCACACCAGTCACTTGTGACTCTCTTACTGCTTGAGGCAAAGTCCTAAAGGACTACTGTTATGGACTACACATGACCTCTGTCACACCCTTGAACGCTGTTCTTTTGCTATGCAGCAGAAGAGCATTGCTATTCAGTGTGATGGGATTCATCCACTTCAGCATAATAAGGGGAAAGTTCATCATACACTAGCTTGTTTGTTCCTTTGCTAGTTAAGTAGTATGTTAACCTAGTAAATTGTACCACTGAAATTCAGCATTTCAGAGTCTGGGACAAACTGACCCTGGATGTTCCTCAGCGTTTTCTTGTCTGAAACAAGACAGAAATGGGGGAACGCTGAACAAAGTGTGGTGTGTTCCTGTAGCTTCAGTAATCCTGTGGGGCATCCCATGACTTAGATTTAGTATTTAATGCCTCACGGCCGGCGCTGGAAATTCTCTGTGGCTGGTTGTGATGAAAGCCGGTCAGGTGAAAACTTTAGTGTGCTAAACTCTCAGATGAAATGTTTTATTGAAATGGTTGTGGCTCTATGCTTTAAATCCGGTAACTCTGGTGTTTCTCTCCATCTCATGTTCTGTAGATTAGGATCATGAGATCAACTTTTATCTTTTATGTGTGAGTGGGGAAAAAGTGTATATAATTGTAATTATTCGTAAAACTCTTATGGTTTTTCATCAATATTTACAATGAAATGGTAACTTTTATTTAATTTTATTTAATTTTACCCAGACTCCAGTTGGAAAACCCTTTTATTGGTAAATATTATGGCTGCATAATTATTATAAAGTGTTCGGGACTCATCATGTTGGCTTTTTGTTCAGTGTCCTGTGCCATTAACGGCTAGTTTTTAAGACACCGAGTCAAGTTGAAGTTTCAAAAACACATCTTGAGACCCCTGCATTCGGTTTAATTCTATTATGCTCCATCTAGCTGTTTAATGTAAACACCACCAAAGAAATGTTCACATTCATGGTCAGGTGAACCTGAAGCATGTCAAATTACACAAGGCTTCTGTAAGACCAATTGTTGGACTACTTATTTATGCAACATCCGTATATGGGTCTCTTTCTTGTTTTTTCCTCCTTTTTAAGCTATGAAAGCTCTAAAGTCCTTTTTTCCCCTTGGCTCCAGTGGATTTGTGCCCGATGTGCGGTGCTGATGTCATGCTTTGGTCAGGGTGGAGGACTTGGCTTTGTAGTGATGTGACGTGACACTCACAATGATGTTTTGTGTCTGTGTGTTGGTCTGTTCCTGTTCACTGTCAGTTGTTTGTGATGAAAAATGGAGAACTGTGACTACTACTAAAAGTACTACTAAACATTCAGATTTTATTGCATGCGTGAGCCAGTAAATTGGAGACATGATGTCAGTGAGTTGGTCATGATGATTTCCATTGACCGCTCAAATGGCTAATGGCAAAAACCACCGTAAACTCATTTATACTGAATGTTTTTCCTTCACATATGTGTTTTTTTATGATGAGTATGTAGAGACTCGTTGATGTACAGGTTATGAAAGTAAAGTAATAACGTCAAATGGCATCTTTAAAACATTAATATCATCTTTTTTTTTATTCCTCTGGTATCTCTCACTAACCATCTTCCTCTCTTTGTCTCAACAGAGGCGTTTACGTCACTTGCGGAGCATAGCAGCCCGTAATATTGTGAACAAGAATGGCTCTCCTCTTCTCGACACTTACTTCACCCTTCACCTCTGCCAGGAAGATCGGATACCTCGAGGTGACTAAAGCCAGCTAAACTCTGAATGTTCACTTAATTTATTAATTAAAGTGTAGTGTGTAATTTCTGCGTCACCAGTGACACCAAGCAAAATCGCAAGAAGTAACTGACTGTTTTCAAACTGTTTTTCCAAACAATCACCCTGTCTTCCATTGGCTTTTCAAGAGATAGACACCCCCCCAGACTCACGCTATTGGTTAAGATCAATAAGGGCAGGTCGAACCAATCAAATAAACACTACAATGTTTTGATATCGCCAAAGTGTTTACACTTTAGTGTGGAGACATCAACACATTTTTTTTTTCACATAAAGAAATAATTCTAATATGCTGATTTCGTGCTCAAATTTCAAGCGATGTTGAAGACAATTGTGATGCTTCATTTTTGTGAAAAATATAAAGTATAGAAATGGAATGAATGTAAAGTATAGAACTATAAATATTTTGTAACATTTATAAGGATCCTTTTTTTCACTTTTAATCAAATTAATGTATTGTTAGTATCCTTAAACATATTAATTTCTTTACAAATGAAAACTTACTGACCCCTAACTCTTGGATTGTATTGTACACTATAAGTCACACTGAATTTAAAAGCTTCTGAATGATTTCTAACTTTCTCTTTTCCTTTTCCAGATTTTTATAAGAGTGAAGTCATCCGAGACTCATTGGTGAGTGCTTTTGTTTTCATATGGAGTTTGGTCATGTGATTTAATGCCCGTTATTCTAAAATGTAAAACAAAAGACAGAGGAATGCATATTATAGCTTAGCAGCATGGTGTAGTGTAATATGATATAGCATTGCATATCAGCATCGTCTCCTCTGGATTTATGTTCTGCTGTTGTTGGATAAGAAAAGTAAAAAACCTTTTTGGTATAATCACAACTGCCCTTAATCTCTGTTGAAGCTTGCAGTACTGCTGTAAAATTTACCATGGAAACCACAGTTTATTGCTGTGAATCCACTTAAAATATATTGGATCTTTAAACAGTTCAAGGACACTTTTAGAGTCCTTTTTGTTAGTTCTTGTTTGTTAATATTTGTTGGTGCTATTGTCAGAAATGATGGTTACCACAGTATATTTTAACCTACAGTGTTTTTTGTAAGTGTTTTAATCATGTTAAAAGAAGACTGAACTAGAACTGACCTGGCAGTGTATGTAAAAAGTCAATCCTGTTTCAATGTTCTCCTCAAAACCAAGCATCAGGACTTCATCTTTACACATATGGCGGGACTACCCTCTCACCTACACATAAAAGGCATTGATACAGCTCCATTTAATGATATAAAACAGGTTTGCTAAATGGGCCTTTTGGGGTCACACCAGCAAACTTTCACTTTTAAAATCTCTTTATTTTAATACTCCGAGTAAGCCTCTGAGCCTCTCGAACGGATGTGGTTCCCTCTCATTAATGACCATGTGGGTACTCTGTCCAAGCCTGTAATTCTGCTGAAAAACATTGACTCATAGCAACTGCTAAAGCATGAAGATAATGACAACATGATACATAAAAGCATACAATCATCAGTAATGTGATTTATACAAACACAATTAAAGGGGTCATGAACAGCCTTTATTATTTTGTACTGTTCTCTGAGGTCCACTTATGAACTTATCAAGAGTTTTATATAAAAAAAAAACATCATAATTTAGAAGTAATAGGCTATTTGCTGCCCTATTTTGACCCCCCTCATCGGAACGCCAAAAGGTGTGGTAGATTGTAGATTCCTGCTATGATTGGCTAACAGTTGTGTATGTTTGACTGCACACATCTATCATAGAAAAAATGCTACTGTGCAAAAAAAATGCATAAATATTCAAATGATCTACAGTATAAAAGCAATAGTGACCACCACTTGATTAAGAAACTTTACTGTGGGCGGGGCTAAACAGGCAGTGGTGTAGAAGCAGGTGTTGTTCATCTTCTGTGGAGGCGGAGTTTAGCAACATTATTATATCATAAAGTGGCATATTCGTTTTGAATGTTTTTATAGTACAGTGACCTCTGATGTGTCAAAAGATCAATGTAATTTTGATTTCTCAGTTCATGACCCCTTTGAAGACTGTAATGAACATTTTAATGATGATGGTGATGATTTGAAGTATTACAGGCTATGAATGCTGTATCTATTAGTGTGATGACATGACACACCCATGAAGACAAGTTTATAGCTGGAGTCCTGTTCTGTTTTTCTGGGTGTGCTTTTCTCTCTTTTTATCAAGTAGGGAGAGCTCTATTGAATGCAGTTGTTTATTATTACATTTACAATCAATGTCCATTTAATTAAGAGTAATATCTCTTAGCTGCTGGTCTGTAGTTTCGTTAATTGCATCTCCCTGCTTGTCCTCAAGGTTAAAGCAAAACAAGAAAATGAATATTGTCATTTCAGCAGATGTGGTAGCTTTGAAATAATCACACACACAGTCTGTTTGTTACTGACACAACTTTTAGGAACTGATTCATTTCAAAGCTATTTCAAAGCTCTTATTCACTGATTCATATACATCTTCACTCAAAATGTCTTTATGTGACAGTCAAACATGAAAGCACCCACAGATTCTGAAAGGACTCATTTAAACTTTTGAACAGAGTTGTAACTGATACTGTTTTGCTTGACATAATCAGAAAATGTGTATTCTACCTCTATCCTCCTGCACCTCTCTTCCCCCTTTTAGTTTCTTCATTTCCCTTTCTTAGTGGCTTCCTGTACTTTTGTACCTCTTTCCTCTTTTTTTATAATAATCATGTAATCATCCCTTCGGTCCATCCACTCTGGTGGTCATGTTGATGGCTTGTTTTGTATATATTTCTGCTGACCTAGTCACTTTGACGGTAGTTTTGTCAGCTGCACATCCTCTTGAAGGAAGACCCCCTTTTAGCCTCCAGGCTTCCTGACGGCACAGTTTTACAAATCGGTTTCTGCTGTCAGTCTTTGAAAGGCTTAGCTTCTCTTTGCTGCATCATTGATTATGCTGACAGGCCACACTCATGCATTATTATGAACAAAGTCAATATGTTTCATAGTCTAAATTGCGATTCTCTCTGCCATTGTCTTTGATCATATATTAGCAGAACTTTTGTTAACAGTTTATTGATGCCCAGTAAAAAAAAGGGGGAATATATGTATCTGAAGTAGCAAGACAAAGTTATTATCAGAGTACCCTGTGTTCATAATTTAGTTTGTTTGTGTGTTTTCAGAACCCAACATGGCGGAGCTTAGATTTCGCAATGCTTCCGGATCTCTTGGACACATCTGTGTCGTGTTTTGTGGTGAGAATATGGGGTGGGAGGGAAGAACAGTACCAACTGCTTATTGAGTGGAAGGTCAACCTAGATGGGCTCAGATACACAGGACAACAGGTGAGGAATCAAATAGATACATTCACACTCACATTTCTTGCTTTCCCTTTTCTATACTCTACCAAGTATAAGTTGGTATCTGACCTGGCCATGTAGTTTTCCCCTAAAGTCTTTTGTTTTATATGGGCGAAAAACGTAAAGTAATAGTAATGTATTTAAAAAAAAGAAAGTAAAATATTGTTAATATGATAAAAGTAATGCTAATGTGAAACAGTTTTATATGTAAAAGTTCATAAATATATATAAAATCATGTAAATTACAGCACTTTTATATATATATAAACTTTCCCTCATAAAAGACCCAAGTTCGAGTCTTTGATTTCAGTCATGCTGTGATCCCTTTCCCTTGTGTTGTGTTTAAAATCAAGGTAAATTTAAGTTTAAAAACACATCCAGAAAAAAATCTGTGTATTTTTCCTTCAGATTCGCTCCAGAAATCCAAATGAGATCATCTTTGGACTGAACGATGGCTACTATGCAGCTGAGTTTGATCAGAAGGTATTGTTCAAACCCTTGGAACGAGCTCCGAAATAAATTCCAGGCCATCTTCAAACCTTGTCATCTATCAGAGCTCGATTACACTCATATCTCTTGGGTTTTTCAAACTATAGAATTCTTCATATGGTAAGAAGAGACTCTTTGTGAAGCTCATGGACTGTTTTCTTTCCCACAGGAAAGTTCTGACAGGAAGAAGAACAGTTTGCTTCAGGTGGACCAGAGCTCTGTCAGAAACTCCTACAGTGTCTTCTCTTTACTGAGGTGAGACCGGCTCAACTTAAAGGGAACTTGGGATGGAAAACAGGACATTTTGGCTTTATTTAATTCTTACATTCTCAATGCCAAGCTTCTTGCATTGCAATTAACTTAAGAAAATACTACAATATGTATAACCATATAGAAATAAGATCTTTTTTTATTAATAATAATAATCTGCAGTGTTTTGACTGTATTAACACAGTGCTATCCATTGCGAAAGAATAGGAATTTAATTCCTGTAGGAACAGCATTTGCTCTCAACATATGTTCAGCTCCAATGAAACTCCCTCAGTTGCTGTCCAGAATTTTATTATCCTGCCATTTGAGACCCAGAATCATCAAAGTCAAGAAACGTTCCCTTCCTTGTCCGCCAGATAGCGCTCTCTGTGGTTTTTTTTTCTTCCAAATTGGACCCCTGCTGCAGGGTGGTGTCTTATTCTTCAGCCAAACATGACTGATGTTTTTGCACTCTTGGAAAACTGTAATCCTTGGACAAAAGACATGATGGATGAAGAGCACAGGAAATCAAGGAAGAAACATTATTCTATCTTGTCACGGTGTTGGCAGACTCTTCCAAACCCAGTTAAGGTTGAATGTTGGCTTCATGTTCTGCTGTAGCTTCACCGCAGCACTAGATGGCAGCGGCTCTCTTCTAATCCAAATATGTTTTGAGAAAGGAGGCACTTTGGAGAGCGTTAAGTAACTATGACACACTTCCCATATTCAGATTTATCTTTGTGAACACACATCTGCAGTATTACAACATCAACACTATATATTTAAAGAAACAATCTTTGATCCCACAGATGTTGTTAAGAAGCACACAAGCTGTAAACGCTCCAAAAGTGCTCCAAAGTGTCTCGTTTTCCAGACCTTCATTCATACGCACCTCAACGGCCATATGCATATTTTCTGGTGTGAAATGTAGGGCAGCCCCTCAGAGCTGTGCTGTAGTAGGGTGATCTAGAGCTTGCTCTCGAAGTGTGATGGTGTTTGTGAGTCTCCTGGTAGTCTTGATTATGAGTCTGAGGTGCGGCCATGTCTTTGCCGAGATTTGGAAAGCTCACACAAAGGTCACATATTTGTATGCACACGCCGACTGACAGAAACATGCATGGGATGCATTACTCCAGCCATCTTTGGAACTTTTATGGGCTTTTTTCATTTTTGGGAAGACTTCTGTTGTAACAATGAATAATGGTGAAAAAAAAAAACCCTCTGGTGACTGGATGGGAATTACAAAGAATTTAACGGTTCCAATTCTTCTTCATGATTCCAGTTCCTTAACAATTCTTTTAGTATTTTTATGGATGGATAAACAAATAAATATTCGAATCTGACTACACTGACTGTGCCGTATGTTTTCGATTCACATAAAAGAATGGATTCATAAGTATCATTCATTTGGGAGTCAGACTACACTGCCTGCGCTTTATGCTTTTGATTCACTTAACAGATCAGACTCAACAGTTATTCGTTTGGGAATCAGACTATACTGATTGTGCAATATGTCTTTGATTCATTAAAAACGACTGACTCATAAGAGGCATTATGTAATTGGACTAGACTTGTCTGCTTTATAATCAGTGCAGATTGTTTTGCACATTTCCGTTCAAGTTGATTTGCGTGTGTTTATGTGTTGGCGGTATTCTGTTTGCTTGTAAGACAGACAAAAAGAAATACACTGTGTGCAAAGCGTGTAAACTCTTTTCCTTGTCGTGTTCCGTGTTGAATGGGCGGATGGCGGCCGTTGTTATCAAGATTTGAGAAAACGTTTGTTTTTGATTGACAGTGCCGTGTTGTCAGCGATTAATTCAACCGGACAAAATTTAAGTAGTAAAAATTCAAAGTAGTTGGTCTTCTAATAAAATTAATCGTTAATCAAAATAACAGTGTTTCCTCTGCATGTGCGATTTATGCTACTTTAGGGCGGGCAGCCCGTCCGTCATGCTTTAACTGGCTGCTCTTGGGAAAAAAAGTGGTGATTGGGTGATCTAGATCAGTCTTACTTGTCAAAGCACTGTAAGGAGTGTTTTCTTTTACGTTTGGTTTACGATTGTGTGATTGTAAGTGGGCCAAAGCAGCTTTGTGTCTGTAGAAAAGGTGTTTGCTTTCTGCAGCCTCACTGGTTTCTTTGGTTCCTGGTTCCTTCCTGTACTTTCTTATACAGGAAATGTTCTCAGCTAGGCTTAAGCAAGCCAAACAAACCTGCTTGTGTATGGATTCAAGTTTTTATCTCCCATCACCCCTCACAGCTGCTTCACACCGGGAATAATCAACACTTGCTTTCAAAATCCTTTTTGAGGGTGAAGAACTGTCATAACTAGACTTGTGTTCTTTGTAACATGACTAAATATAGTGTACTACATCAAATTTTTCGGATGCTCTCCATCAGATTCTGCCTTGAAGTGATTGCTCACTCAAAAATGAAATTGTATGCAGTTATTAAAAAAAAAAATTCTTTGGAAGATGTTGGATGAAATGTTGCTTTAAGATTTTCACGGAAAATTGCATTTTTTCCCTCTTTGAAAATTAGCAGTTTGAGTTCCCTCACTTTAATAAATAAAGTAGCAAGTGAAGAACGGAGGTGGTGTTGTATGGCAAAGTTCAGCGAGTAGAGTGTGACCCTTTGGTCGCCGCTGCGATAAGCCCTTCCTGCATTCATCGCTTTTCAGCAGGTCGACGGATCTTGAACTCCACCGCCGTGGGGCATGGACTTTAACAGCTGGGTTTATGCTAGCCCCCCAAAAACCCTAAAACAACAACCTTGAGGTCCAGTAATGCCTGCCATAGCTCATGCAAAAACAAACTTTGCTTTAATCTCCTTATCGCCCGACTGAAAATGGATGCTGGTGTTTTGGTCTCTAAGGGCATTGTGGGAGGCTGTGGTAATAATAGTGTAGAGAAGCCCCGCTTCTAGAGAAGCTTTAATGAAGGGATCAAGTGCATCAGTCAGTAAGATATATATATATATATATATATATATATATATATATATATATATATATATATTAGGGGTGTGCAGCGAAGCCAGTATTTGTATCTGTAACAATCACAACATTATTTGTATGTGTATCTGTATTCGGATAAAACCGGAAGTAGGCGGAGCTTGAACCGGAACTTCGTACAGTTATAGTTGCTAAGACCGTTATGTTTTAGAGCCTTTGTTTTTTTTCCATAGTTATCACTGACCAAATATGCTGTGTTTAACTAAACATTTATTTAAATATCTTCTAACAGTCGAATCCGATACCCTTGTATAAACAAAGTTTCGGGTGCGAGTTCGACTCCCATTTTGTAGAGCTTTCATGATCCATAAATATTTAAATATCTTCTAATTAAAACAGTAAAGGTTCCTATGCAGTTTAGAAAGTTTAGTTTAGTAATCGTCTGAACATGACTGTATTAATTCAAGGCGCACTTTTTCATTACGCATAAATCTTTAAGCAGTCTCAAGTATGTTTTGAACTTCACTAAAAAAATGTGTGTGTGCCATCCAAGCCAGCAAAAGATAAAGAAGCAAACATGTATGCCTAGTAGAAAATATATCTGTATCTAAGCTGATTATTAGCCTACTCTTGACAGAGAGCTGGTTTTTGAGAGACGCAAAGAGACGGCAATGCGGCTGTTTGATTGATGATTGCGTAGTGCTTATTCCATTCATTCATTCATCATTTCCTAGCCTATAAGGTTTAAATCATTGCCTTTTAAATATACACAAATAGTAGAACATGTATGACATATTTTAATTGATATTACTCTTGCCAAGCACTGATTTCTGAGAGATGCACAGAGAGGCAACTTGGTGTGTGTGTGTGTTTGTGTGTGTGTATGTATGTATGTATATTGTACTTTTTATTTTTATAAATTAATACTTTCATTCCACAGCAATGCATTAAACAGATGAAGAGTGACAGTAAAGACATTCCTACCAAAAGATTTAAACACAATTTTGAGATTTTATCCACAAAAATATTAAGCAGCACAACTGTTTTTAACATTAAATACAATGACAAATGTTTCTTGAACAGCAAATCGTCATATTAGAATGATTTCTATCCATATTTGAAATGTTGTGTTTTTGTAAGAATGACCCAGTATGTCCGATTCCTGTCCACAGACCAGTTCCCTTAAAGGATCTGGGATTTGTACCTTTACAGCTGTAAAAAAGTGCCAAGGGCATCAATTTCTATCCTTTTGAAGTGCCAGCAAGCATAATGCAAGAATACACCTACAGACTTAACTTTACCCTGACTGGGTCAAGATATCCTTAAATGAAACTGTTATTGAGCAAAAGTGAGCACAGATGATGTCCGGGCAAGGTGTCGGTGGATTGGCCGTCTCTCGGCAAAGACCAGTCAAGAATGTCAGAGCCCAAAATATTTCCATGCGGCACAATCTTATCTGTCCCTCCAGCACTGGAGACAATGGTGAGTTCTGAGGTGTGTGGAGATGGAGGCGTGTGTTGACATTCCCCTGGTCTGAGCAGCAGGTAGGGGTCCACTGTAAATAGTTGCGTGTTTGTTTTCTTTTCCGTTCAGGCTCATATCCCTTTGAGTTGTTTGCACTCTAGATTTTTCCGTGTCGTGTCACTTGTTCATTGTACAACAAAAGTGTTTTGTTTCTTTTTTGTGGGATATTTGGACGCAGGTTAACAGATATGGCGTGTTTTAGTAAGCACGACCCTATATGTCTGATTCCTTTACGAAGGCTCCATACGTTACCTTTGATTGTGATTACGTTGAGTGTAATTATTATCCTACAGAGAAAGCGTATGGATCAGTGACGCGTTGGGTACAATCATACCAGTGCAGTAAATGCATTGCTTTTTCTGAGGGAAAGCAGGTTGAGTGTAATGTTGAAGCATTGGTTTAGAGTGGATCTAAATGTTTTTTAAAGTAAATTATGCATGATATGCAAGCAGATCTGCGGCTTTGGCAGTAGTGCGTTTGACCGTGTATGTGACCCGTATTTCCAGGATGGAAAGAGGACGTAAAGGAATGGCATAAACATCAGAACTCTGACTGTCACCTGATATAAAGGCATTCATCAGCATTTATGCATACAATAAAAGAGACAGAAAACATTTCTTATCCATTCATTTTGTAGATACCAACGAGAGAAGAGTATTTCATTTCCTTTCTTAGTTTTTTCCACACACACTCATACACACACAAAGTGATCCGTGGAATGTTTCATGGAAGCAGTTATATAAAACTGAAAGGTGAAATGGTTTGAAGGCCATTCTATGAAATGGGTGCAAAGGTGATACTCTTCAGTGGTTCTGTCAGATACGGTACATTGTACTTTCTTAATAACATTTTTTATATTAATTAAATAAAATGGTCAAACTGAAAAAATCTGAGAAAAAAAATGCTTATTATTATAAAACTGAGGAAAAATCTAGTAAAATGCTAACATTTTATAAGATAAAAGCTTTTATTTCTATTTTTAAATTGAAATGTCCAGTTTTAATTGAAATAAACCTGGAATACATCAAAATATAAATGTTAGAGACATTAAAAAGACTTTGATGGCATGATGTTGGCATGTAATTGCATGATGGCATGTAATTGCAACATGCAACTGCAACTGAAATAAGTTTGTTGAAGTACTAAAATGGCTAAGATTTTAATTGAAATAAAATAATTTAAAGCTAAATATGTATTCTCTCTCTCTCTCTCTCTCTCTCTCTCTCTCTATCTTTACCAGCCACAAGCAATGTCACTATTGAGCAGCAAAATGTGATTGGGTCTGACATGCTCCAGTCTGTCTGAGCAATTTCAGGATATTTCATAAGGTGTCCATCGAAACCTCTCAGAGCGCATCTTTGTTCTTCTCATCTAGCATCTGTCTTTGTTTTCATTTCCTGTTTTATTTTCAGCCTGGTTTTACAATGCTGCGCTGCTGTCTTGCAAACAAACACTAGTCTAGATTTATTTGGTTATCACTGAACAGTAAATACATAAACACACCAAGAGGTAAATGTGGGAGAGAAGGAAAGTTCAAACGAAAGAGACAGAACCCTGTTTACAAAAAACGCATCTCTGTTCTTGTTCCAGCAACTCGGGAATGAATCAATTTGCATTTCAGATCAAAGAGTTAATGCTTTTCTATGTTTATATATTTTTTTCATTAAGTCCCCCTTGTTGTGGTTTTAATGCCTCTCTTGTGTTCCTTGTGGTTGCCAGGGTGTTGCTATTCAGTTGCTATGGTTTTCTGAGTGGTAGTTAGCACATTTCTATCCATTTGCTAAATGTCTTTTAGGAATGGTTGTCAGAGTGTTGCTTTAAAGTTGCTAAGATACCCCGAGGGGTAGTTAATGTGTTGCTAGGGCATTGTTGGTGTATTTTGAGTAGTGTGTCTCTAGGGCCGTTGCTGTGTGGTTGCTAATATGTTCTTAATGATAATTAGAGCACAACTACTAATAAACAATGTGCTGCATTTGCTGGGGTGATTGCATTATATTGCAGAATATAGGGTGATTTGAGTGGCTGCTAGGGTAAAAATTGATAGTTTGATTGCATGGAGTAATTGGCCACCTTTCCTGAATAAGTGATTAAATGTTTGATTTTCATACTGTTTTTCATACTTAGTTTCATAGAGTGCAGAAATTTAATACTTTTTTAAAATCACTAACAATGTGTAAAAAAAAAAAAAAAAAAAGTATAGTTATAGGAATGATTGACTCGGTAAACACAACCGTGTAGTCGTAACCTATAACTGGGTCACTGCACCCAGTTTCACTGCATTAGCAATCGCAAAATCATTGGCTAAGTTTTTACTACTTTGATTCACTGGAAGAGAAAACGTTTGTGCTTGAGGTGTTTGTGTTTTTATGCTAGAGTGTGTTTGATGTCTGAGGTGACTTGCCTGTTGCCAGGTAACCTCCTGTACGCTTCTCTGATTGGCTGGGGGCGATAGGTGTTGACTGGTAGACGGGTTGTGGGCTGATAAGAGTGCAGACATGCGTGAAATCCGATTGGGCGATAACTACCGCTCACCTAGGGGAAGTGGCCTATCAGATTTCTTCATCTCAATCATGGTGACGATAAAGCTGTCAAATCAGCTTTGACTTGACTTATCGACATGCCATATCACCCAGCATATAACAAGAGACACGACTGATAAAACAAAAATAATAATATTTTTCCTGTCACTGTGTGAACTTGTTACAGGGTAGATTTTATAGGCCCGGTGATTTATGACCTGGTCAGCTCATGCAGAGTGCTGCTGGGAAAAGTGCGAGACGAGAAAACAGGAGGCCCCAAATATAAGCGAGAGGGATGTAGTTTTCCAATCTCAAGCTTCAGAAAAAGAAGTATATAGAAAACAATATGTGGATTTATAGAAATCATAGCTGTGTGTTATATAGTTTTGGTGGGCAACCACTAGGAATGATCACCATAGTTGTGTGTAAACTATAATAAAACTTTATTTTTCTGGATCTTTATTCAGTTTCACAAGTGTTTGTTAAAAGTAGATCACTTTGTATGAGCTTTGCTTGTTGTGTCAGGTCAGCTGTACTTCTGATGTAGATGTAGAGCATTTTAGCGTGGCCGAAGGTCTAGTTTTGGCCCTGTGTGTCTGCATTGTTTCACTGCGCTGATATTGGCACTTAACCTTTGTCAACAAACTGTTTGAATTCTCTAAAGCTAGTCATAGGAGAATCTTGATGGTCTGGATCAGAAGCTGGCCATTTCTCAGTTCTTTCTCTGGACCACTAATTGGATTGCTGCAATTCGATGATTGTTAATGAATGACGTGTGAGATAATGAAGTCATTAGCCTAAGAGCTTTGGGAAAAAGCAGCGTTAGAAAAAAGTAAAGCCATGTCACAAAGGACTCATTGCTCATTGTGTGCTAATTAGCATCTGCTTTGTGTCTACTTTGATTTTAAACCCCGGCCATGTGCACTTATGATTCTCCTTGAGGGAGTCCAGTGCGAATGTGCTAATCCTACTGTTCAAAAACAAAGAGAAAGAAAGAGCGAGTGAGGAGAGTGTGAAACAAAGTAAATTGTACACCATCGCTGAAAGGTTGTGTGGCCGGTCTCCCAGCCGCCGTTCATGAAAGTCTCTTGAGTGGGAATACACTAGCAATAACTGCAAATGGCAGCTTGAATCTCCAAATACAGATATTACAACCATTTGCTCAGCCAACCAGAGAACAGGAGTAATGTTAATGTAAAAGCAGTGTGCAAAATAAATGAAAGAAGTTTAGGCTATTTTTGTATGTGCATTTTACCGTGCGGTGATCATATGTATATGGATTCTTTTAGTTTTTAAACAGGCCTGGAGATTTTTTTCTCTTTCCCATGAGGCTTAGTGGTGCTGAAAGCTCATATGAGTGCAATCAAGCCCTGATTGATAGCTCCTGTAGTTCACGGATTGTTGTCTTATGTTGATGTTATTTTTCGGAGAAAACCAGAATGTGCAAAAAAGCTTAAAGGGGTGCTATTATGCTTTTTCAACTTTAGTTTTTTTTAGTTTTTTTTTAGCTGTTTGAGCATAGAAAGATCTGCAAAATTACAAGGATTAAAGTCCAGTTCAAAAGGAGATTTTTTTTAAATCTTTTTTTTTTTTAATCTTTTTTTTTATCAGAAATTGCTTTTCAAAAACCATAAGGAACGACTCATTTGGACCACAACGCATATTTTCCATTGTGATATCACAGAGATCGATGAATGGGATGAGACCTGGTTGAGCTGCACTAGGGAAGACAATGAGTGTTATCACTATATCGGAGATGCACTACATGTTCCCAAGACAGACAAGCTTAGAGTGGTTACAATCATCCAGGTTTAAATTGTGCTCAAATTGATTTGATTTTAACGCAATATTTAAACTGAAGCTCGCAGCAGGCAGCTTTGGTAAGAGGCAGGACATTTCCCGACCAGGCACAGAGTGCTGTCAATCACAACACACACTGGCCCAGCTAACAAATCACAGCACATCTTGTATTCCAGAAGGCGGGCCTTCATTTGATACAGGAACTATTCGAGCCGTTCATGCCAGACTGGGGAGAGAGGTGTGTTAATGATGTAAAAATATGTGAAAAATAATGTTTTGCGAAAAACTTAGTATGAGAATGTGTTCTAGTACACCCCCAAAACAAAATCAAAACTTTGTAAAAGAGCATAATAGGACCCCTTTAACAAAAATAATTCCTCTTTACAGTAAATGTGGTATTTTGTGCCCCTAGTGGCACAAAAATCGAATTGCATTCTGTTTGGTGACAGGTTTCCTAAACACGTCTACTGTCTGCAATTGGTTGGAGAAACAGATAAACTAAATTAAAGGCTATATTTCTGGAACTGTATTAAAATCCCCTGAAGCACTAATTCCTAAATACACTTTGACCGAATATTTATACCCATTACCTTCTTGTCTTGGAATGGCCTTCAGGTGAATCCAAAAATTTCACCATACCCCCGTGATTAAACAATGGGTATTGAAACCATTTGGTGTGGTTGTAAAACCAGATGAGTCAGAAAACGAGGCACCAAATGAGAACCATGGTACAAACAAAAACAGGCACAAAGAAGCGACCCATCTGCGGCGTTATTAATCTTTTAACAATCCTGTTATTTATAAAAGTTTATCTTAACAAGCCCATTGCCTTTGGGAAATAAACAAACAATACAAAAACCCCGCCTGACCTTCCTTTGGTCCAGGGGTCCTGTCATGAGGTTTCGGTTTATGTGTTCTCTAATTATTGCAAATAATAATCTGAAATCAGTCACCATGTGAAATCATCTCCCCTTCACATTCTGTTTCCATTACATCTGAGTGTAGTTGTTTACATAAGTCCGCTGTCGTTCTTCATTTGATTGACCTAATTCCATTTATTTGAGTCAAGATCCAAACCCTGATAGTGTTTCAGTTAGGTTTTGGTATACAAATGCTCAAAACTTTTCAAATTCAAAGAAATAACCCCCAAACCCTTTTTTGTCTTTGTAGTATGTTTATTAGGCTCAGCTCTGATAAAACGTCATCTTTTTTTCTGTGGTGGAGGAAACTCTTCTGATTATTACGATGTTCTGTCTGCATTCATGTCTGAAATCATCCAGTTCCAGTTCTTGGAACCAATTCTTCCTCAGATTCTCAACCCTAACAGTGCTGCTTCCTGTGTGTGTTTCCTCCACAGGCTTCAAACGGCCCAGAGAGCCATTAAGCAGACCCAGGTGACTGTTCAGAAGATCGGGAAGGAAATTGAAGAGAAACTGAGGACAACAGCATCCTGCACAGAAAAGGTGAGATGCAACAAATCAAACTAGTGGGATTTCTTGGGTTGTCTAGGTCTGCTTGTGTGCACTTATTCATTCAGGATTATTTTTATATTCTGTATGCATTCTCTAACTTCATAAATCCTATCTGGCCTGTTGGGTTTTCTTTTCCTTTGCACCTGGTACTGCACATAGCACACTGATGGTAAGACTCAGTAAAGCACCTCTGCAAGTATAAAAGGCTAAAATTTACAGTTGCTGTATGCTTGACAGAATTTTATAGCAGATTGTCAAACTCAATTTAAAACTCAATACTTCACTTTGTAGTGGGGATATTGTCTTTCCAGGCTCACAGAATTACACTTTCATGAGGGATGGAAGTATAGACCTGCAAATCTAGCAGTGTAACAGACAAGCATTTCACTTCAATGTTATTTGAAAGTGCAATCGGAAAACATTACAAATTAAAAGTACATACTATTAGCTGGTGCTTGTATTATAAAAAGATATCATTACATAGATTTTCTTTGCAAAGAAATTTGAATGGGTAAAAACATTCGCAGGGAAGGAAATGGTTTTACAGATTCAAAGCTTGCAACCAATATTTCGAGCTGTTTCAGTGTTGTTTTTTGCTAGTTTAGTATGCTGGTGCTAGTACCATCAGTTTGAGACAGGAAGTCTCAATACAAACAGCAGCAGTATGGTAAATGGCCTTAGCGTTCTGTATCTTTGTGTTACACAGATCCTCATAAATCCATCATTAAGTCCTCAGGTGGTTCTTGTATCCCGTGTTTTGATGGATTTAGAGATTTCCTGAATCCCACTGCTTTATTCCTCCTCTACATATCACTGTGCCCTTGTCACCAAAAAAAAGCATATGTTTCTGTTTCCACACTCACTGTATTCTGCAGAAGAATGAGAAGTAAAAGGAAAACATATTTAGCATTTCTCAAGGCAGGCAGCAGCTGCAATAACGAATTCGTCCGGGGAGGTTTTCAAGTTGTGTTTGTAGTTCATGAACACTTAAAGAGCCCCTCGTCTTCCAGTAGGCTGCAAATGCTCAAGACAACTTCCTCACAGAATGAGCATAATCATGCACACATTATATATTTTTCTTCTTCTCTTGAAGTCTTCAGAACTCCGATCCAAAAGCGTCCAGTTTTCAAGCATGATTTTTTTGGATTTAATGTTTTGTGATCTAATGCAAATATTAAACATCAAATAATTTTTTTTTCTAATTGTATTTTTAACTTTTTGTCGTTATTTATGAGGCATCAGACTACAAACAGGAAAGAAGGGATGAGATAGGATTGTGATTATATTCAGATGTACCACATCCTAGAACAACACTAGAAATCACTTGAATGAGTGAGAATGAAAGCCTCCTTGACTCATATTTGCCCTCTCACACACTTGTGAGTCATAAAGACGCCAGTACTTGAGATGCCCATCCCACACACACACACACACACACACACACACACACACACACACACACACACACACACACACACACACACACTCCAGCTGGCTTTGATGTTTAAGTGCTTAGTGTTTGTATGCAGCGGCCTCTCCACCTGTTGAAATGCTGTTTTCTCAGAGGGCGAGATATCCACAGGTCCTTCTGTTGATCTCCGCTGTCTCGGTATCCTGGAGTCTGTCATTTTCTTTAGAGTTTTGCCGTTCTGTTTTCAAACCTTGTTTACCATATGGGCCTTTTTGGTTCCAGGTTTTTTTTTTTATTTTGGTTGGCCAAAGCAAAGAATGACTCACCTCACTTTTTTCCTCTCACTGTTGCTCGAACCTAAATGAGCCTGAAATGACTGTGACGTAAAATGAAGTTGCCAAAGTGTTTTGGAGAAAGCGTATCTTATGAACAAACATGCAAAAAGTGAATTTCTGTTACAGCATCCAATACGATATCCATCCAAAGACTCCAAAAGCCTTCTGAAGCGTACACATGTTGGGAATAATATCACACGTCATTCTGCGGTGGTTCGTCAAGTCTCTGTGAATGACTGTGAAGTCTCTTCCTTTCCAAAAACGAATTGGCAAGTTTCTGGAGTTCTCCGCATGTCGAATTTCAGGATCCGTTTACACTAATAGCTGACACTTTCCCTCAATCACATGAGCGCTACCTGGACGGCACGAAAGGTCAGCGAAGGTCTGAAATTCCTGCAAAATGTATCAGTTACTGCGCTTAATGAGCAAAAATCTGTTTTGAGTTTTCCTTCAGGCTTGAGGTTATGCGCAGCTGATTACAGATCAGAGCGTTCACTGCTGAAACAGCCATGTTGTCATTTCACACTGGCCTCAGGTCAGTTTTGAGCCTATTAGGGCACTTCTGAAAATAAATCAGCCCATGCACGCTCACTACACCGTACCGGTTATTGCTACACTAACTGAATTATTCAATATTTTCTCATTACTGCAGATTGAAGCAGACTGTGATTTTAATATTTGAGAGGATGTAAGTTTCATGCCTTAAAGGTTTGTGGCTGTTAGTCCATGCGTGCTTGCTTTGAAGATAATCTATATGCTATTGTACAACTAATCTTTGAATTTTTGTATTTAGTTGGACAATTTGTAGTTTTTTAGAAGAGCAATTTATTTATTTGTTTGCTAACTTGTACTTTCTTTTTATATTTAAAAACGGAATAACTGAATAAGCATTAAATGTAATCTTTTTCAAAAATAAAAAAGATTCAAAAAAGATTTCACAATGAACAACTTTCATGTTTTTAGTAATAATGTTGTGATGCCTAAATTGATATTTTCTCCACATTTTTACATTTAAATCTTTTTTTTTTTATTTTAATTTAGTTTTTACACAAAGTAGCATAACATTTAAATATCAACCATATCATGAAAATGTAAGAAAATCTTGTAGCCTGCATGTGTTCATTTTTGAAATATTTAACTATGTGTGAAAAGTCCTATGTCTGTCGTGCCAGTGGCGTTGATCGTAAAACACGCAAGATCTAGGTCTTTCCCCGCTGTATAAGGGTTCGGGCTATCTGAAGATAAAGGTGCTATCTTTTCTATTGCAGTCTCTTTGATTGACACTTCCTCAGCTGCCAAGTGCAAAAATTAGGGATGCACGATAATATCGGCACAATATCGGTATCGGCCGATAAAAGCTTAAAATGACCATTATCGGTATCGGCCGATATGAATATTTCTGCCGATGAGCCAAACCGATATTCTCCAAGTGAAATAATCGACCTGTTTTTCAGATGTGAATGTCTGTCTACATTTGTAAAATAATAAATTTATGGTAGAATCAGTACAGAAGAGATACATGGATTTCTCTTCAGTAAAATTAAAGTTTAAATATATCAGTATATATTTGTATATATATCGATATCGGCATCGGCCAAAATTATTTTGAAAATATCGGCATATCGAATATCGGCCAAAATCCAATATCGTGCATCCCTAGCAAAAATACAAGATCCTGGAGATTTCATTTCCTTCATTTCCACTCCATTTCCCCAACACCCTGTGGTGTGTGGTAGCATGTCTTTATAGAAACAGACATCAAATTAATGCTCTTGCTGTAGGTTTCTGGAGTTGCATGTTTGAGTTCCAGGATCAAACTTTTTTTTTTTTTTTTTTTTTTAAAGTGCTCCTCCATCCTGCTCTGAATTAAACTCTGCAGTTCAAGTTTATGATAGGGATCACCACCACCAATCACAGAGTTTAAAGACAGTGAATTTTCCCTTCGTGTTATCTCTCCTCTCGCTCTCTCTTTCTTCTCCTATCTGCACTTGATCCCACTTTCACCCTCGTCAGATCACTGGTCCTCATTAGTGCACTTGGCTCACTAACAGTCCCGAAAGCCGCAGGGCTCTAGATGTAGATTAGATAGATCTGCTGTGGACTCATCTGTGCTGGGTGCTAGAGAAGCTGAGGGGAGATCTGCCACTGATGTCTGCTGTAATCTGCTTAAAAAAAAAATCAACCCTTGCGTTTTTATTACATTAACGTTGCATGTGCTTTCTTTCCTAAGTGTTTTACAGGGTAGCACAAAAATCTATATTATATTTCTTTAATATATATTAAACCAGCGGTTCTCAATTCCAGTCCTCGCGTCCCCCAACTGTGCATATTTTGCATGTCTCTCCTTGTCAACACACCTGATTCAGATAAAAAGATTGTCATTCCTGTGAAATGTACCTTTAAGCATTAACATGTCTGATCTGTTGTTAAATGTCCTTTTCTTAATAATTAAGCAACCCTGTGCAGTAGGTATTGGAATGGAATAGGTTAGAATGGAAAAGAGGAAGGTTTCTCACACAACTGATCCACTTTAATTCTGTTTCTTTCCTCAGAAGAAAGAGAGGGAGTGTATGCAGCTACGTATCGGGATTCTGAGGTGCGAGTTGGAGAGACAGAGGAAGGCACTGACGAGAGAAATGGACATGATGCAGAAAGAGAGAACGCAGCTTGTGAAGAAAGGTAACCAAATTCACCAAACTTTTCCCACTTTTCCCACATGTCCCACTTTTCTTCTTCTTCTTTCTTCCTCTGTACTGTTATACACCAGTGGTTCAAATCCCCACACACGTGCAGTCTGGCAGCGTTCTCTTCCAAAACTATGTGTCAGACTGAAAGTGTGGTGAAACTCTTCATCTTCTTTTTCACTGATGTAACTTCACGTGTGTTCCAGTATTTTAGAGGACCGTATAGAGTTCCGTCTGCTAAAATGTATTTCCAGATCTAAAACGCTGGCTGTCCACTTTCTCATGTAAATGTATTTCCATGCCTTGAATTGAGCAAGGCAGTTGTTTTACATCAAGTCCGACATCAAATATTTTTCCTGTTCCCACTTAAACTGAAAAGGTCGCAGGAAGTAACAGAATTGCAGCCATTCAGAACTTATTTAATGTTTAGTGATGTGTTCAATTATTTATGATATCACTCAGCTTGATATCTGTATCTAACCAACCAACCAAAAAAAAAAAAAAATTCTCAATGAGGTATAAAAGCACAAAAGGCATTGTAAACATTTGTTTAGCAGGTGAGCGATTTAGCAGTAAAAATCATTTACCATGTTTTACACACCTGTCGTAGCAAACGTTTTCCAAAATGATTTTATGATCTTGTAATAACGTCATTCAGGAATTTAGACTCAATGATTTGCATAAACGGGATTGTTTACAATTAATCACTGTGTTCGCAGTGTTCAGATGACATCATCCTGTTGGAATTCTGGTGTTTGAGTCTTCATGTTGGGAATCTGACTTCCCATTGCATTTCTTTAAGAAGGAATTAGAATGTTCCATTTTCAGGGGAACTTTGTATTCTCTTTCAGAGATTTTAATTTTTCATGCCCAATCCAATGGCATATACATTGCCTGTCATAACTGATTTGAGCTAATTTTTAAATTATGCCTAGTTAACCCATGTTGTTAGTCATTTCGTCAGTTTCTCCAATGATAAATCCTCTTGTAGCAAAATGGCACTTCTGGAGTTTTGGCTCGTCCAGACCTCCACCACCCGTGTTTGTTGTGATTTAGTGGTCTCATTATTCTCTTATGTTACTCTACACTGCTTCCATCAAAGATTCAAACTGTGCAGGCGGACACTGAACATTCAGAGTTTATCCAAAGCTTAAGTTCCTTCCCGCCCCATTCATCACAGCGTCCTGCCATTCATGTTTGATTTCTGAATCCTGCTCTTTTTATTTGCCAACTTTTGAGCATGGGTGGGAGGTGCGAGGAGGTGAGTTTGATTGATGTGGTGGCTGGTGTTTGACTAGAGGGTTGGGCTGCATACTGTGGGTTCATAAAGAATACATATACGCACGCTTGCACAACTATAATGATTGAGTGGCCTGGTACTTGCCATCCCACAATGCATTGTAATCCCGATCTCCTAGTGTGTAGAAACAAACAACAGATTTGGGGTTCAGGGAAAGGTCTGTTCTAGATGGATGAAGTTTACCCAACAGCCTCTGCCCGAGAAGAGCCTGTCCTAACTGGAGCTGAAGGGAGCGGCCCATTCATATTCACACCGAAGAAAAAAAAAGTTATTTGAACTGGAGTAAGAGGCACACCGCTTGACCCCCATTTCATTTATTCTTTGATTTATTTTCTTTCTTTCTTTCTTTCTTTCTTTCTTTCTTTCTTTCTTTCTTTCTTTCTTTCTATTGGCATTACCAAATTTGTAAGGAAGTCAATGGATAATTTAAAATGCAAAAATCCTGCACTCTACCATGTTTATTTTAGTATTATTTATTAAAATTTTATTTTTTAAGTTTTACAATTTTCTTTGCTTGTCATTTTTTTTTTTTTTTTAGTTTTTTTTAAATAATTTCTATTTAGCTTGAATTTATTCACATTTCATTTTAGTCAGTTTTAATTTAGTATTGTTAAGATACTATTATATTTTTAATATTTTGAATCCATTTTTTTTTATATTTTCCACTTTCATTTTCATTTTAGTTAAAGTTTTAGTAATTTCACGGTATTTTTTTCATTTAGTAGTTTTTTAAATATATGTCTAGTTGTTTTAATTAAGTATTTATTTTTATTTCATTTTTAGTTTGAGTTAATTTAGTATGTCAATTTAAACCTAAATAAATATGAGAAATCTTGCAAAATTTGTATTTTTATATATATATTTTTCAATTTAATTAATTTTAGTACTTCAACTTACATCAGTCAGATGCCAATTTTTTTTTCACTAAAGTATTTTAGGTTTTAAGTTTTGTTAGTTTTTTATTTTATTTTTATTTCCGTTTAAATTCAGTTACCGAAAATAGTGAAATAGTCATCACTGAAACTATAGGGCACTGCGGTAACTACCAAAAGCATTTAATATTAATGCATCAATTCGGTTATCCAAAAGGTTGCTTACAAAGATTGGATGGCCTTTATATTGCATTAAAAATAAAATATTTAATATTTTTGCTTCCCTTTCCCTGCTTTGCTTACATTTCCTTAGTATGAGATATTCAGTGGGTTATCATTAGTAAAGAACAGGGAGAAAAACACTCTCTTCAGGGAGCGATATGAGAGAAACAAGAGTTTCTCCCCCACACCCAAATTTCATTTAAACACTAATGGTCCTTTAAGCTATTGTCAGTCACCACTTATTTGCTGTGATACTAACCGGGCCACAGTACCCTGAGAAACAGCATGAAAGCCTCCTTTCAAAACTACCGTAGTTTATCCCACTTACAAAGGGAGATTGCCAGAAATTGCACAAAATGACTTAAGTGTAACCACGTCTCATCTCTGTTTAATGTACAAAGCTGCAGTCATGCGCTCTCGCACTCCCCTGCCGGTTCTGGTCGCTGAGCGCTTCCTTGTTTCCATTGAAGCACAGAATAAAGCTTTGCAGGGTCAAGCCTCCTGTCACTATTTCCTTCACTCTAAATTTCTCGTCACGTCCGTGCACATGTTGTAAGTTATGGCCGTAAAAGCGATTTGACGTTGTTATGATCTGCAGTTGCACCCAGGACCGAGGGCCTGTAAATGTCAGATGCAGAGGCACTCCACAAACGAAGAGGAAAATTTTAAGAATTAAAAAAAATATTAGAATAGCGAAACACACTTAGTAGAATACACACTTTGATTATTCCTTTTTCATAACACCTGTTTGCTTCAATTTTCTGTGGTTTAGCTTTGATGCATTTTTTCATCTTGTTGGCAAAAAAAACAAAACAAAGCTTTGTCAATCTATATTTCCATCTGTATTTTTCAAGATCTGTTGTTTCTGTGGAACATAAAAGAAAATATTTTTAATATGAATTAACTGTCTCACTGGTCTTTTTTGTTCATACAATGAAAGTCTATGTTGTCCAGTGTTGTTTTGGTCATCATTGACTTGTTTGTATGGATAAAAACTACTTAAACATTCTTGAAAATATCTTTTTGTGCTTCATAGCCGAAATAAGATTGAGGGTGAGTAATTGATGACAGAATTTATAATATTGGGTGAACAATCCCTTTAACCTCTGCTGTTGTTTCTCCAGAGTAGTTTCCCAGTAGTCTTTAGGAAAGTTGTGGGCGGTGAAGAGGAGGCCTTAACCTGGTGCTGACAACTCTGATGGCTGAGAGAGGCAATATTACTAAAGCAGAGTTTGTCATAGGGGATCGTTTAAAGTACAACAAGTAGAGAACAAAAGCGTTTAGACCTTTAAGTCTTTTTCTCTGCCTCTGGCCCTTTTTCTTTTTCCTGCTGTCTAGTCCTAATGAGAGGTTCAAGGCTTTGCATATGGGACCGCTTTGCTCCAGCGACAATGATCTCTCTTCCAATTTCCCTGGTTCACACCTCCCATGTCTTCAGAAAGACAGCACCAGGGTCCAGGATGTCCCGCCAAGCTTTGCTTTAGGACAGAGGGATCCCACAGAGCAGGAAAAGAGAAGAGAATGTGAGGCATATTATAAAGCAGACGCTCTCTGTTTTACAAGTGCGGATCAGAACAAAGCAATTTTGCCCCTCTTTCTTTAAAACCAGACAGTCTGCTTTGATTTGCTCTCTTTCTACTCTCATCTTCCCTCATCTTCTTATTTTATAAGTGAAGTGGCAAAGAACAGAAAACAATCAACTCTTTAAAGGAATTGTTCACCCAAAAATGAAAATTGTCATTGTTTACTCTCTCTCTTGATATTCCGAACCCGACTTTCTTCCTTTAATTATTATTATTATTATTTTTAGAATCTTTCTGCAATCCTGACCACATTGACATATGTATACTGTATGTCAAGTCAAGTCACCTTTATTTGTATAGCACTTTTACAAAACAGATTGTGTCAAAGCAGCTTTACAGTGTCAAACAGGAAAATAGTTTGTAAATAATGCAGGACAAAAACAAAGAGTCCTTTTTCCAGATAAAGTCAGGTCATTAATGATGCAGTGATGTCATCATCCAGTTCGGCTCTCTTACATTACTGTCTGTGCAATCAGTCAAGCGTCCCCAACTAAGCAAGCCAAAAGCAACAGTGGCAAGGAACCAAAACTCCATCAGAAAAAGAAATGGAGAAAATACCTTGGGAGAAATCAGGTTCAGTCGGGGGGGGGGGGCTAGTTCTTCTCTGGCCAATACTGTATATGTATTGGTCCTAAGACAGAGACCTGAGGCACACCACAATTTCAGCCTATCCTCCTTTTGATCTGTCGGTAGAAAGAATTTAAAACCTCCACCTCTCTTCATTTCTCACTCATTAATCTCATGAATCTCTCTTGCTTTCTTTTTCTTACTCTATTTTCTTTCTTCTGTTGATATTATTCCTGAAATAATCGACCACAAGTGTATTGCATAGAAGTGGGGCTGACACATGCATTCCACTGCAACTCACACACACACACACACACACACACACACACACACACACGCATGCACACTCCTGGTTGATGCTTTGATGACATGGGGGTAGTAAGGCCATGCAGGCTAGGGTTGGAAAATGTCTTTGAACACCATCACCATGTATCGCTTTCCAGCAAATCAGATGGAGATTTGCTGTTCTGTTTCCATTGAATCTTTTCAATGCCTTCATTTAAATTTTTTTACTTATCAAATGCTTTTCATGTTTAGAATTTATTGTTTGATTTGTTATTATAAATTTTTTCCAGACCAAGGTATTCAATCCTAAAATAAGATTTAACATTAATCAATCTGAAAATCTAAACTAATCATTTCAATGGGCCTCATTCATGAAACATTCGTAAATATTAAAGTACATTTTGAGTAATTTACGTGTAAAACGGACCTTCCCGAAAACCCTCCTCCAGATTAAAAAATTATTCTTAAAGGTCAGATTTAAAGTGTTTGTCCCGCCCCTCCTCCACTGTAATTGGACGGTTGTGTAAAAGGGACCGTGACCAGCTCTGCATTTTACAAAAAGTTAAAGAGTGAAAAACTAAAAAAAGACTGGGAAAATTTACTTTTTAAATATCATTATAATACATAGTGCATAAAATTGCAGTGTCATCAGTTTGTCTAAAAGAATACAGAACGTTTGAATGTTTTAAGCCATTTCCCATTTACATGTGGTAGGGAGCAGGTGTACATTTCTTTCGTACCAACTAACATTTTCAAAATAAAACATTTTCATGAATCCAAAATTTCAGAGCGACTTTCCGAATGATTTACATAAAAAATTGTTCTGCCCTGTTTCATGAATGAGGCCCAATGTGTGTAAAATGATTTCTACCCATTTTTAAGCATATTATTTGCGCCATTGTTTCCAACACAAACAACGATTTTGCACCAATAATATTTGAACAAAATTTTGTGTGCCATTATGAAAATTAAGTTAAATATTACTTGTGAACAGAATATTTTAATTGTAATTTTTTTAAAGTTCACGGGGCCAAAGTTCATAGTTGAGTAAACACACATAAATGTACTAAAGAACAATAACAGTTTAGAAACTATATAATATACTGGAATTTCACAAACAAGACTTTTTGTAATCTAAGCACGTCTTATCCTTCTTCTGGGAATCGTTATCCAGTGTTTTGATTATATGGTCTCATCTTTTTATTATAATGCTGAGGAGTTATATTTATGTAACAAAAAAAAACAAAAAGAAAAAAAAACGTACAAGCATTTTTTGAATCTCAATTAGTTTTATGTTGCCTGTAGAGGAAATGTTTTCAGAATGATGAAAGTCTATGTTTTATGATGGTACAATTAAATAGACTGCCATCAAAATGAGACATACTTACCCACCTGTACAAACACACATGAGACTACCTGTTCCTGTCTTTTCTCTCTCTTTTATTCTCTCCACCTGTCTGTGTTCTTCTCCTCAGGGGAGGCGTCGTCTACCAAGCATCAGGGTCTGGAGTCTGAGCGCAAGTCTTTGACGGAGTTACAGAAGGAATGCACTGCCAAAAGGTGAGAGATTTGCAACCTGCAATTATCCGTCCCTCTCTTTTCTCTTTTTCATCCCTCATTCTCTACCCTCCAGTCCAGTGGTCTCACATCTGTCAGACATTACCATGATGGGCCGCAGAATGGGGTACTCCTTCGTTCAGACGTTTTTTGGGGGCGCTTTGGGAGATTAGGTGGTCAACTCAAACAGACTGAGGGCATTCAGGATATATTTGTGTTTTCCCACCCACTCGAATTGCATCGGGTGACAATAAGCAGAGTATGTTGTGCCAGTGGTGATGGGTTTGACATGACCCAAAGGGTCACACACAGTGGGTTGACCTCTGAAATAATGCTTTTGTATGTCTGGTGGTGTTCCTCAAACTCTTGTTTGAAGCACAGATGTCAGGCCTTGGGTATTATATATGTTGTTTTTGTCAGTTTGCCTTTTTTTAAAATATATTTTTATTTAGTAGACATCAACAGTCAGAAGGTGGGAATGGGATCAGTAAATTATATAATCCAGTGTTGAACTAGCATCATCCGCATAAACACCAAGGCTCATGTGTCAAAACACTCACCATGACTTATCGCTCCGCCAACTACTGATTTTCACTATATGATGACATATTTTTTAAAATATATTGTATATTATAATTTATTTATATAAAATTATAAAAATTATTTATTATAAAATATAATAAATATTATTTTTATTATATTTTATATTTAATTACAGTATATATTTCTTATGTAAATGTATGTGTTATATTTATTTATACAGCATTCGTTTACTCAGATATGGTAAAAATATTAATACAATAAAAAATTATTATTTTCGATGGTAACATTTTTGTTGTAAATTTATAAGTGTCTTAAATGTCTTTATTTCAATTCAGTTTAATGAATCTTTGCTGAATAAAAGTATAACTTATTGTTTTATTTATATATATTTCTTACCTCAAACTTTTGAATGGTAGTTTATCATGGTTTCCACAAAAGTATGAAGCAGTTTAACCATTTTCTAAATTTTTGATAATAATAAATAAAACTAAAATCTATGGCAAAAAATGGCATATTGGAATAATTTCTGAAGGACCATGTGACACTGAAGACTGGAATACTGGCTACTGAAAATGAATGACATTTTAAAATATATTCAAATAGAAAACCAATTCTAATGATATTTTATATTATTAGTTTTTACTATAATTTTAATCAAATAAATGCAGCCTTGGTGACCGTAAGAGCCTTCATATTATTATATAATAACTCATAAATATAAGTTTAAATTCATTCCCCTTAAAGTACTGCCACTACAGTCATACACATTTGGACAGACTGGCGATGGACGCTTCTGGGTGTTGATTCACATCTCGTGCTGTTTTTTGCACATCCACGACCCACTTCCAGTAAAGACAGATCAAGTTATATTCACAGTTTAAAAGTGGTTGGATAGAAATGTTTTGACTGGATTTTGGGTGGTGTAGAGCAGGCCTGGTGGACCCACATGTAAGCTATAGTCCAGTAACGAAGGTACATCCTTCATACCTCATCATTATTTCCTTCCTGTCTCTTTTTCATGGCTGTAAATGAATACCACATTATCCTCTATCATTACTCTTCATCTTTCTCCTAAAGTCACAGACCCAGTAGCTGAATAAGTAAACATTTTTTCAACCTATTGCACCTCACCAAGTCAGGTCTTGGTTTTAGCTGTGCCCGTCCCCCTACCCCCCACTCCGTCTTGAGGTAATGGTGTGTCCCCTACTTGACAGATGTTTTCTGATTAGGGTCGGTTGTATCACTGGAGGATGGGGTCAGAGTGGAGGAAGTTCATTGTAATTTGGCAATTATGATAATTTAGTAGTTCTTACCATTACTAGAGAGATGATTTAGAGCATCATTGGCAAAGTGAACTTCCTAAAGCCAGTATAAACATTGCAATTAATACTTATTTTTCCTCTTGTTCTTTTTCTCTTTCGTCTCCGTGTCATTTGGACTCCTTTATTTCCTGTCTTCCAGCTGACTTTGGCTGGTTATACAGTAGCTCCAAAAAGCATTTAGACAGTTTAGGACACTAAAAGCATACTTAAAATATGTACATTTTATGCTAAAAACTTTCTCAAAAGTCAGTTTTTTTTTAAACCAATTGTTCCCATGTTTGTTTTTAGTGGATGCACGCACACAGGTTTCTTAGAGTAGTATATTTACACATTTGTTTTCATTTTCTATAGTAATAATAATAATGATATATATTTTTTAGAATTTGTATTATTATTATTAACAACTATAGTTTTTACTATCATAACTTTTATTATTATTATTATTATTTTATAATAATAATAATTTCAATATTAATTGATTGTTATAATTTTTATTAATTTATTGCAATAATAATAAAAAATAAATATCAATATAGAAATAAATAAAAATAAAGATAAATTATGATAATACAATTATTATCATTATTATTATTATTACAGCAATATAATATTTTTAATTATTCATTTAATTTGTTTAATGTATTTATTAAATATAATAATATTATTATTAATATACTACATTACTAATAATATATTAATTTATATCAGTCTAGAAATAAAGATTAATAATAATAATAATAAATGCTATCAGAAATTATATGTATTAGCAAGATAATTATTAAACAATATTAATATAGAAATAAAAATATATTTTAATTTTAACGATATATATATATATATATATATATATATATATATATATATATATATATATATATATATATATATATATATATATATATAAAACACTTAATTTGAATATATATTGATTTTTTTCTGTGTTTGTTCTTCAACAGAGAGGTGTTTCTAAAATCCAACGCCCAGCTCACCTTCCGCTGTCGTCAGCTTATATCAGAGCTGTCCTACATTTATCCCATTGATGTGGTGAGTGTTTAACTCCACACACAAACAGTTTAAACACACTCAGCAAAAACAATCATAATAGAGCTTCCTGTCTTTTTTGTTTTGTGCTGATGGCTGGAGCACGTGGCATGTTGGGAATGTTAGAGGTCTGGGTCTTTTGCAGACTCTGGTGTTACTGGCTGTTAACAAGTTTGGGTTTCCCACCATCTCAGTATGACCTAGAACTACTGTTCAGTGCGTACATTGACTGGTGCCCACAGAGTCCCGCTGCCAGTCAAATCAGCTTACAGAGTAAAGCCAGTGAAAATGAGCAGAAAACCACATTCATACCAAACTAT
Source organism: Carassius auratus (assembly GCF_003368295.1). Taxonomy (NCBI): domain Eukaryota; kingdom Metazoa; phylum Chordata; class Actinopteri; order Cypriniformes; family Cyprinidae; genus Carassius; species Carassius auratus. The sequence continues at coordinate 11,794,196 of NC_039277.1, read as the reverse complement.
CCTCTGTCAAGCTTTTTCAGCTGCTGTATACAGGATTTGATTAATCGGCTGCTCCTGCTGTGCTCACCACTGCTTTTCTGTTGTTTTCCTTGCAGAACAATCAGAATGATTATGTGATTTGTGGTGTCAAACTGCCCAATTCAGAAGACTTTCAAGGTAAGTTTGGAGTTCGGCTATTAAATACACTTGATGAACATTCCTAAGTTGAGACAGACCGATTTATTCCCTAACCAATGAATTGCGCATTATTTTGCCATTTTCAGGTTATAGTCTAGGCCGACAGTCATGCCAAGAAGTGTTTGCTTTCTCTCAAGTCAGTCCACAATGAGTCCTCATTTTCTGTTCTCTAATATAGAGTGAATCTTTCCAAGCATACTAAGCGGAAGGAGGGACCTAAACCAGTGCTGTCAATCTTATGATTAAATCAGATCAGAATCAGATACAGCAAGTTTAAACTCTTCTGGAGAGGAGCTCTTGAATCCCCTGTCAGTTCTGCTTCACTTCACTTCTTTAGTCTGGCAGTGGATCACAGGCTTCAGGCCATCAATCAATCATCCTCCTCTGTTCTGATCGGCGAAGCCCTGTGTCCATGGAACCCTTCAACTTGTGGTCATGAGTGAGATCACTCATAGAAATAACCGTGGTCAGACCTTCTGACTTCTCCCAGTATATAAGAGAAAAGGGTTTTATTAGGGCATTCTTCTCCCAGTTCCCTATAGTTAGGCTTTTGGGGTTTTTAATAAGGAAAATGAATTGTGTTTGATGGGTACAAGTGATGTCCTTTGTTGTGCTGGCTGTGGGGAGAGTTATTCATCTCATTTCCCATGTGTCCTTTGGGCAGCACTGTATGTGTCGCAGGGAATCAGGTTTGGCTTTTTTCAGGCAGGGAAGGCATGACTTCAAAAGAACAGAGAGGTTAATGGAAGCCAGGTTGAACTGGGCACTCAGCGACACGCATATTCACATACATGCGTGTGCAGTCCTTCACATATGTAGCTATTGCTTGGCACACTTTCTCATGCATTTTGAAAGCACAAAATGACAACTCGTATGCATGTACAACTTATTATACAAAATATATCTCCCACAGCTTTCCATAAGTGATATGGTCTGTGTCCACAGCGTGTTGTTTTCATTTGGAAATGTGTGACTGTTCTAGCATGGAAACCGTCTGTTAGCTAAAGCGTAGTGAGTACAGTGGAGCACGTGTAGCTGCAGAGATGTCTGGGGAATGTAGTTTGGATGCATGTTTATGATAAAGCACAAAAAGTATGGTTTTTATGGCTACTTGTTAGAGTTGCTTAGCAAACAAATATTTTTTCCTTGGCATTTGGGCTTTTTGTTTAAATTTACCAGAAATGCCCCGAAAGGTTGCAGTTCAGACAAAAACGGGGCCATCAGAGTGATTTAGATTGCATATAATTATTTAGGAAATGCACACGTCGCAGTGTGATTATGCACATTTAAAGACTGAACACTAGCATTAGCCGATCCTTGTTTTTTTTTTTAGAGTAGCTTTTAGCCTCTGGTGATGCCTTTGACCCCATCAGGAAAGGGCATCGCTGGAGTGAAATGAAGTTTTGCATGATATAAGGTTGTTATGCGGCTCCCTATAACTCAACCCTAAGAAGACTGAACAAAATGAATGGCCTTTATCAGCTTCCATCAACTTAACAAATGGCCTCTGATTTATAACCTCAGATTGGAGTCAGTGAACTTCAGTTGTTGGGACTCATCCTTTAAATCAGAATGTACAAATCTTGACTTCAACTGAAATGAAGAACATTTTTGTGCATTGTGACTTTTATTTAATGTTCTCAGACATAAGATGCCCATTTTCTTCATGGAGTTATGACTCTTTAGGGTCTGCGACATCCTTTGGTTAAAATTCCTCAATGTTTAAGCACCCTTTTTACCTTGTTCACATCATGTTATTAAATGATAAAGAGCTACTACTCACTCCACCCCCTCTCTTCTGTTTTTTGACTGCGTCCTCAGTGGCTCTGATGTTCAGTGATCCTAAAAATCTTCTTTCTTAAAAGATTTCTTTCCTTTTTGATTTTGGGTGGTTAAATATGACCCAGAACGTTCTTCGAGATTCACCTGTCTTATTTGAGTTTTATTTGCTGTGAAATTTTCTCTTATTTGAGCCTTTTGTCTGTGTTTTCCTCTGTTTGCTGCAGCAAAAGATGACGGGACTGTTGCGGTGGCTCTGGGTTACACGGCACACCTGGTGCTGATGATATCCAGCTTCCTCCATATTCCACTCAGGTATCCAGTCATCCAGAAGGGTTCCCGCTCCTCCATCAAAGACACCATCACTGACAAACTCTCAGAGAAGGAGAGAGAGTAAGAATGTTTTTTTTTCTTTCAGATTCTTTAAGTTTTATTGCTTGGTGATTAATTACATTTTTCATTGCTCTGTATAATTTTTTTGAAAATTAATAGTTGACAGTAGAAAAGCAACAAAAACAAACTAATTGATTTATCTTATGCATTACGTTCTAAAGACTTTCTTCCCTTAACATGGGAATATTTATGCATCTTTTTGAACCTGCGGTTTATGCGTGTGTAATTTGTCCAACTTGTCTGGTTCAGTATGTGTGTTCAGTGGTGGTTTAAGGCCCTTTTTGGATTAAACGCTACTTAAACACCGTGGGGTTCTGACTTTCATGTGCCCACCTCGCCTCCCTTTCATCCATTCCTTTTAAACTCTCTTTTCTTTCATCTTTTTTTTGTTTTTTATCTCATCCTCCCTCTCAGTAGATTACCACGTCTGCTGCAACATGGGAGATAAATAACATCCCCGAAAAGAGGGTCTCACTGGTGTCTTAAGTTTGTTTTTGAGCGTTTTTGTGTATTTTACTAATTTACATTTTTTCAAAGCTGCATAACTTCCTGACTTGAGATTTTAGTAGAGTTAATTTGTAATGTACATTTTATGTGCTTTTTATTTGTAATATTTAAAGGGTTTAATTCTATTTTGTTTGATTTTATTTTATTTTTTGTCGTTTTTATACGGAAGCCCTTTTCTGCTACAGAAAATTATTGTCACCTTTTTTTCTCACAATTCTGAGAAAGAAAAGTCAGACTTGGAATATATAAACTTTAGGGATGCACGATATTGGATTTTGGCCGATATTCGATATGCCGATATTTTCAAAATAATTTTGGCCGATACCGATACCGATATATATATATATATATACAAATTTTTTTGCCTGATATATTTAAACTTTAATTTTACTGAAGAGAAATCCATGTATCTCTTCTGTACTGATTCTACCATAAATGTATTATTTTACAAATGTAGACAGACATTCACACCTGAAAAACAGGTCTTGGTGCTGCTCAGGATGACGGCTCTTAAGATGTGTAATCATATTTGTAGTGTTGAAAGACTGTTGTTTTACGCCTCCTCGCATCACTTGTGCTTTACAAATATTGCAAATAGCAACTTTGTTATCTGTTTGACAGATCTCGAAATGCCTCCACACAGCTGACATGTTGTAAGTTTAAGTTTGTGGCACTCAAGCTACGTTCATGGTCGTCGCGCGCGCACACCCCCCCCTATCGGTTTGGCTCATCGGCAGAAATATTCATATCGGCCGATGCCGATAATGGTCATTTTAAGCTTTTATGGGCCGATGTGCCGATATTATCGTGCATCCCTAATAAACTTCGAATTCTGAGTTTCGTACAATGTTCTCGCTGTTCTGAGCCATTCTGACTTATTTTTCTTATTTTACATCTTTTCCCATACTTTTGTTAATGGTAGAGAGATTTTTATTCATTCATTTATTTTTATTTTTAATGACATTTTTATGAAGCCCTGAGTTACAGGTGTATTGTGGTTATTTGAAGATAGCAATATTGAGCGCATTCCAAGATTCATTCTGTTCCTCCAAATCTGTTTGTAAACAGTTTTACCTTTGATATCTGTTCTGTGTCTATAACTGTAGTGGCTAGAGTCACATTTCATCATCTAATGGGATTCTCACGCAGTTCTTGAAACCACCATGTTTGCCTGGTCTGCCATGAATGCAGTTATTTCCCCCTTATCTTCATAATTTCACGTTAAATTACATCCTCAGGGTGTGATGTTGCCCTATCGTGTGTTAAGATGCTTGTAATTGAATTTTTGTGTGCATGCTATCTCTTGGTTGCCATGGAGAAGGATGCACACGCTTCGGGCTTGGCCTTTGGAGTCCAAAGACCTTGGAATTTTAATGCCAGAATGTATGGGCACTGATATTAAAGCGACAGCTACCTCATTCAAATTATTGTTTTTCTGTGTTTTGGTGCTGTAACTAAGCAGGAGCGATTCAAGAAATGAGGCTGCTGGTGTGTGCTGATTACATGTCTGCGGTGCACATGCCCAAAGAGGTATCACATTCCTGCATTCCGCACATGGCAAAAAGCCCCTTAATGAAACTCGCAATAAAATTGGATTTTTATAATCAGATGGGCCCCCTATTTGAATGACGGGGGTCGAGATGCCTTTCTCCACTTTTGATGTTGGATTAATGGCTGATTTCAACAGCTTATAAATGAGGAGGAAGAAGATGGAGAGTTAAGAGAGAGGGGGTTGTGCCACCTCTTCCCCTCGTGGTGTATGATGACTTGATCACGCTGCATCTAGGGATTGGCACATGTACTCAGAAGTGACTCAGGAAAAACAATTACTGCATGATTTGATTGATTTTTTTAACATGTATTGTAATTTTTATTTGTTGCAATGGCGTTTGGCAGATACTTTTATCCATGCATTTGATGTACACTTTTTCTCAATTCATGCATTCCTTGAAAACAAAAAAAGTCATAAAAGCCATAAAAAAGGCACAATGTTCTTTTTTTTTGTGCTACAGGAACTTTGTGGTTAATTTTTGTTATTATTAATAATAATAATAATAAATTAGCATATTGAAATGATTTCTGAAGGATTGTGTGGCACTAGACTGGAGTAATGACAGGTGAAAATTCAGCTTTGCATCACAGGAATAAATCACATTAAATTTACTAAATTAAAATTGTAACAATATTTCCCAATATTACTGTTTTTATTGTATTTTTGATTAAAAATAATACATAAATGCAGCTTTGGTGAGCATAACAGACTTCTTATTAAACTGTTTGATTGTTTTTGATTATGCAATTTAAAATCATCCATATTTAAATATTTAAATGCATCTAACTTGGTGCATTTGCATCAAACTACACATCATTTTGTAATAAATGCAATTAAAAGCTAGTTTGTAAGCAGCTTGAACTACTAATAAGCTACTGTAATGTAGTTCAACCCAAAACAAATCTTCTGCCATCATTTTCACAACCCTTACTTTGTTGGAAAAAAAACAGTTTTCAATATCTTGAGTGTTCCGAAAAAAGAAAAAAAAAATATGCAGGTTTGGAACAACATGAGGATGAGTAAACGATTACTACATTTTTATTTCCATATGGACCACCCCATTTAAATTAAAAGATTCACTACTTTAAGTGACGCTTAGCTAATCCTCAACTCTACACAGACAAAATATTTTTCAAAAAGATTCAAAATAGTGTCTGATTTATCTGTTGAGTCCTCCAGCAGCAGAAATGTCCACATCTCTAACAGTGGCTGGCTCCGATTAGCTCTTGCACATTTCTGATTTTCAGTTATGTCTAGCCCAGACATCCCCCACCAAGGGTCCCGATTTGTTGCGTTCAACATTAATGCCTACATCCCTAGATGTTCTGCAATTTTCAGCTGCATGAATGTAACTCAATAGGCCATCTTTCGGCAAAGCAGAAACCCTTTACAGGGTTCAAAGACAGTACATTCGGCCGCCCACCTCCCACTCTGCCAGTCACGGAGACTCCCTGGAGACAGCGCTGTTATGAAAGTCAAACAACAATCAGGATACACTCTTCGTGACCCTCAGCCTGTGTGTTTGTGAACGTACACCGCCATTAGCAGCAGCTGAGCAGGGGGTGAAGCTGCTCAGCTGTTAAAACGGTCCCATGTATGTGTGTTTGCAGATGAATCAGGTGCCGCTGAGAAGATGAAGGTCTAGCCAGTCAGACGTCAGACTCCAAAGCTCATTAAGATATGAGTTACAAGGAGAAGGAGAAGGAGAATGGAGGGACCTATGTAGACCTCGTAATTAACTCCGCACGAGCCTGGCCTGTACCAGATCATATTATCCCCACTCCAACTGTTACCCTGTGACCTCCACACACCAAAAGTTACAGCAATGTGAGCTGTAATCAGTCCCAAGGTGTCATTGTTTAACATTGTGTTAGCCTTATGCTTGATAAATATGGTTTAAATCATCTTCACAATCTCTCTCATGGCCTGTTGGTCTGGCGTTCATATGTCTGTCTGTTGTAGCAGGGTCTTGAGTTTGTGTAGTGGGTTTTCTCCTAGCTGCAGTTTAGGATGCTCATTAAACTCCTTCAGTTTAGGAAGATATACCAGAGGTCTTCATAACTGCACTTACTGCATGAATTTTCTTTGTAGTCTGTGGTTGTGATTTTGGAGCTCTAGTATGCAAGTAGTCATTTAACAGATGCTTTTATCCAAAGTGATTTGAAGTAAACTTGGTACAGGTGCGTGCTCAAGGCTGGGCTGTGCAAAATTCAGAATCAAAGAATTGGCTCCTTTTCAGTTCATTAGCATGAATTTGAATGGAATAGACTAGATAGGTTTTCTGTTCTGTTGTTTTTTCTCTGTCTATCTGTTTATCACTTATTCAGTTTTGTCGGTCTGAGTGAATTAAATACATGTGAATCATATTCAGTTTATCTATCGTTTTAACATTTTGTTTTCTACCTGTAAGTTTTTCATTCTGTCTGTTCTTCTGTCTATTATTCTATAGTTTTTTATTCTGTCGGTGTCTGTTGTTCTATATTTTTTTCCCTCTAAACTCTAGAAACTTTCAAACTTCAAAGGCTTTAAACTTTGAAACAAGACACACCTCTATTCAAATTCAGTTCAAACTCATTCACAGTTCAATTCTGAAAGCCACACAATCATAGATTTCCTGGTTGTCGGTCAAAATCACAACCTTTCGGTTACCAGCTCAGATCTTTTACTACTATGCCCTCTGATCTCCAGTTTTTAGACATTTCTTACTATTGTGCATAACAAGACTATAACTGTTCCCACAATCTGTAGATCATCTTCATCCAGTCTCCTCGTAGGTGTCAGTGAGGTGGCCCATAAGCTGGAACAACCTCTGACCCCACCTCCCTCAAATTGTTTAGGGTTTCATCAGATCACCCAGCGTGTGTATACACAGATCGAACCCCAGGCCAAGATTTATCCATCTGATGATAAAGCTGTCAGGACAATGATTGTGAATAAAGATGAGTGAAGTGTGAGTATCGTGGCAATAATTTGTCATTTTTCATTGAAGTACAATCATAGAGCCAGAAATCTTCCGTGAGATCCTTATTAGATGATCATGAATTTTGATGACTCATTGAATTGGAATTCTCAAATTAATAATTATTCCATTATTTTCTATATCCAGTCACTTTTGACTTAACTGATCTGTGATTAATGAGATGCTGGAGAGATGTTATTAAGAATGTGACTTGTTTTTCTATGCATTCACTTACTGAAATTATACTGTTATCTTAAAAGCTTAACTTTAGATATAGATATTCTTGAATTTCTAGCCTACTGTGTACATAAATTGAGATCTAGAACTGTCAGGCCACTTTCCCAGTGTCATAACTGTGAGGCATTTGGAGATCTTGTTTTCTATACTGTCACTTTCTGAAATTATCTTATAATGGCTCTGTTTCAGATCCTAGTGAATGGACTACCTAACCTAGAAATCATGTTAAGGCATCTTATGCACTCTCACTGCAAAAGTTGTTCCGAACCGTAGGCAGCAAAATAATGCTAATTTAAGTTCTGAAGCAGCATCAAATTATATATTTTTTTAAGGACAATGCAATCAAGGTAGATTGCTTAAAACACTGAGTAGATAACTTGATGGAAGAAATCAGAAGAAAAATTTGTTGTTGCCCAATGCATTGGAACAAATGCATCCAAAATGGTGGACAGAGTGGATAGAAATGTGTATTGTATAATATATTTATATATTAAATAGAATATATATTTTACAGATTTTTTTGTGCTTGATGAAGTATCAAATTGTTAGCTCAGTTGTAATGCTGAAGTGTCTGGTGTTGTTTCACATTAATTTGTTTGATTTGTTTACCCCCCCTATATTATTATGTGGATCTGTATGTCCCTTTAGCTGTAATCATAGTGTCAGGCCACATTCCAAAGTCACATTCTTAGTAATTTCCCTGTTTATTTGATTTTACAGCTGCTTAAATTGTGCAGTGGTCATCCATTAAACCTGATCATTCGCTGGAATATCAACCCACCAGTCTTGTAAATGAAATCTGACGAATCCCATTTCGACCATAGAACAATAACTTTCGACATGCAGCCTTAATATTTACACTCTTCTTTCCACTACTTTTCCTTGTTATTTAGCCATAACTTCCATCCAATTTGACGTTAAATGCACTAATTGGACTGACAGGAATTGGCTCTCAATAACTTTCTGGATCAAAGTTCAGGCCCATATGGGATTGAAGGCGTAAATTTAAGGTTAGCAGCTCTGACCATTAAGCTACCACCACCCCAGGCCTTTGCTTTCTTTTCTTTTTCTTTCCATGCGTATTAGAGCGTTTGTGTCCCAGTGAGACAATCTTGGACTGCAGTTCTGCGGTTCCTTCCTTCCTTCTCCACTTGGGATGCCTCATCTGTGACCAAATGATGCGGTCTGGAGTTTTTTCACTCCTATACCAATATGATCTTCTATTCCTTGACCCTCCTCTTCTCTTAATGTAGCACTACACAATTTGTACACACAGTTCTTTTTCCATAACATTCTTTGCAATCTTGGAAGCTTCTTTCGGTCCCCTTGGTGCATTCTTGAAATCCAGTGAACTCTAACATGTTGCGCCCACATTTCTTCACTTCAATCCCATCGCAGCACGGCAGATTGCCGCAGAGCTCAGAGAGGCCTGGAGATGTGGTCCAGATGTACTCTGGGTGATGGAGTCCAGAGATTGGCCCATTAAACCCAATCCCCCCTCTCATATTGGCTTTTATTTGGAACTATATGATGGCGCTGTCCACTTTTTCAGAAGGACTTTATGACAAGCATAAAAATGGAAGTAGGAATTGACATATCGCTCCATGAGTTGAGGAGTTGCCAGCTTCGGCTCCCAGACCAGAGAGGGTGGTCGTGAGCTCAAAGGAAAGGAAAATTATTATTTTGATGATGTCTGCTAAGATGGATGTACTTCCTTTTTTGGGGTTGACTGGTTGTTTTATTTTCATCTTTGAAGGGATCACAGCTTAGTTCCTCCTTGTCCGGATGCATGTCATGAGCAGCTCCTAATTGCAGACATGTCATAAAATTCGAGAAATACCGATCAAACCATTGCATTTTGTGAGCAGTGTGATTTATAACATAATGACTTCTTGAAGGGCTGATATCATCTGAAGACTCGTCAGTCTTTTATGTGGCCCTCAGGGACGAAGTTTGACGGGGCTGAAAGTTGATAAAAGCGCTCATCATAAAGACAGAAGCGTGGAGCCAGGCTGTACCCAGCAGCTGAATACCTCATCCCTCTGGCTGTCTTCTGCTCATTTCCATCCCTCTGTCTTCAAAATGTTCTCGAGTTGTGGATCGTGCCATGCTTCCATTGTTCTTGAAATCATTCAGCTCTTGTTATTATCTTCAGGTCCAAATTGTCTCCATCTTTAAGCATGTTTTGAGTAGTCAGATTAAACTTGTATATGTTGGGATACCCGTTTATGATGCTTGGAAAGCCTTCTTATTTGAAATGACTTATTTTGATTGCTCCGTTTATTTTCCTTAAAATTGTCAACAATCTTGTTTGTAAAAAAAATGATCTTGTTCTTAGGTGTTGGTCTTAAGTAGTTTTCCAGTCTGGAAGAGGTTTATGGTCTTCATTATGTTTCGTTCTTAACAGGGCTGCACAATATGCTGATTAGATGAATATTACATTTTATTGGGGAAGAAAATGAATATTGGTGCATCCCTAGATCTTCATATAAACTTTATTTTCTGTATTTTCATTGGAAAAAAACTGACCAGCTTCAACTTCCCTATTCAACTTTTGATTGTTGTTCCCTTTGGTCTTCTGGTATTTGAATGAGAATCTTTATACTCACGCTGCAGTTTTCCAGACTAGCCACGATCTTCGTTATGAAGTTTTACTCTTCGCATCCGCTTGGCGTGCGACTGGGCCTCGATGAGAGTTAAGGGAATACTGCAGCAGCCTGCCATTTGGTGGGTGGTCGGAGCAGATCATGCATAAGTCCAGGAACTGTTGATAATCTTCCCAGCTACTCCAAATGACCTGCACTAATGTATACTCTCCACAAGCCTCGGCATATGTGTTCCGCCTGCCTGTTTACATATAATAACTGATACTCCAAACATGCATAATAACGTGCTATCTCCTTTTCTTTTTGTGCATATATGAAACATACTTTCAGCGTTCCCACTATGCACATTGTTCATTCATTCGCCATTGAAATAGAGAACATTCCCCATAACTTACGTGTTTTTAATGCAGTTTCAGGCGTGGGGAGTCATAAATCAACCTAGCTGCTTTTAAACAAACACCTGCCTCCAGACTGTCACCACTAATGGCAGCACTTGCCGTATAAATCAACCGTAGCTGTAACTACCAATATCATTGAAACGATTACACTGAGCATCTGCCATGCAATGCTGTTTTAATCGCTGATAGCCTTGTTGTAACTGTTCTGACATTTTCCGCCTGTCTTTTAAAACATGCGTTTGTCTTGAAAAGGTCCAAAAGAAATTTGTGGGTCACTTAACCTGTCATCTTAGTTTCTTTATGAGCTGGTGTAAGAGAATGAGTTGTACAACCACCCCCCACCCCCAGCTGTTTAATTAAAACCAGAAATGAGGCTGGAGAACAGGAAGAGAACACTTTTTACTGTATGTTATAGTTATTTATTATGCAATCCATCTGAACTTTTTCATATACCCTTTTATTAAGTTAAATATTTCTATTGCTTTTGCGTGCGGAATGTTTGTTTGCATAACGTTTGCAGATGATTTTAAAATGATCAAAGCAGGACTAAACAAACTGTAGAATAAATTATAGTGGCCCTGAAAGTATTTAGACACTTTGTGTCACACTTAAATATGTAGGAATGTGTTTGCATTATATAATGTAGCTCACCAATGTTATTTACTTTAAAGTCTGCATTAAATGATATTTCACCCACTTAATTTTCTAAATGCATAGTCTAGATCTTATTATCTTATTATATTGACTTTTTTGTAACAAAAGATCTTCAGATGTACTGTTGAATGAAGCTGATTTCCTGTTTGTGAATATGTGATAAATCAGAAGTGATTGCATTAGGAGATGAGTTAGTTTGTTGAGTCTGCTTTAGAGTGGTCAATTCTTGGCTGAGCACCATCACTTTGTCATAGAGTGGTTAAACAGAACATAGCGCTTGTGTGCTAACATGAGGTCATGAAATGATTCGAGGTGACGCATGCAAAACATACACTCACTCAAAGTATATGTAAATATCCGGTCTCATAAAGGAGCTTTTTGTAATCGTACATGCCCGTCTAGTCTCTCTTCTCCTTTTGTTTAGTTAGTTTATGATATCACACTAAAAAACAACCACAAAAAAAAAGGATTGGTGTAGGATTTATTACTTGGTGTAGAAATTACAGATAAATTACACCATTACAAAGAAAAGGCAAGTAATGCATTAAATAAGCAAAAATATTTTTTTTTGGTAAAACATACTGCTGTGTTCTAATCGTGTTTTATTTGCAGCTTGAATAAATCATTTTTTACACTGGTGTGAGTGAGAGAGAATATGAAAAGCGTCAGAAGGAAAGTGAATGAGAATCTGTGTTGCTGTCATGTTCAATTATCAAAACCTTTTTTTTTTTTTACATTGAGTAACATTCCAGATCATGCTTCAGAAGGAAGTTTCAGCAAATGTGGGACACATGGAGCCTTGTTCGTGCGGTTGTCTTATCTCGTCACAAATATTTACTGGAAAAGTACAGCTACTGGTGACACCCCTGCGTTTGAGGAGGTACAACGATGAAAGCAAAGTTGCTATAAGGTTCTGGATGGGACAAATTGTCTCCACAGTGCCCTTAAATCAGTTGGTTAGGGTGAGGTGTGATACAATGTTGTCTTCAGTCTCACCCACCCACACAGACACACACACACACACACATTTATTTATATAAATAATAAGTATTATTTATGTATTAAAAATTAAATGACTTAAGATGGTTTATAATAAGTATATTTATTTATTTATAACCATAAAGCAATTAAATAAAATGATTTAAAATTGTTTAAAAATGTCTCTTATTTCTTTTTATTCAAAAAGAAATATATATTAAAATGAATAATTATTTACATTTTTATTTTGAAAACAATACTAAGATTTTCAAATGTTTTAAGTTACTTGAAAGATGAATGATATCCAGCTAAACTCATCCATTTGCGGTGTTCCTTGTTTTGTGTGACATTTTGCAAGGTGTGGGGTGAATGTAAGTGTTATCCTGCCATGTGAGAGTGAGAGTGAACATTTCTCCAGGGCTCAATGTAATTCTTCACATTTCCAATAGTGATAAAACCATTCTCATTTCCTTTCCATTTCTCTCTCTTTCAGTCCTCTTACCTGAACTCACTTTTCACATAAGTACGTACACATGCTTACACCCACACACAGACACACACACACATAGACGCATACTTTGTTCCTGCCTCCTGTTGCTCTGTTATAATATATTTGACTGGACAGTCCCTTGAGGAATTCCTGGTGCTCTGTGAACCAGAGTCACAGCAGTATGATCTCACACACGCTCCGGAGAGCGCTCATTAATCACTGTTAGGTGACCGTGTGTGTGCACGTCTGCATGTGTTTGTGTGTGTGCAAGTGATTTTTGGCTAGCTTACTGTGGTTGTTTAAATGGAATGGTAAAATGTGGCTTGCCAGGATGTGATTGGCAACCAAGCAATGTTTAATTCCGGAACCAAAATGCATGTTTGTAATGTTTGTAAATGTTTTGTTTTGTTTACTGATATTTTACATTATTTCTAAACATTTTTATATGTTAATAATGTTTTATAATTATATGCCAATATTAACATTATTTACAAAAGCGCCTATATTGATGCTTTATTACTTTCAATATAAAATCTTCTACCTTGTCCATGTACCTTGTTCTGCTCTTTTACACTCAACGTGACATGAATGACATGCTGAAGTGTGTGCGTGTGTGTTGAGTCCGTTGAGGGTTTTAAGTGTGCACCTGCTTCAAGATTATGCCCCCACCCCCCGGGTCTTACTGGTCAGACAGGAAGTATGTGAGAGTGTGTGTGTGTGTGTGTGTGTGTTCGAGAGACAGAATTGTTGAGACAGGAAGTCGAGGGAATTGCTGGGTCTGTCTCCACTCTTCCACGATTAAAAGCATGAGTTCCAGGTGCCACTGACAAAAAGTCCTCACGGATTACAGAGGGACTTCTGGAAGATCACTCACACCTCTGGGTTTTGGTGTCTGCTGCCCGTAAGCTAAAGTGTGTGACCCCCAGACCGGTTACAGTCCACTACCTCTCCTACTGAGACGTTTTGTGAAAATAAAAGATGAATGACTCTGCATCGCTCGTTCACAATCATGCGACTCTTATAACTGCATTCCTCAGGTATGGTCTTGAAAACACACACGCGGTGTTTTAACAAGCCCGACAGTGCTGTCAGGAGAGCTTTGTGGCTAAAGTGGTGATGTTTTTGTTGAAGGTGGTTAAGCTGAAGGCTTTTCTGTCCTCTTCTTGTTCTGTCTCTCTTTCTCACTGTTTCTCTCCCTCCCTCTTAATAACAGGGCAGTAATGTCGTACTCTGATATTAGGAGGCTGAAGTTATGTCAGGTGTTAGTGGAAGCAGCTTCGTGGAGGGTGCAGAATATTCACGAGTTGTCTTTTTGTCTGTTTGTTGAACCTTTTCTATCCTAAGTTTTCTCAGAGGGACTTTCCAACTGTGTTAAAATAATAAAATAATATAACAAATAGGGTGTTCGGTTCAGGAGGTCTGCATGTTTTTTAAACGAATCCATTGTTACAAATGAATGAAAATGAACTGCTGACACAATTGGATCATTTTGATCTTCCTCATGCATTCTGTTTATATTGTTCTTTTACACAAATTATTTTCGAAAAAATTATATAAATAGTATGCTTTTAAAAAATGTAAGATTAAAGCTTTAAAAAAGAAATTCCCCTTTGACTATCAATGATCAAATAAAATATAAACTATTAGTATTACTGTTTTTGACACTCTCCACATCTACTCTCTTTTTCCATTTTCCAATATTCTATTCTATTCTATTCTATTCTATTTATTAATTAAACCAAAACCTAAGTGTACTTACTGCGTTATCAAACTTATAATATTTCAAACTATTTTGTTCGCTTGCAAACACTTATATTTTCTTATGGAAATGTAATGTACATTCTTATTTTATTTTATTTTATTTTAACCAAAGCCTAAAACCTAAGCGTAATTTAACACTATTCAACTTTAATGTTATTATTTTGGTCACTTGCAATCACTTATATTTCACCGTGAATATAGTTCTTGTTTTTATTAATTTAATTGATTTTTTGTTATTTTACTTTTCTTCTTTTTTTATGACTTTAAATTGCAGCCTAAACCTAAGATAACTTTAATAGTATTAAACTTTCATACTACTCTTTTGGTGCATTGCAAGCACTTGCATTTCTTTTTTAGAAGTGCAAATTTAGTTCTTATTCATATTTTAGTGGCTAATGATCAATATTAATATTGATGTATTGCTTTAATATTATGAATGGATCAACTAAAGATGAGTCTGGTCATCATCACAGTCTTCCAGTGATCTCTGGAACATGTACCCGTTTGTATTGACTCTATTTTTAATAATAAAAGCTTTTTCTGAAGTCTTAAGTTCTCAGTAAATGCTCTAATGTTCACCCTTCAGAATTACAATAATAGTCCAGCATGTTCATCTGTTGTGAATCTTGACTGTTAGTTCAAAATACGTTGATTTGATATATACATTGATATTGTGTGCCGTTCGGCCATTTCTGATTCATGATTACGCTTGTGGTTTAAATGAGAACTGACCCATAGAAGCAAGCCAGAATGATGATTTTAATGGATAATAGATTGTGTTTCAGAAATGCATTTGAGAAGCAGATCAGAACCAGACCTCCAGGGCACCAGGAGGTCTCTTAACATCTGCTGAAATGTCTTGCGTCAGAAAGAGCCTGTTGCCTTGTGGAGTTTTTGAATAGTTTGGGGCATCATCATTGCCCGGTTAACTTCACAGGACATAAATACCCGTGAACACTGAAAGATTCCTGACTCTGAGCGTTGGTTTGTAAAAACAGTTATTAGTTTATTCAGTTTCCATTTGTTGGTTAGCAGTTTTTTTTTTTTTTTTTTTATCCAGATGACCTACTGTTTTTCGTTGTTTGGTGTGAGGTTGTCCAGTGCAAAGCTATGAATTGATTATGACCTCATAAAAAAATGTTCTTTGCTTTGTGTTTAATATGGGAACCATGTGTAATAGTTCAGAGGTGAGTGCTGAGACTCTTTCTCATGATGCCTCTTTGCTTCTCTTGTTTGCAGGTTCCCTCTTTACCCCAGAGGAGAGCGTTTCCAGTTTGAATACGGTGTCTATTTGCTCAACAAAAACATCGCCCAGGTAAGAATCTCAACATGGCCCACTGTACAAACAGGAGATTTACCAAGTGTGTGTATTGAATATTGAACAGAAAGGTTGGATGTTGTCAAGCGAGTCACAGACTTAATATATGGCGTATAATATCCATCCATCTATCCATTCATCAGTTTTTTTTTTTATTTGATTTATTTATTTGATATATTTATATAATGGCAAAGCTGATTTTTCTCCAGGCTTCATAGTGTCACATGATCTTTCACAATCATTCTAATAATTCAAAAAATCCTCATTTGGTGCTCTAGAAATATTATCAATGCTAAGAACTGTCACTTTACTGTCACTTTTGATCAATTTAAGGCATACTTGGCATACATTTGTTTTTAGATTTTGTTTCATTGTACTTCCCAATGTCTCATTGTTGAAAATCACATTTAAAAAAAAAAATCTGCATGTAGTTTTGTGAAGAAGTATTGGTTATCTCATTATTTATACTTCTGCAATGAGATTTTGCTCTGTACGTTTCCGCAGTTGAAGTTCTAGAATTGATGTACCATTGTAGAATCACTTGGGTTACCGTCATACAAAATGATTTTCATGAGCCGTAGCTCAAATCCAATTAAATTTTTAAGCTTTGGTCACAATTATACAATTTGAATTTAATCAGTTTGCCTGGTGAAATGCAAGACTAACTCCCCTCCATGACTCTGGGAGTGGATTCCAAGCCTCCTGCGCTCCAGCTGTAGCCCATACTTAAGGAGGAGATGAAAAATACAGAATAGATTGTAAAAAGAACCAAGGAGTTCGACTGAATCTGTCCGTCTCTGACCCACGGGAACGGCACGCAAGAACAAAAACATAGCTGTGCATGGTATGGAGTGATATGGAAGCTTAGTAAACGTATGTATCTGTCATGTTTGATCTATGCCTCCATTTGTAGTCTGACTGCAAGATGCCCTCTGCAGCTTGTTCTTCATACTACCTGTCATCCACCATTTCCATTCCATGTCCCCTTAATCAGAACGAATGTAATGCTTTGCACCTTTGCCAGAAATCTTCATTAACCTTGTCAGTGGTTCTCTGTAGAGCAAGCTAATGGAGCTTATCTCAATATGTTGACTGCATTCGAGCGTTTTTTAAGCTCATTGTTTGTGAAGCCTCTCACCCGGAGTAAAGACGATCCATATGAGCTCAGTGAACTCAACATTTTGAAGCATTTGATTCGGTTGAACCCTGCCGATTGGGCTTTTAATGTTAAACATAGCAAAACAGATGAGCTGTAACCCATTTCATGTTTGGTTCTCTGTTTCCGTTTGCACATGTGTTCCAGTTTGGGAGAGGAACTGTCCGGAGAATGCATGACGCGTTGCCCTTGAGTCATGCTACTTGTAATTTCCTCCTCTTTTAGCTTTTAGCTTCAACTTTTGATCCCAGCGGCTAGGCCCGCTGTTTGTATTCCGCTTCGTGTTTTTCCGAATTCGCTCTTTGCTAATCCAAATACGACTAAGCTGCTTCGCTGACACTTCAGTATTGTAAAATTGACCTTGGCTTTTCTTACCTAATATGATTTGCGAATAACTAGCAAGCGAAATGCTGTTTGTTTTTTTTGTTTTTGTGTTCTGTGCCTCCATCGCTCACTTTTTTTTGCATCAGTCCCTCTCGAATTTAATGTGTTCCGTTCGTTAGCCGTAGCCACGGTGGCTCTGTGTGTCCGGCTGCTGAGACTAAGCAGAGATTGGGTTTCACAGCAGTGCTCTTGTTCTGGAATGGAGGAGATTAAACGTCTATCTTTTATTAAATTGTGTGTGTTTGAAAACGATCCAAGCAGGCAGGAGGGAGAGAGAAAGGAGGGGTGTTTTAGTCGCTTTGAAGCAGTGCGCTGACTGGATGTTGTTTTTATTTAGTCCTCGTGTCATGGGAGGAAGGGAGAAGAATGTCAGGTGGCCAGCGGGGTTTCGCCCGGGCACTTTTGTCTGTGATCGATGAGTTGAGAACATAGTGATAAAGGTTTTTTTTTTTTCTGTTTTTAATTATTTTTCTTTGTCATTTGCACTTTTCTACAAGGGATGAGTCCGAATGGACAACTAGTTGCTTTTATAAAAATTTCTGCTTTAAAAGTAATGCGTTTTTAAAGTTTTTAAAAGTTTTTAGTGTGCTGACAACGTGCTGTGTTTTAGCGTGCTGTGAGACTGTTAGCACGTTTAAACTTTTTCAGAATTGTTAGCTCTTTAAATCGCTGCTGAAGCCATCAAAGCTGAGGTTTTACAACAAATTCACCACCATCAACAATACATTTTACAGCAATAAAAAAAATGGTGTGTAGTTTGATAGTTTTTGGGTTTGTTGAATATCTTTTATACTATTTAAGCATTTTAAAGATGCTGGTTCAATGAAATAGACATTTTGTGGGCCATTTTTAATGCAAGAATGCTGTGTTAAGGGTCCATTAACACTACATTTTTATTTTTAAAAACAGAAGACGTGGAAAAAAATGCAAGGGGAAAAATTTAAGTGCAATGAAATAAGGATTGAGAAATGTACAAAAAAATGTTCCTCAAAAGCTTGATGTATCATGTACTCACTGATGTATCATAAACTCTCATTAACTGGGTTTCCATAGTATTTCTGTATAATAATCTGTATAATCCCCCCAGAACTGTTAAACAACTGTGCTCCCAAACAGCAGCATCTACCTCCGAAAGCAATAACCACATTCATTGTGTTTCGTCTGCTCGTTCTGAGGTTCTATTGATTTATTATATAGGAAAATTATTATATTCAGTATCTCCTACTTTTCTTAGTACGTTTATAAGGAAGTGACGATTTTGTTCTCTTTGACTCTTTGGATGGAAACAGTGCTTGTTTGCAAATGTTTTGTGTGATATTCCAATTTTGCGCATACGTTAAATTCACAGCTTTGGATGGAAACCCAGCTGATTGATACTCTAATTATGAAAAAAATTTAAATAAATAAAAAATATGTAATGGATAGTTAAGTAAGCCCAAGTTGCTTCAGTCTACTATGTCTTGAAATATTATTAACCATATAAAAGTTATTTCTATGTTTACTTAAAAAAAAAATAAGAAGAATAATTCACAGCAAAAAGACACCCGAATCAGCTGTCCTGTCAGGTCAGTCTAATCAAGGATTATAGCACGAATGCTCTAAAATCTTTGGTTTGATGTTAGGTAAACTGTCAGCAGAAACGTAAAAAAAATAATTACAGCTCCGAGTAACTGGCAACAGCCACCACAAATTTCTCCATCATTGCAGTCTGTTCTCGAATTTTCCAAGCCACAGTAAACTAATGTCACCACAACGGAAGGTCCGCCTCTCCATTCAATTGATTGGACAATGGAAAAAAAAACTGTGAATGACGTTGGGCACTTTTCTTCTAGGAGTTTTTTTTATTTTTACTTTTTAACAGAGCGCTCCTACAAAAACACGAAACACAGCAGGCGGCTAAAACGCAAGGCGCCTGGGGCACATAAACAGCACGCAAAACACTAACAGCCAATAGAAACCAATTTTAAATAGGCACTTCTCACTGCAAAAAAACACATTCTGTCTAATCTGGACCTTAGACTAGTTGTTCCAACAACCCACAGCCAAGCCAACTGTAAAATTATTCTTAAATCACAACCTTAAGTGACTTGAATGTTGTTGAGAAGATAATGATTAAAGGTAGTTTCTGTGTGCGTAAGAGATTGGGTTTTTGTCTGTGCTTGTTGCGTTACAGAGCATGATTGCCAGAAAGGTCTTCAAACTGAGGTGAAAGCTGTAATTTTTAGGTAGTCAGGCCTGGCTAGTGTACTTCCTTTGGCTTGGACTACAGCTCAATGAGGACAAGTTAAACATTCATTTTCAATAACGAGTGTATTTAATTCATTGCCGCTGCTGAGACTTCCTTCAACTGTCACAACAACATCTGGAATGTTGTGAATTTGGCTTTTAATAGTCATTGATTGTTTTAAATTTAGTTCTTGCTGGCAGCAGAACAAAGACTCATGTGCTGCTGTTGTATAATAACTTTCATATGGATCATTCAGAATGTTGGTTTGGAGATTTGGACACAACCTTTAGGGTCAAAGTGCGTTTGGAATAGTTTCCAAGCTTTCAAAACAGAAGAACTCGTGTTTAACATGTATATGTGTGAATTTGTGTTGTCTAAATGGTTCGTCTTCCCCTAGAGGGCAGAAGTACTGAAGTGACCAGAAATCAGTGAGTCAGTTGAATGTCCTGAAGCAGAGCAGCACTCCCAGCCCAGATTAGATGCCGCATAAACAGAATGGTGAAAGAAATATTACAATTAGCACTCAGTTGCCAGGCTAACAGCTATCTTATTTGGCAAGGAGCTCAGGAGGAAGGGCCGAGCTGGGAATTAATCCTAGATTATCAGGGAATTTGGAGTGGGAATTCTGAAGGTGTAGCATTGTGCCCTGTTCTCTGGAAAGCCAGAAAACCTGGCAGTTTCAGCACTGCTGGAAGACCAGATCTAAATCTCATTTTAATCCCAATATGCATATTTTTGGCGCACTCATGATTGTACAATTTGAAAAACAGACTTTGTTTGCACTTTGGACTTGGTGAAGTATGAAGAGTCTGCCTGTGATTCCAACTAAAACACATAATAAAATTAAAACCCATTTTTATATTTAAAATAACAAATTTGTAACTTGTAATAAAAGAAATGTTAAATTAAATAAACTATAAAAACATATTTTATTCCAGCTAGTTGCTGAGGCAATATTTCTCTTTTTAACTTAGTAAAATAACTAAAACTAAAACTGAAGTTAAAAATATATCTAAAAACTATATAGACATATTTTAAAAAACAAAAATTACTAAGTATGACAAGAATACACAACCAAATTTCTTTATATTAATAAAAACTATAATGGTATCTCAGTGATATTAACATAACACTGGTTTACATTCAAGAAACCAAATGATTATATTTATTTTTCAGATAGTTTTATCTAAAACTAAAATTAATTTGTAATCATTATTTATTTATTTATTAATTTATGTGTATTTTATTTTAGTTTTTCCTGTTTATGTTAGCTTTTATTTTTATATCACTTAAATATATTTTCATATAGCTTTTTTTCCCCCATTCATGACAGTAATACTGGTTAAACACTTTTCTTTTTTCACTTCTCTGATTAGGTTACTGTGATGTTAATGTGATATCTTTTTCTAACCAAACGATTGATGTTCTTGGCTGTAAAACAAACACTTCACAGCCTGTCACACATAACTGACGTGTTAAAAAATAGTTTTTTGATGCAATGCTATGCTTTTGTCTAGAAGGGTTAATGTCACCTTTTTATTCCTTTTTTTTGTGTGCAAAAAAATCTTAGGACAAAAGATTTACCAGCGTAGATTTTGCAACAGGTTATGCAGAGAGAAAGATGATTGATTCTCTGTGAGCTGTGCTTCTAAAAACGCTACACTGACAGTTCACTCTAGAAACTATTGACACAGGTTTGATTATGTGACATTTAGTGCTTGTGCTACAAATATTCACATGCGTTTTTAAACCTAGAGGTGCTCCGATCACGATCGGCCGATCGTTAATGCGCATCTTGTCAGTAAAGCCGGTTTTCTAATCAGCGGTTAATTCCCTCAGGTGCGTGATTTCTCATAGAGCAGCTGTTACTACACAGAGCCGTTGTTAATAGAGAAGATGCGCAAATCAAGTTAATTTTCAGCGTTTATTGGCCCATCTTCTCTATTAACAACGGCTCTGTGTAGTAACAGCTGCTCTATGAGAAATCACGCACCTGAGGGAATTAACCGCTGATTAGAAAACCGGCTTTACTGACGAGATGCGCATTAACGATCGGCCGATCGTGATCGGAGCACCCCTATTTAAACCTCACGTGTACACCCTTATGTCCACAATATGTTTTGTTCCCTAAAGACATTCAGGTGCACATGAACTCTAGCTATAAAAAGGTGAGAGATTCTTGGTTGCCATTAGTGTCTTGACTGTTATCTAACATGACTTTTCTGAGATGGAAACCATATGAACTTTAGGCGAGAAAGGAGATATGCATGCCAGTACTCGCATTTTCATTCGCTGTATCACACATGTAGTAAAAAGCCACTGGTTCTTGTATGAGAAACCAACTACTAGTATTACATACCTGACTTCCTGTTTGAACGTTTTTCTTTAATGCGAGCATTAGCAAGTCCACAACAGCACTTTGTGAATGAAATTAGGTTAAGTGGCTTTATTTGTGTATATTAAGCAGAAAGTTTCCATATGTCACATTCAGCATTTACCTCCATCAGACTGTGTACTTAACCTCAGAGAGCTTTTATCTTGCTTGATTGACTTTGCTCTGTAAAAGAAAGATCAACACAGTTGACTGAGAATAAAAAGTCTTATTAGTGTTTTTATTTGTAATAGTCTGCAGAGCCAAAAGTGGCTGTAATTGAAAAAAACACCCACCTAAATCCTAACTCAGTGTACCATAGAAGGCAGCCTGGTCATCTTTACTTATTTACTCTCCCTCCTTTTAATTAAGATCAGACGAGTAAATAAAAGTGGGAGTTGACGAATGCGAGAGAGAACTCCCAAGAGAACAGCATATTTAGCTCAAACTATTCCCAAGCTATCCCAGTATCCATCTTCCCTGTCCGGCAGACTTGCCTGCGGTGAGTGAGTCAGCCCACCGTGGTGAGCTGGACCCTCCAGAAAAAGCCGCTATATTGCATACGTGCCGCCCCTCGCACAGTGAGATCCCTTCTCCTGTTGGCCCTCCATAAAAAGCCTCGTTCACAAACCAGGCTCAGTGAGTGCATCCAAACCAGCGTTATGCTGTGTTTGTTTGCGTAGCCGTGAACCCTGGTCCCCCTAGATTCACCGCCAAACCAACATCACTGGGGACAAGAGAAGTCCTGGAACTGATCAGCTCTTTAACCAGCTCTCTATCTCTCCCAAGCCAGACGGCATCCGCTTTCCATTTCAAGGAAGTTTGCTTTGGTGAACTGCAGAATGTATCTTGTTTTCTGTGGAAGTTCACTCACTGTACTGGTAATTGTCATTTTCCTATAGAGGAAATCAAAATGCGATTTTAGCAAACATGTGTTGGTTATTACTGTACTAAGTGCCACTCTGTATGCGAAGCAGGCGGTTATGTACAGTAATTGTCAGAAATGTGGTTTATATTTTAATACATTTACTGTAGGTGCCATTTTAGCTTATTGCATTGTGTTCCAGCTATGAAGAATATCACCTTTTAACCCGGTTTATTTGTCACATCTCCACCGCAGGACTGTTTTTGGCAAAGCTTAAACGGGCTAGTCTAGCAAGGGGACCACCCTATGCTCTCAGAGGTATGGGAACGAGGCCTGTGGAGCCAAATACAGAATTGATTTATGAATGAGAGAGGGATGAACGGATTAACGGATTACTGGACTCGAATAGTCTAGATGAAGAGATTACATCTCATTACATCTCATCCCTGTACTTGACGTGTGGAATTTCTGAGAAAAAGACTGATTATTTGGTTTGTCTCAACAGCTTTATGTAATAGCGGTCAGTGTAGTTGCATCGCAGTGTGGGTGCACATTTGTGCTGTTATCTTAGGAGCGATTTGTTTTCCATAAGTCATCAGGCTTAATAAGCTGAGTTTCCTTCAGGCCTGGGAAGCGTGTTACACCTCATCCATTAGGACTGTACATGCCCACCCAGTCAGTAATAAAGCATTCACCAGTTATTCTAAGATAACAGATGGCTGCTGTATTTCAAACCAAACTGAAATAACTGATATTAATGTAGCCAATGATGAATGCATCTGGCACTGGTAAAGACCTAGCTAAAGTCTTTCTTTCTTTCTTTCTTTCTTTCTTCCGTTGAACTCTTTCACTGTTAATGCAAAGGTTATTTTGTTTTGTAGAAAGACGAAAAATTTAAGCACACCATTAGACTACTATTCAAAAGTTTTGAATCATAGTCAATGACTAGATAAAGCTCTGATACTGTGCTCAGTATTTCTGCAGTGTTTTTTATGGCTGTGTCATGTCACTGGAGGAAGCCCTGTGCTCTTGTTCAGAGTCTGTTGGCGAGGGGTTTGCTCTTCTTAACTGTGATGTTCTGTGCAGGAACGCATGATTCAGATGTCCTCAGAGATCCTCAACTTTCTCCTTTCTCATAGCTTTATATATGATCCTAGTTTCTCCTGGCTGATCTCTTCACAGAACTGCTCAATTTACTACTCTTCACTCTTAAATACAACCCTCTCATACAACGTGTCTATGGAGGTTTTCCCTATTGGGAGGGGTTCCAGAAGTTAATGTTTGTCTTTTTTGTTTTATAGGATTTGAGTTTGATCCACTTCAGAAGCATAATGCGCTTCATATTTTTGAGCCTATTGGATTTTAAATGTGACTTCAGTATTTAAAAGTTTATTTTTAATTTTGTTTGATTTAATTTAATTTAATTTTGTTTGATTTTATTTCAGTAAAAACTATATCTAGACTACTTGGATTGAGATAAAGTAGTCAAAGGACTGCTACTGATGCCCCATGAAAAAATAGGTGCATGATGTATGCATGTCGCAGCTAACTTCTACATCAATGTTTTAGTTATTTTAAAGTCACTGGGCACCATTGCTAGAGCCATTACAAAGTGGGCCCTTGACTCTTAATTTAAACGTAGCAGTTGGTCTGGTTCTAAACTGTTACAGCACATGCAGTTGTGGTTGTTCGTCTGTCTGGTAACATTATGTGTTTTAGCACACACTTCTCTCTTACTTTTACTACTCCCACTAGCTTTAGCTTTGTGTGGTCTTGCTTCCCCTCATAGCTTGTTGCTGTAGCACCTACAGCAGCCTGCGGAGAAAGCTGGGAACCTCTAGGGGATCCCTTCCAGTACTCATAAAGGCTATATCACACTGCAAGAAATTACTGAGCATGTCACCACAAGAAGTTGCCCAATTCATGCCTATTAATGTAGCGCCCAACAGCCAACTGTAGCTCAAATCTGTGCTCTCTTGACTGGTTTCATTTCTAATTATGCTATCATTTACTCATTTACTTTTCTGTCAAATGCAAAAGTTTACATTTTGAAGAAATGTACTGCTCAGTTGTTTGCATAAAATTGCAGTGAATGTGAACTGAATGAAGTTAATGAATGGTACAAAAGCACATGAAAGTATAATAAAACTAGTCCATACAACTTGGCCACTAAATTTTGTCTACTGAAGCCAAATGTTTTTGGAGCAGATTGGAAAGTTAAAAAATTGGATTAACTGATTCATAAAAATAAAAAAAAGTCCATCACTCTCATAAATACACCAAGGAGAGCAAGGTCGGTAGATTTTCTTTGAACAATGACTTACATTCTGGTCTGTTTCTCACTCAAACCTATTGTATGGCTTCAGAAGGAATGGAATATAGCTCACATGTTTTATAGACCACCTGCTTTTGTATCATTTTTGAAGCTTGAAAGCCTCAGTCCCTGTTTGTTCAAAATACATGGAAATGCTTGACTAGTACTATTCTTTAAAATTACTTTTGTGCTTCAAGGTAAAAAATAATAATTTGGGTTTGGATCCACATGAGTGAGTCAACAATGACAGAACTTTCCTTTTAAAGAAAATATAAATCGGTCCTAAGACAGAAACCTGAGGCACACCATACTTTCAGCCTTTCCTTCTTTTGATCCAGCTGTACAGAAAATTCTAAATCACTTTCTCTCCCCGTTTAATGCTCATTCATCTCTTAGTGGATTCTACATTGGCTCCTGACCCTGACTTGCTGTGTGGGTCTCGCTGCGAGCTTTTGGACATACATAAAGCTCAGAAACAGCGGCCTACTCTTAATCCGGGACTTCAGCCAACCTGCTGTGATTTACGAGTGTATCTGGGGCTGTTGTTTTGTCTATCATTGTCCTCCTGGTAACCCATTCAGCGTTTTTAAGCGAGGAGAAGGGGACAGATGGAAAGAGGGAGTGTAAAAAGAGAGCAACATGGAGAGTGAAGGACCGTTAGCACTCGCCACCTTCACTTGCTCCTGGTTTTATAAGCATACCTCTGGCTAGCCTCCTATGGCTTTATGAAACACTTAAATAACTGTAATTGAATTTCCACGGTTTTAGGTCGGCTGCCAGGGGTTCGCCTCGCACCGCAAAGAGGAGAGAGAGCCACTAAATATATATGTGCCAGAAAAGGTAGTCCCCAATCTCCAGTGGCCCACTAACAATGTGGGTGTGTCTCAAGGGTACTGTATATGTTTATTTGTTTGTTTACTTCTCTATGGAAAGTCAAAACGCCCACAAACAGATGAAGGGTTTCCCTTGAGTCCTGAGTTTGACAGTGAGCCAGAAACTTGCTGAAAGCCATACTAAAAGAGCCAATTCTAGATCATCAGGTTATTTGGTATTCCATGCACTTTTTTGGAAGGTAAACTTAAATTTATGATTGTTTGGGTGAAAAATTGGACGTCCAAAGCAGCAAATATATGCTCTTGTGGAGAATACATATCATTCTTTGAGCTTCCTACACTAGCTTCCTAGACTCCAGGTTTTTCAAGAACATGTTCTTTTGAAACCATCAAGTCTACGCTTGCCAAGCCTTTAGCTTTACTGACAAGAGCTCTTTACCAAATAAAAATGAAAAATGTTCTCACAGAACCAAGAAAGAGTTGGCGGACAATCATCATCAATGACTTAATAGCCAGGCTACTGTTTCCAGCTGTTTTTAAATTTCTAGTAGTTTGCTTTGGTGTGAAGTCTCTATTGGCTCTATTTTCTCTTTTCCAATGAAGTGTTCATTTTTCTTATGATAGATAACCTCTGCGGCCCATTGTAAGATACTTTTCAAATACAGTTTTTATATTGACTGACAAATGATGTGCGGGGATAAAGAAAACGAGGCAAAAGTGGAGAAGTCGTCATGTAGTCTGCGAGGGGTTTATTAAGTTCCTGTTATTCTCCAACTGTGTTTTGAGTTGTCATCTTATCAAGACAAGTGTGGTGACGTAAAGCTGGCTGCCATTTTTCAGAGCTGTCAGTTGTCCCACTGCAGGAACAAAGAAACCATGTGACAGTTGGGGTTCTGTTGCACAGTTGAACCGAAGAATTTTACAATGAAAATCTGTTTCTTGACTCTTTAAAGTGCTATTTACCTATTCACATAACAAAATCCAGTTTATTCTCACACAGTGTTCCAGCCAAGCCAAAAACATACTACTAAGTTTACAAATTACCTTGGTAATAAAACACCTCTTGGTGGCGCTAACTTCAAATGTCTGTGCCACTGAACCAGATTTGTTATTTAGGTAGCTTATTTCAGACTTACTGAGCATGGTTCTCTTGAAACTGTTGTTCCAAAAAACACAAAAACACGCGTGGTTTTTTTTTTTTTTTTTTTTTAGTAATTGTGCTTCTCAAGTAAATGCATCTTAATTGAAGAATGTTTCGATATTTGTTCTGTAAAATATTCAAAAATGCAGACAATAGATGTCAGAAACAGTGTTTTTTTTATTTATTTGTTGCATTCTGTGTAAAGTTGAGCAAAGTACTAGCATTCATGTAGAGCATGTTTCGGCCTAAATTTCAGTGAATCATGGCTGGAATTCTACTTGAAGTAAAGTAAATTTTTTAAGTTGTCTAGATTGTCATCATGGTGGTCACAGAGCACAACCTAACAAAGGAAACGTCAATTGGTTTAGAGATTAGAAACCGCTACGTCCGGCTCTCCTCAGTCCCAGCTGCAGATTCCAGGCAAGTCTTATTTGTTCAAGACTTGTTGTTCTTCTTAATTCACACCAAAGCTTTGTGAGCTGTTTTAATGTGTCACGTTTAACTTGCTACACATCTGCTGGGTAATTCTCCCTTGATGAAGTTAAACCATCTCCCAGAAAAAACAGACAGGAGAAAAAGCTTGGTTCCATCTGGTGGAGATTTTAAAACAATGAGGAAGAGAGAAAAAAAAAAAGTGAAAGCCTGACACTGGTAGTTTTCAGGCCTGTGCCGGTCATTTCTGAAGCATCTGGGTTTTATTACTACAGATCTGCAGCTTTTCAATCTCATTGGGGCACAATGGATAGGCAGCTGTACTTTGAAGAAGATCTTTGGAAGAAATAGACAAGACCTCAGTTATAATCTACTTTAGCTTTCTTCTTCCATCATAATTTATCCTTTTATTTTTTTATTTTAACTTTTTGCACACCTGTCTCTCTTTTGTATTCACTCTGTCTCTCTCTCATCCTTCCGTTAACATTTCCACCGATTGTCATGTGTTTCCGGACACTCTCGGGGCCCATAGAGTATCACTCCATTAAGGAGGATCATCTCCACCATGCGTTCATCCTGTCAGCCTTAATTACTCGGCCTGGAAGGGGAATGGATATTTATCAAGGATTTTGAAAAGCATCAGTCATGAACTTCACCCCAAGAGCTTACAGAAAGCTGTGAATCTTAGCGAAGGGAATGAAGTGTTTGGTGATGGGGTGAGGCCTACCAGTTCCCTCTTCTCCCAGGGCCCCTGTAATGGTTTCACAGCTGACGCAAAAGAGTTAACTGGCCAGTGAAAGTGGCTGTTAAATAAACACCACTGAAGTTTAACAGTCTGGAATGGCTTAATTCGACTCTCTCCCATGCAGACACACAATCCACATGACTCCTGACACCTCAGTATCACCACTAATTGGCGTTAGATGTCACTCAGTAGTTGAAACATCCATTTCAGACAGATATACGAGTTGTTAGGCATCTTAATTGGCACAAAGACACTAATTGGCTTTAGCACCAATTACCTTGTTCCTTGTTCTAGTGTACATTAGGGATAAAGCATGCTCAAATGCTCAGCATTCAGGCCTAAAGACGCAGGGTTCCCACGGTCTTGAAAAACCTGGACATTTTAGGATGCATAAAAAGCATGCACATACTATTTGATCTGCTGTATGTCTGTTAGCAACAGTAGTTTTCTTTGAGACACCTCTTTTTACATCCTTTCTTCCTTAAAGGATTTTTTCCCATTTCAATGCTAAGCAATTACTCCTTTTCTACTATATATTTCTTGTTTTTTACTTTTCTGATATATATTAATGTTTTGATACCTAATTTTGCTGGAAACATTGTATGTTTTACATTGTGATATTCTCAAATATTCTGCAGCTTCATTGGTAACACTTTTTATTATACTGGTAAATGATAATTTATGAAATTATAATGCAAGCAATCATAATGCAAATACAAAATAGTTATTGGCGTTTGACAGTGGCTAAAATGTCTATATCAGTTCTTCCCTGGTTAAAACTCACTTAGACATGTTCATATTGTGCAGAAGTAGGATAATGTGGTGAGAGCTGAAATGTGTTAAATGACTCGAAGAATTTGTAGTCATTATGCACTGGCTCTTTCACATTCTCCTCATTAGTCTTTTCCTGCTCAGAGCTGCTGGCCAAGTCTTGTTTCCACCAATGGCCATTTACCAAATCACCATTAACGGGACATGATGTGGGATTTGGCCTGGACAAGTAGGTGTCAGAAGCGGAAAAATGTGGGACGTTATTCATAATTTAGGACTTTATAGTAGTCGACTCTGTTTTAGTTTTTGATGCTAACCATATTGACATGGTCTCTTTCGAATTGCTCTCTGAAGTTGCAGCCAGGGATGAGAATAATGGCCGACTCTGTTTCAGACGTGGAGTTGATCGGAAGTTTTAGCCCTTAATCTCAATCCTCCCTCCATTTTTTCCTCTCTGTACCTTTCTTCTAGTTTTTCAGGAAGGGGAGAATGGAAACTTTGTGTTTAGTCTCTGCCATATCTAGGTCTGCCCATGAAAATGCCCACATTTGCAGTGTTGGGGCAGGATGTAGTCAGAGCGGTAGCATTAGGAAACTGATATCGGATTGGCATTTATCTCAGTCTCTCAGGGATTAGTCTGTGTATTGGATTAGTTTTAGGCAGGTATAATTTACTTTCTATTTGATGTTAACCTGTACACGCTTTTAACTGATCTTTCACGAGTGATAATGAGCTGGACGGGCAAAAAGAGTCAATTTCGAGAACTTTGAAGAGATCCTGAGATCCTGAAATATGATACGCAGACCTAATCATAGTATTTCATTATTGCGTTTCCTAAAGTACATTTTCACATATGTATTATTTAATTTTGATAAGTACAATAGAGGTGTTTGCCATTGATCTCCATCTGAGGTATTGCACAAACAGGAATTGTGGATTCTTATCTAAAGCTCCTGCTTTGGTTCACTTATAACTGGATTTTGTTTTTGTACTTTTCGTTTCACAAAAGAAAAATACATTGTTTTATCTTTAGAGATTATGCCATACATTAGCTGGACAAATCCTGGGAGTGTTTTCGTTTTTGAAATCACAGATTCTTGACACAAAAGGCTCTGGAAGAGATAAGTCTTCAATGCTCACTGGAGTTTGCTAGAGTCTCCTAGCATCAATAGGTTTGCTTGGGTATGTATATGTGGATGGATATTCGATAGTTGTGTAGAAATGCTGAAAGGGCTGCTGTTTTCCTTGTAAAAATATTTAGTTTGATATTTGTTCCTGTTTTTGATTTTCCTTTTTTTCTTTTTTTACCTGTGACACAGAAGCTCTTGGTTGAGTGTTGTTCTTCCAGGAGGCATAATGTGGACTTTGTGCTGCGGCTGTTCTAAAGCAGACCACAGTCTCCAATGTTGGCTTATCTGACTGTTGGCTTAGTTCTGAAAAGTCTGCATATGCTTAATCTGTCCCATTACTTATAGTACTGCATATATGTTATGCAGACAGACACAGTTACAGCAGAGTGCGAAAATCTCAAAATGCATAATGCATAGTTTTTTTCCACATACAATCTTACATCCAAATCTAAAACATGCAAGAAAGAATGTTTCTTTTAATGAATTAATTATTTTTTTATATTGTGGTTGGAACTCAGACTTTTGGACCATGCTGTATCCAATCACTGACATGCCATTCATTTTAAATGCTTATATAAATCTAATAATTATTAATCTTACATCCAAACCCTAACCATATGCCTGAAAGATTTATCAGATTTTCCAGTTTTATTTTGCAAATCTAATATAATTATATTGTTTTACAAGTAATTTTATTTATATCAGATTCCATTTTTTTAGAATTTAAACATATTGACATTTTAGAAATTATTTTTGTTTTTATCAGATTTATTTTGTTTTCTCTCTCTCTTATTGGATTTTTTTTTTCTTTGTACCTACTTGAACATGATTTACAGCAAACACACAGCAACCCCATAATAATTGTCTTTAGTAATATACTTTTCAAAGTGCGACTAACTTTAACTCTCCCTTGACCCAGATTAATTTACAGTACAGTACTGCATTTTATATAATTTTCAAAGACCACCGAGCATTAGAAATGATTAGAAAACAATAACAAAGGGCCTTATTGAGCTTCATAAAGTATCTGTGTTAGTTTTGTCTGTAAGGAGGCACAGACTGAAATACCTGCCTTGAGAGATGGCTCTTTGAGCCAAACAGGAATGCACAGCCTGGTGTTAAACTCCAAAAAAGCAAAATACAAGCCTTTCATCATTTCAAAACAGGAGGTTTTCAGCACCCTTTAGACTGAACTGCAATTACAACGATAAAACTTGCTATCTCACTATCATTAATGTAAAATGCCGTGAAATTTCCGGTTTGAAGTGTTTACTGCTGAAATTCCCTCATCTCGGATTTGGAATGACCTCTTTCAGGAGTCTCTGGCCTTTGATGGATCCTTTGTCTATTGTTTTTAGGTTTATATGAACTGTTTGTCCTGGCAACCGCTCGTAACATCACCATAAATTATTTCATAGTGCTGTGGGGCTTCATTTCAACATCAGATTAATTGATCTTAACCTTTTTTTGTCTTGTATATCATTACAGCCCCTTTAATAATACTCAAGAACCTCTTCATTGACACCAGAAATGTTTATTTTACCTCTTATTACACAAAAGAAACAGGAGGTGTCGTCACCAAGAGAGATGGACAGGAATGTGCACAATTCCGAGCTTGAGCACTAACCTTTGACATTTGCTGAGAGGCTTTTACACAATCCACCATCATAAAGTCCCTCAATTAAAGCAGAATAAAAGAAGAGCGAGCACAACAGAATGGGAGAATGGAGGGTTTATTGCAATAAGAAGTCATTGTGTTCGGCTTGGTGCAGTTGTCCTATTTTTTTTCTTCCCGTGCCCTTTATGGAGCCAATCCTCTGCTCTAGAATAACAGGCCCAATAAAGAAACCCTCAACAAGTTCTAATCCAAATTGCAAAGCGTGATTATGACCACGCCACACTTTATTGGATGAAATGAAAATGTTTTAATGGCTTTATTTGGCTGTTACACCTAAACGAGTGTTTTTCATTCTGTGTGGGTTTCTAGAATGAATCCATTTTTCCATATTGGGTTATAAAGTCGAACCCAAAGGCACTGTCTTGTTAATTCCCGTTTGGCCAGACTGTAAATACATCAATGTAGTAAGAATTTTCTTGTAGACAGTTTAAGAAATGTGTCCTCTACACACTTTGTGAATGGTTCAAGTTGTAGGCCCCTCTTTCCCCACTTGATGGGATGAATGGCTGTCTTTGTTTGTGACTATGGTGTTAACAAGTTACTGTGACCCCTTAGAGTGCAATGTTGGTTTAGAGTTACCCCACCTTAGATTAACACGGGCTGGTGTTACTCCATTCATTCAAGTTTACGACACCAGTGATGGCTCTGGGACCCCTCAGAAGGAAACTGCTCTGACAGGTGTCAGTGCACCCTATGAGGTCATCAAAAGTGTTGACACTCTGTAAGGTTTTATATACTTTCCCAACAGAGACTCAAGACACAACCTGACCAGTTTCAGTACTTAAAACTTGTGAATGAGTAAAGTAAAAATGATTTATGTCTATGATGTTATTCTCCGCAGATAGATAAAAATTATGTATTTATTCATTGGAAAAAGGAAATAATGATGAATATACCTTTTATTAATGGGAGTTTTATATATATATATATATATATATATATATATATATATATATATATATATATATATATATATATATATATATATATATATATATATATATTAGTGATGTTTTCAGAAAGAGTAACTAGCAAAATATAAGCCTAATATGAGAAGGCATAACTTGGCATAATACTCAAATTATTGTACTGTAGGTTTAAAGGAACAGAATTCATAATTTTAGCTATGTTTCTTTTAACATCCAGTCATTTACTCTACATGTGCGATTAATATGCACCATATGTGCCTATAATATTACAAGACATAGATTATAGCTTTTGCCATTATATTTTGTGACTCACCATTCAGATATTCTCTTATAATGTTATGAGGCCAATTATTAAAATCCATAATCTTTTTAATGGCATCTAATGAATAGGCCCTCTCTCCCTCTCTTTTGATATCAGTGTTAATTTTGACACTAAATTTTAATTTAGTTTTAGTCTTAGTCTTTTGACTATAATTCTTTTTAGTTTTAGTCAAGTTTTAGTCATCTGATTTGTTTTAATTTTAGTCTTATTTTAGTCGACTAAAATTGCTTGGTATTTTAGTCGACTAAAATTGCTTGGTATTTTAGTCGACTAAAATAAGACTAAAATCAATAACAGATTTAATAGACAATTTTTTACAGCTGGTATAGGAAACAAACTTAACCAAAATATATAAAACACAAATTCAACTTTATTTCAACACAACTGTGTCTTTATTTCGATTCAAAAGCTTTTATGCAGCAACAAACACTGTCATGATAATGTAAACAATAACTAGCTGCCAATTGACCATCAAAAAAAGAAAAATAAAGTTAGGTCCAGGACCTTAAAGCTTACAGCTGAGCTGAACAATAAGTGCATACATTTAAAGTAAATATTTAATAAGTTGGCAGCTAGGTGGATAAAAAAAAGTAACAAGATTTTATAAGGTATTCATTTGTCTAGCAATATTGTATGTTTTAAATACTACAATATTGCTAGATTTGTATGTATAATGATAGGATGTGAACATTCATGTTTCACATGACTAATATAGAAATATTTGTGATATTGACAACAAGTAGAACCTTATAAAATATACTAAACATTAGTATTAATCAAATGTATTTATCATAATATTACGTATTAGTATTGTGCTCTCATCTAACTTGAAGAAGGGGCTATTTTACAGTACTTTCAGTTCGTAATATTTAATGCTACAACATCTACGCACTGCAGTCTTCCAATTTTGCTTAGCTCAATAAACAAAAGAACATCGTTGTGAAATTACATTTGAGAAAATGTCCGGGTGGCTCGTCTGTAAATGTCTTTTCAAATTGGTTGTGTTCTTGCCATGAATGAGCGCTCCGTGTGCTTTATAGTTTGTTTTGTTTTGTTCGTCGTCAAACGTGAAGTGAGCTGTGGACATTTTGTCGCTCTTTTAGACATCACCTCTTCGAATGCTGTCTTCCCGGGAGCTCATTTAAAAACTGAAAACCTTCGCTTCACGTCTCAATAAGTCAGGCTCTGATTGGTTCTCTTCTCTCATGCAGTCTCACCTGTTATGTTTTGCCAGTTCTTTTGTTCATTCCTCCAATCTCTCCCGTCTGCTGATTTGATTTTCGTCACAGTCTATTTTCGTCTCGTCCTTTATTCGTTGACGATAATGTCAATCAATTTAGTCATAGTTTTAGTCGCCATCAGTGCCTTCTATTTTAGTTTTCGTTTCGTTTTCGTCCGCAAAAATATATTCGTGACGAAAATAATGACGAAAATATTTAGTCAACGAAATTAACACTGTTTGATATCAACACTTGTTAGCAATAAAATAACCAATAATATTATAATCATTGATATTGGCCCCTTGTAAACTTTTATTGTCATTCTTGACAATATATTTTTCAATATTGGGCCCTATTTTAACGATCTGAAACGCAAGTGTCAAAGCGCGAAGCGCAAGTAAGTTTGTGGGCGGGTCTCGGCGCTGTTGCTATTTTCCCGGCGGGATAAATGGCTCTTGCGCCCGGCGCAAATCTAAAATGGGTTGGTCTGAAGTAGCTTCATTATTCATAGGTGTGGTTTGGGCGTAACGTGAAATAAACCAATCAGAGCGTCATCCAACATTCCCTTTAAAAGCAGGTGCGCAAGTTCCATTATGGATTGCTATTATTATGGCGTATTTACCAGGCGCACGCCAGGAGCGGTTCACAGCCGAGGAGACTGATGTTCTTGTAAGAGCAGTGAAAGACAGAGAAGTTGTGTTGTATGGGGATGGGAGAAACCCACCCAAAATAGCGTCGGTTAAACAGGCGTGGGAGGAAATAGCCACAATTGTTTCATCGATTTTTTTTTTCCTGGTTCTTGACGGACAAACCAATTTGTCAGATGTCCTTAAATACATATATGACCTCAAACAGGTCTGATCCTTAATTACTACAATTAGCCTGAATAATTTGTAAGCTAGATTTATGCCTATTTTTTCACATCTTCGTGGCAGACCACAATGATTTCCGTCATCTCATGTGTTAATATTTTTTTTTTAAGTGTAACAATTTATGATTTCCAAAAATAACTGTTGCATCTGTGTAGACTACATGAGCAAAGTGTATGCGCGTTGTGCACGCTATACATTATGGTCAAGCATGCGCCCTTAAAATAGCATGATGAACAACGCGCAACGCGCCACTGACTTTAGACTAGTTTTTTTCTGGTCAGTGGCGCAATTGTTTAATGGTACAGCAAAATAGCACCAGGGATTGTTTGCGCCGGAACACGCCTCCTTTTTTGCGCTGAACCGCCCAGGGAGCGCAAGTTCATTCACTAGTTTATCGACGTGCTTCTGTGGAGGGAAAAGCGCGCTTTGCGCGGGTGCAAAATAGGAATGACACATGCGTCGGTGTACAAAGTCAATTGCGCTGGGTGCAAGATAGGGCCCATTGTGTCTAAATCTGTTAATCAGCATATTAATCAGAAATGTCCTGTCTTCATTACTAGTCTTGTAACTTGACTTCTATATAAATCAGTGGCTGAGACTCTACACTGTTGTAGTTGTAGATGCCCAGTCGGTGACATCACACGAAGAATGGCACATTAGTTTCCAGACATCTGCACACTTAAACACGTCAGGAGATCACCTGGCAAAGCCTTTATCGGACAAGCCTTTACTGTATTATTATATGAAAGAACGAATAGTATGCACGCGTCTAAAGCTGAAGCATGTCAGTCTAATTATAGTCCTGTTAAACAGCAGCGCTGGTGTGTTCGTCTGTCTCACGAGGGCCTGGAAGCACACCGGGCCCTTGTTGCCAGTGGTCTCCAAATAAAATTTCCCATTCATCTCAGTAAGCCTTTCCCGTTATTATGTAAATATGTTGTCTCTGTAACGTGTCCATATGATACTCAATAAAGTGTAAAGTTGAGTAACGGAAGAGCGGGAAGTGTTTCGAATTAAGCTTGTTGGCATCTGGCTAAATCCGACCGGTACATATAACCACACCTGTGTTTTATTATTATGGGATTGGACAGAAAGAGAGGAAGAAAATAGTATTTGTAGAGAGGAAAAGAGGTGGTAGAAAGTGTTTCAGAGGGCTTGAGATATAAGGGTGAAGGACTGTGAAACATTAAGTGCTTGTGTCTCCTTCCTCTCTTTTTTTTTTCCTCTCAAAAGTAGTAGTGTGAATTAGCATGAGCTTATTTGTCAGTCAAGAAAGCTCATTCAGAGTAATCCCTCTAAATCCAATATTAAGTCCTTGTTAAAATGTTCTTTTCTCATATTTGCTGACCTTTTCAACAGCTGTCAGCAGTGTCGAGGAAACTAGGCTTAAGATTACTTAACTAACCAACCTTTTTGTGTATGTATCGTATTGAAATGGTAGTAATATCCACATGCTGATCTGATATGCAAGATTTTGATAGGCTTAAAAACTAGCGATATATCTGGATGAAGAATAGCTCAGAGGCATCTTCATGGCCACAATCCATTGAGGGTTTTTACGGCAAATTTTGTTAGCGTTGCAGCCAGAGCGCCTAGCATGTGTTTTCACGCAGTTGCTGCGGTTTACATAAACCTGCTTCATTTTGTATTGGAGACTTCAGCTGCACTGTTAGGTCAAATCTCTGCTTTAAACAAGTGGCCAAGTCTAAACGTCATTCAGAATTGTTCTTCAGACGTTGGGTGATGGGTGTTTTGTTGCATATATTTACACTCCAATGTTGGCCTCGGACAAAAAAAAAAAAAAAATGGAATGTTCCAAAAGCACTTTGAGTTTCTTCACTTTGATGTTTCAAAACAAGAACTTTGACCCACCAAAGCCAAGAAGTTCTCTAGGTTAATCCTTAGGAACATATACTCGGCATGTGCATTAGCCCCAATAGCTAAAATGTGCATAACCTTTCTTCTGAATAACCCAAACTACTGTATATGCTGCCTTTCTGTTGTACCATTTTACGTAAGCATATTCCCAGTCCCGATGCCATACGAACACACAAACACAATGACTTTGGCAAAGCGAGTAAGAATCCAGAGTGACCCAGATCATGATTAGTTATATTAAGGCTTATCAGTACAACATATAGACCAGTACCACATTTGAACTATAGCGAACTCTCAGCAAACAGAATTATACAGGTATTTGGCCAACAAAAACTTTCTAAACTTCCTCAAATTCAGAGTTAGAGTGGGTATAAGCAAATACCGTGTGGTCAGAGCCAAGGCTTTTCAAAAAAATTTCTCCCTCATCTATTAATTTTCAAATCTGAGGAGAAATCTCTTCAGTATTTGTGTACCTTGCATATGATATGAGAAAGGAAGTTAGATCATGTGCAAAAATCTAATTGAGAACATTCAAAGATTGATATTTCATTGCAGCCTTTGAGCCACTTTGAGAAGTTTTTGCCTGACTTTATGTGAGTCTATGCCCATAGTGTGGTCCTGGCCCCTTTGTATCTCTGACCTGTGTGAATAACATAAGGATTGCACCTGTGCTGGCCCCTCATAAGCAGACTAATAGAAGACCATACAGGGCCCCTGATTGCCATCCCTTGGGGGGCAAGATCTCTGCCAACCAGCTAAACCATTCCCCATTTCTGTTTTTTACAAAACAGGCCAAGGAGGGAATGTCCTCTTTTATATGTAAACGATTCTATTTATGTAATTTATGTAATTTACTGCAATAGCTCACTGCGTGGGTCAGAATCTCAAAGATCTCTATTGGATCCCAAGTTACTGCTCGGCCTTCTACGTTTGTAAAAATACTCAGCTGATGAAAAGTTATGGCTTTGCAAATTTCAGACCCTCCCAAGTATCTGCTTCGATGTGTTGTCAAGAGATTCTAGGCGTCCCTTTGCATTGATTGAACTGTTGTGACTTTTTTGATGACAAAACCCTCATCAGCACAGCCTCTGATGAAACAAAGAAGCTTTATGTGGAACGCAGTTTTCATATCCGGCGTCGTTTCTAATTTCCCTCAAAAAATTTGACTCTCTTTAAGCCTTTAGTATGTAAATAAATTGGCCGTGGCAGAAGTGGGAAAAAATAACAGGTTGACAGGGAAGAAAAGGGAGAAAAAAAACATTACTTTTAATGCAGATGATGGAACACAAATACAGCCGAGATTCCAGATAGAAGTTCCTTTCTCTTAAATGTTTTTGTTATTTTGGCAATCTGTTATTCACAGTATAGTTTAAAAGTCCACTTCTAGAATTCACATATATATATTTATATATATATATTTAATTTATTTAAACTGTTGTTGTGTTGTGTTGCGTTGCGTTATGTTATGAAAACTTGGAAAAGTAACTTTCTACCATATCAAAATTCTATACTGCCACATTTGCATGCTGTTAAGTTTGACCACTAGGTTAGAAATGTTGAAGTCGTGACCTATCTCATTCCAGAGGTTCTCGTGTTACTGGGACACCAAGAACGGTTCGTTTGCTGTGGTATCCCACGCACCTTTCCAAACCTGCAGTTGAAAAACCACCTGTCTTTTATCCACAAACAATCTGGACATTTCATTTATGTGGCCGTTCACATCCATAGAAGAAATTCAAGAGCCTTGGTTGAGCCGAGTCTGGAGAATGTGCGGTAGGAGTCTGGAGCACCTGGGTCACGACGGAGACACTGCCGACAAGAGTTCCTATATCACTTTCATTTGTACACAGCAGGCAGCCGCAATTTTATTGTAATTCTCATATTCCCTGAATTCGAAACCACCATTGAGAACAAAAAATTCACAAACAACAACCGAAAGAACCACAAGAGAAAAAAGAAACTATTAGAAATGTCTGTATACCATTTGCTTTAAAAAAAGTTATTTGTTTGTTTATTGAAGTTTCATATCTGATAATTTTG
Organism: Carassius auratus; assembly: GCF_003368295.1. Lineage (NCBI taxonomy): Eukaryota > Metazoa > Chordata > Actinopteri > Cypriniformes > Cyprinidae > Carassius > Carassius auratus. The sequence continues at coordinate 11,755,079 of NC_039277.1, read as the reverse complement.
TTGGTTCTCTGTGTTACTCAGTAGCTTTTACTTACTTTCACATGGCCCTGCACTGCTATAATGTTTATCGAAATCCTCACCAAGCTTTTAAATCACAGCAGATACCTCCGTCGTTACACCAACAACACATTATTCACCCACAATTCTCTTTGCTCTGCATCTGTCAACACCCACTTTGATTTAGAGCTGTCTGCAGTGCGATAGAGAAACTGAATATACTGTCATGTTGGTCTCTCTCTTCTCTTCACACATTTCCAAATCTCTGTTTGTGAGAATTCCGTGCCACCCGCTGCTCTGTTTGTTGCTTCAACTTGTCAGCAGGTCAGGCTGTCGCTTCTAATTAAGGCCAATGTGCAGATCTGCGCAGTTCCAAGATCCCCAAAATGTTCCTACTGTCTTCGCCGATGGCGCGTTTTCAGTGGGCTGGATATTTATTTGTTTGTCCTTGAGCTCGGGGAGGGGGAAAGGGCAGTTGTTTGCTTAAAAAAATACTTTATGTCCAGGTTTACACTATAATCTATCCCAGCACTCTTTGCCAAAAGCAATTCACAAATGCTGCAACTCAAGCTACAGCGTAATGCAAAGCACACAGGGGAAAGAGGAGCACACATACCTCCATCGTACAGCACGCCAGCAAGGGGCTCGTGGGCCAGATGTGCTTGGCTCTTAAACGCATGTAGCAAAAATGGTAAGGATGAACAAAGGCAGTAATGGAATCAAATGTGCATGCCAAATGCCTTCGACTTGCAAGATTGCAAGAACAGATTTTGTCCCATAATACATTGCTTTGTAGGGGCAGGTTGCCCCGGGGAATGGGTGGGTGATTATTTATGACTACGAGTTGAATTATTGAAATGCTACTTGAGGATTTACGGTGTAAGACATATCTTGCCTTTTGTCAGTTTATATGCTTGTATATGCGTGAATAAAAAGGGATTTTGTTGTTTACATGATATGAGATATGAGGTTGGCGTGCAGATGGAGGAGGCACTCACAATGGTACTCTAGGACACACACACATGCACACACTGACGCAACCCTACAGTCAAAACAATTGCGATTGTGCCCTTTCCGATTCAATGATGTCACCATTCCGCTCTTCCTTGAGCTTCCTATCTGGTTTCAGATCAGCACCCTTGGCTGCATTTCAGTTCTCAGTTTTGGAGGAATTACAATCCTTGTAAAGAGTACACACACAAATGCTCTGTTCCATAGCTAGTGTGCTGCCTACAGAGACGGTATGTTAAGGCAATATGGGCCCATTCCCAATGCAAAGACAGTCAAAAGTGCAGGCAAGTTATTGATGTTACTTTCTTTTGGCTAAATACTAAAGCAGCACCACAAATATCTTTCACAGAAAAAAACAATCCCATAATGCATTGCAACAAGCTTAGTGAAATAAATCCAAGATGGCAGACGTTGTTGTTTATTTTCATCGAGCCTTCATTTATTTGATAAAAAATAATAGAGTAAAAATTGTACTATTATAATTTAAAATATATGAGAATATTTTTTTTAAATGTTATTTATTCCTACTGCTGTGGAAAAGCTCTGTTTTTTAGCATCCATTACTCCAGTCTACAGTGTCACATGATCCTTAAGAAATCAATCTAATATGCTGATTTGGCGCTCAATTTCTTTTTTATAATCTTATAAAAAAGTAAGTTGTGCTGCTATGTGTTTTTGTTGAAACATTGATACATTTACACACTTTTGAACAGTACTGTAAATTTAATTCTGATTCAATAGAGCTTTATGAGTTTAGCTAAGCTAGTGGTGTGATACACTCATAAATGTAAAAGCATATTGCATTCAAATATTAGGTCAAATAATATGTTTTTAATTACACACAACTCATTTTAGCAATGCTTTTCTATTTTGAATATATATTTCTATTCAGCATTTGTTTTTGCACATTTAGCTAATTTGCACATTGCATTCTGGAAGTACTCGCTATGCTGTATTACAATTGTCTGAAACAAGGTCTCTTCTGTTTGAAAAGCTTGCATTTTTCAGATTTAGCAACAGACCTATAGACTCCTCATCAGGGAAGCTTATTAGGCAAACTAATTATGATCGTCATCTTCACCACATTTCCCAGCATCAGAGATGGTTCGTAAAAACATTCATGCCGAATCAACACTTTGCGAGGGGGGACGGATTGGACCGTATGTTTGGCTGTTCAACCATGTACATTCTACTTCATTTTCAGTTTCCCTTTTCTAAAAAAAAATCGCACTCACTTTTGGGTTTAATCTAATCAGTATCTTTGTCAGAGAAACACTGAACAAATATGGTTCAAGGCAGTCGGCCAGACATAAGTGGAACACCCCGTTCTGATTCTAATACGGAATGCTGTTGCTGTTGGCACGTACTTCCAAAGTCCTTTTTCCTTTTGGTCCACATGCGGATCCCAGCACATGGTCATCTGGTCAAAACCAGAGGTGTACTTTTATCCATGAATGAATAAGGCTGTTAGTTCTGTGAGGAATTGACTATTTCATCACCAGTGGAAATTTGGAGCAGTGCCCTCTATAAAGAAACAAAAGGTAGATTCCAGGGGTCCTTTGTTGAAAAGAAACTGCACATTACTCACAGTGATGTCAAACTGCTCAAGGGAGCCAAAGAGAAATAGCGCAGTGAATACAAAGTCTTTGGTATCAGAATGATGTTATGCTGTAAACTAACACTACAATATGTCAACATTGTTTTGGTATCATAATGGCTAATTTTAGATTTGATTTATCATATTGATTGATAATGGATTTATATCTGTTAATATTGTATATTTATTTCTTCATTTCCACTATTTTTACATTTAAATGTAAACACTGTTTAATGGGATCTTTAATACGTATCAAAATAAGTATCTATTTCATTAGCTTACATGAAGTACATTTGTAGCATATAGTTTAGTTTGGAGATTATAAAAAAAAAAAAAAAAAAATTAACCTAAGAATTTATGAAGGTAAGGATTAAAACACTATATTTCAATAATAATAATAAATAATAAATAATAATGGGATAATTTAGAACATTTGAGAATAAAATCTCTATAAAATACAGTAAATTTAAAACCACATATAGACTTTTACATTTATTTTTATATATTTTATTTTGTCCCCAAAGTAAAGTGAACTCAAACACACCTCACTCTCTTCTTTTAAACTTATTCAATTTAGGCTGGAACAGGGTTTAAGAAGTTAATTACCTGTGTTTTGTTTGTTCTTATTTCTATTAGCAGCACTCAATTTTTTTTTGATGAAGAATCTGTGTGCACACTGTTGTGAAATAAACAGAACTTTTTTTTTTTTTTTTTTTTTTTTTTTTACTAGAGAGCACTGGAGAACCACCTGAAGGAAATGGCTCTTGCTCCATTTTCTCGTTTGTTATCACCTTCTCCATTTTCCACAGTATTTGTTTCTCGTTTTCTCTCTCTCCCCTCGTATCCCATCCCTATTGAATTCTTGGCCTGTAGGAGTGTCAGCGTGGCAGCAGTATCAGTTGTAATTGAAATCATTTGCAGATCATCTGTCACTATGGTGCTATTATGATTGATCAGGTTTTATAAAGATATGCAGAAGGTGCTACCATGCAGCCAGATAAACCAGATGTTTGTCAAGAAGTGTCCTTGATACATTTGTTCCCCTTGAGACTGCATGCACTTGCTTTTCTTTTGAAAGGAAATGGACTGTTATTGTTCTATTTCACCTCCAAGCCCGAAGGGGGCGTTGTGTTTTTCTGAGAATAATGTTACTTTCTTGATTCTCATTCTGACTGTACACTGAAGACACTGTTGTACACTTTTTGTGATTGACATGGTCCCTAAAGGAAATCTTGCTTCTTGGGAAGAGATGTGTGTGTGGAGTTTCCCTCCCATCTTTCATTTGTTCCAGATGTGTGCCATTTCTCTCATCTTCTATTTTCTTATCTTTGTCCTTTTCGCCTCCCACATCTCCATCCGTATGTACACACATGTTATATTATTTTAGGTGTGTGTTGGTCTTAACATGTCAAAGAGCATTGATGACCAATGTATTAGACTGAACGATTGTACAAGAGGGGAAATAAAATGTTCAAGTTTGTTGGGTCTGCGATCAGGTAGATCAGTCTCATATTCTCTTTGACACAACCTCCCGTTCTATTACTCTTTTTCCATTCAGTCAGTGCATCTCATCTCTAGCTCTCTCCGCTTGTTTTGTCTCATAAAAGAATCTAAAGAAGTAGAAATACAGGTAGGTGTTGTGGTATGGCATAGTTTTTTTTATTTATTTATTTTTTATTTTTTTGGCCAGTGGTTTAAGACGCTATAAATGTTTGAGATTGTCATGTGAGGATAACTCCATTTTTATTTCTATCTATCTGGTCTGCCATAGTATCATGTAACCAGACCACTAAAAAAACTGCCATTTAGACTGGAATCTGAAATTGTCATTCTATTCTAATTCTATTCTATTTCTGTTCTGTTCTGTTCTGTTCCGTTCCCTTCCGTTCAATATACAGTATATTATTTATATTGATCTTGATGATTAACTTATTTAAAATAATTTAATTTACATTTTTATGATAAATATAAATGTTATGTTATTTTATATATCACTTATCTTGTCCGTAATAATGTCATGACAGTCTCGATTGGTTCTGGGCAGTCTGTGAAGTCCCTAAATAGCTTTAGGACTGCTTTCACTCTTTGAGAGAAAAAAAAAAAAAAAACACGTTCTTTTTTTATTTTTTCATTTTTATTAAATATTAATTCGAAACTTACGGGAACCAGGAGCTGGTTAATGTCTCCTGTCAATGGTTCTGCTGCAAGCAGACTAAATAACTTAAACATCTGCAGATGGAAAACCTTTATGTGTGTGTGTGTGTGTGCACCTGTGGGATAATGAATTAACCTGCTGGACAAGCTGGTGGCACGATGCCCAGGTGATGCCATGTAGTGTCCATATACTCATCGTTCAGTCAGGTGATGAAGGTTGTAACAAATGCGTTTCCTCTGTGTTTTTCGTTCTACAGTTGAGGTATCAGCATGGGCTCTCCACCCCAGATCTGCGTCAGACTTTACCCAACCTAAAGAGCTTCCTAGAGCATGGACTACTTGTACGGTGGTGAGTTTTGACATTCTTATTGCTTGAAGAATGGACATAGTGGCCTAGTGATTAGAGAGTTTTACTCCTAACCCTAAGGTTGTGGGTGGAGTCTCGGGCCGGCAACATCACGACTGAGGTGCCCTTGAGCAAGGCACCGAACCCACAACTGCTCCCCGGGTGCCGCAGCATAAATGACTGCCCACTGCTTCGGGTGTGTGTTCACAGTCTGTGTGTGTGTGTTCACTGCTGTGTGTGTGCACTTTGAATGGGTTAAATGCAGAGCACAAATTCTGAGTATGGGTCACCATACTTGGCTGAATGTCACGTCACTTTTTATATATAAAGTTTATATATCTGCTATTCTACACTAATATTCTAATATCTATATTCATTTTCATATTTTATATTTAGATTAATTTTCTATTTTTCTACTGCAAATGTTGAAATAATCATTACATTGTTTATATTTGTTTTCTTATGTTTTCTTATATTTTCATGTTTGTAAACATTTTTTTTAAATATACAAATATTCATTTTCTTTGCATATGTATAGTCATATTTCCCTAAGAAAATGAAAAATATTCATCATATTCATAGGTATTTTCAGAAATTAAAAAATCTTGTTTTTACATTAGTTTAGAGTAGCTTACAAAATCTGGTGTCTGTTGATATGCATTATGATAAACCACTATAGTAAACCAGACAACTTCTGAAAGAAACAAAATTATCATTTTTACATCAGTGATGATAAAAATTCCCAATTGTATTTCTTTGGAGACCAATGGCAGTCAAAAACATACTGTTAAAGAAAGCCTCCTTTTGATCTCTCCAGCTCTTTCTTGGTTCAGCGAGGCAAACCATCTATCTGAATGTTAATTTAATAATCTGTGTTTTGAAAGGAAGGAGGCCAGGGTAAGTAAAACTCTTCAGCATCCCCCCCCCCCAGTAATGTTTATGGATTGTGGAAATGCTTAAGCTGGAACAGATGAAAGTATGACCTTTTGACCTTTTGAACCATACAGAGTGGCAGGAAGTAGAGGAGGAAGTGGAAGTCCGGTGAACCGGTGGTAGTGCTGCATGGCTAAACAGACCCTGAGGGCGATAGTGTTGACTCGATGGTGCACTTAGAACCGTGAAAGAGCAGTTTCCGCCTCCCCTAGGGGGAGGGGGGACCATATACACAAACACAAAACTGCAGACCATTCCTTTCGACATCTTCGTCATACAGTTCCACAGCTTTAAACGATAATTTACGTCACATCGAGACCCTCCAAGAGTCGAGTCACTTTATACAGAATGGTTGTCTGCTAGCATTGACTCCTAAGCGAGTCAAACAGGAGGTCTAGACTTGTTCTCCAGCGTAGGAAGCAACTTTCTAGATCCAGAGCTGAAATTTGAAATATAGAGTAAATAGATTATTTTATTTTCCGTTTGTTCCCTTTCATCCACTTCCTCTCCTACACTCCCTCCCCTCTCAGTTTAGATAATGTTTCCAGGGCAGTGGCCAGAGATGTGAATTATCGGTGCATAAAAATCTGCAGGAGTTCCTCAGAGGGAAAAAAGAAAGGGACGAGATTACCAGAGAAAGCACATGAAGAAATGGATAATGGTGAATTGGGAACACTGCACAGGTGTACAATGGGAACTTGTACTGCCATTCTGCAGATTCATAGCAGCATATGTTGGGAAAATATGGGGATTTATTTTGCCCTTCTTCTGCAATTTCAACGGATGTTTATATGGGAAATGGAAATGGCAGTGTTTTTGAGACTGGCTTAATGAAATTGTTTGATCTGTTAAAATTTGTTATAAAAGTTGGCAGGGTCTGGACACACAGTTTCACCCTCTGTGTGTGTGATCAGGAGTTTTGCACATGTCTTTCAACCACATTTCTGAACAGGGGTTATTAAAATTTGATTATTTAGCAGAACCGTTGGCTGGACTCGGCATGTGTTTCAGCTCGATTTACAGACTGGATAAAGATAAAGTGGAGATCTTTTTCATGGCAAAAACCTGGTTCCAACTTTTTCACAATTCTTTCAGGAAAATACAATAACACTGATCCATGATCATTTCCATTACAACATCATTGCTTATCCCAGAGACTACCAACCTTTTTTGCCATATTTATTTAGTAAATTTTGTTGTGAGAGGAAAAAAAAAAGTCCAGATTACAAGGTTCAAGGTGTTTTGTATCTCTGTGTCAATCTTTTAGCTTACTGGCCTAAGAAAATGTTGTCTAGGACCTTGATGCATTGTTCCAAATTGGAATGTTGGAATTTTGGAATGAAAACTTGGTATTTGGAAAAATGTTGTTAAAGTCATCTTGAATTAGAATTTTTCCAACTATGAAACAAATTTTGCAGTGATAAAAATGAAATAAAATGCATAAAACCCAATAAAGTATGCACTTTTTATAGACATAGTTTATATAAACAGTTAAAGTTTGGTCACAGGGAAACATCTAATGTTAACAATGCTGATTTGCCTTCTTTTACACCACCTTTTACGGCATATTGGTTAGAGAAAGCAGGAATATCCCAAACACAACTTGGATGGAATACAGCATGAATACAACGGACTATTCTTCTGTCACTCAAGAGTCAAATTTTTGTTTGCTAAAGTCTTTTAGAAAGCCCATGCAGATTCTGTGGAGTTGGCATTTTCTGCACTGATTTTGAAAGACGCTTTCAGTTACGCTTTCAATGGGTGCATATTGTACATACTGTAGACAGTGCCCTATCTTTTAATTGTGATTAAAATGTTAACACTGCAGAGTCCTGTCGACCAAACTCACTCTGCTTATCTTACATCTCTGAGCCTTTCATCATCCTGTTGCTTTTTCTCATTCAAACACTGATTGGCAGTTAGATTCAGTCTTCGCTGCCTTCATCTGGAGCCATAATCACTCTCACACATTCTGGCGGTTTCCTCTGCACGTCAGTCCAGTCGGAGTGGGAACGGTCTGAGATGCCAAATGTGGAAGAAGAACAAAATGATGAGAGAAAAATCAGTTTAGAGCAGTGGATGGCGTTTAAGAAGTAACAGAGAGTGGAGATGGTGAAAGGCAGACAGGGGGTGCAAGACATGGTGCCGCTGTGTTAATGATGTGTCCTGCCGAGTTCAAACCGAATATGCGAAACATTCTCTTATTTATGGCACAGGACTCTGGCAGTGTTTTTAGAAGTCCTGAAGCCCCACTGTGGAGTTTTTGAGAGTGGGTAAAGATGTAAAATATGAGGGGCTGATGAGACTCAACACCCCAGGATGGAAACTCTAGGGTGGGGTTGGAAGTTCTGAAGAATCCCTTGGAACCCTGGTGAAAGTGCAACACTAAAAAACCATAAATCTTCATCTTTTTCTCCTTTTCTCATTTGTTTTGTTTAAATCTAAACCCAATTTAGCTTATAGCACTGGCTCAGATTCCCAAGCTCCCCACCCCCTTACAATAAATTCTGTAACTTGCCACCATATTTGGAAAGATTCAGGTGGATTCTTTTCCATCTCTTTGGGAACATGATTCATCAGGCAACTATTTTATTATACATCTTCACAACAAGCCTTTGCTAATCCAGTATATACATGGCTGTCAAATAGTTTGAAGGAAGGCCTGATTCATAACAAACAATGTTTTTGGACGTCCACCCATATAGTAATCCCTTAATCCTTGGTACACTTAGAAATAAAGGGCCTTTTGATGTTAAAGTACCTTCTCGTATGCCAGTTTAATGTGCAAAGACAACTATAAGTGAGTCATTCTTGGTCGTTTTCTTGAAAAACTGTAAAGACAGAGAAGCAAATTTGTCTCAAATGCAGGATAAATTATGTACAATGCATACACACATATATTTTACATGTATTGAATCAGAGCGAGGCACTATCAGAACTGTCCAGATAGATTTGTACAGTGGGATGAAGCTGCCTCTGTGGATATCATACTGATAGGTGTTTGTGCTCACATCTGGTGGAATGTTCCTCCAAAATTCCATCAGCATGCCTCCAATGCTCCACTATTCTTTACAATCACACAGCCATCCCACCAAAAAAAGCATTCAGATTACAGAACCCAAAGCAGACCCTGTTTACCATGACGCCTCATTCTTCGGTGCTGGAAACAGTCCCACATGTATGATCACTCCTGTCATTGTACATTTTTATGAAGGTTGTCAGTGGGACGTAAACAGTGTGAGGCTTTGAAGCATTATTACTGGTCCATGTCCAGAACTGGAATTCAGGAAACAATTTGTCACCCCCATAAACAATGCATTTTCATGTCAATAGGTAAATTAGCGCACAGGCATTTTTACAAATGAAGGCCAGCCCTTCTATAATCTGGAAAAGATGCGTCTCTCAGTTTCTTGGATCTAAAAACAACTACAGAAAATGTCATATTTCATTTTTCTAGTCATATCCTCAAAACGAAGGAATGCATACTCCGCTCGCTTGCAGGGTAAATAGTGTAACCTGCAAATGTTGCAAAGCATTTTAATGCAAATTATATTAATTGAAATCGGTTTTAATTACTATATCAAGGAAATTAATATTTAGAAAATTATTGTTCTTATTGTCAGTTAAAGTAATTGTAAATAAGTATAGTAAGTATAATAATAAGTATAATAATTGACAATTATATATTATTCTATAATAATAATAATATCATTTTTGTAATTATAACTTTTCATTAATTTAATTGTTTTGTATTTATGAATATATTTATATTTCATGATTCTAAATCTATATAATGAAAACATATTTTTCAGGGCTGTTCATATCTTTAAGTATATCCATGTCCGTAGGAGAGGTTTACAGTCTTAAGCAAACATTATTCAAACTATCTTTAGCGTCATCCTGCATTTTTTTTTTTTGCTTTTCGCTTAACTGTGGAGAATTTGTGGTTTCCCGATTTCCTCCCGGGTAGTTTGAATCTGTTTCTCGTTCCAGTTTCACAAGAATACATACCTCTGCCGCCGTTATTCTTCCGCAGTCCCTCCGGTTCACTCTTGAACCACCACCCATCCCCACACAGGACGTCCCGAGACACGTTCCTTCTCCCTGCCAATACTCTGCTCTTGGAAGGAGGGGTGGGGACAGCCTAATTGGCCCATGTTAAGAGCCAAGTTTAAGTCCAACAGAGAAAAAATATGCTGCATGAAAAATATTATGACGGTTCTGGGAGATCAGTCTGGCATGCTTGAGCGCAAATAGCCCCCTCTTCTTCTGCGTCGCACATGCATGCTCGAGCCCTGCGCCATCTACCAGCACACACCGACCACTTGCTCTTGATTAAGGGTTGCGGTTTGACACATGTTTAGAGGAACTCATTTATAAGGGGAAGCACAGTGTAACAAATAGCCTCCTGTTCCAAACAAAAAATCCTTTATTTTTCCCTGCTAGGGGTATGACGTCTAAACACTTGGCTAGATGGGGTCCATATGTTTTACATAACACATGCATAAGTTGATGTTTGTGGCCGATAGACTTTTCGAGGGCTGATAACATTTTAATATATCCATTATCCGTAATCATACAGTACAATAAATGATATTAGTCTGAGAGATACTTCAATGACTCATTTCTACAATCAGAGGTCATCATTAGTCGACCGTGGCAACATGATTTTGAACACCACCCTAATGCTTTGCAGATACATCTGACTGCTGTTTTGAAATGCTATGGTTTTGCTCACAGTAACATTTCATTTGGAACATCTCTCCCAATTTCACATCTGAAAACTGGATCTAATTATGTGCTGAACAGTCTGAGCGCGAGAAGAATCATTTGGGAAATCGAATATACAGTGCACGCCACGCCGTGGCCAACCATTAGATGTTTGTTTTCAGTGAACTGATGAGGAATTTGGGAGCATGTTTCTTTGCTTATACTTGGTCATGAAATTCATCACTGCGGTCGGACAGCATTAAAGCTGCTATGTAGCAATGCAGCCTGATCAGACACACAGGAATTAAACCACGTATCGCTCTACCACACATACTGTATGCCTTTGAATGAATATCCTCACTGCCGTATTGAAGACACAAAAACATATGGACCATAGCTTACATTGTATACTCTGTACACAGTTAGTATTAAAAAAATGGACACTCTGTACAACCACAAACATTGTCGACAGTTGTATCCTATATTGTGGTCAAAATATCTCATTACAGTATGTAGTGGCATCCAGTTATCATCTCGGAAATAATGTTTTTTTTTTAATCCAGTTTTGCTTAAAAATAACATATCTTTTTGCAGTCTAGTCAAATGATGAGTAGAAAAGGTGTTTAAAATTGTGGCCGATATTTGTTCCAGTTTATTACTTAGAAAAGTCAAGTTAAATGCGTTGTTTTCTGAAGGTACATTGACTTTCAAAAAATTAAGATTTTGCCTTATAATTTTTTTAAAGTTTACTCACCAAGGCTGCGTTTATTTTATCAAATGTTTTGGAAAATTGGTATATTGTGAAATATTATTACAATTTAGAACACCTGTTTTCTGATGCAATAAATTTTAATATCTAATTTATTTCTGTGATGCGAGGCTGAATTTTCATCTTCTTTAGTGATCCATTAGCAATTATCCTAATATGCAGATTTGGTCCTCAAGAAACATTTTTTAATATCAATGTTGACAACAGTTGTGGTGCTTAATATTTACGTGGAAATTATTATTATTATTTTTTTGGTTGAAAGTTCAAAATTTTGAGCTTTTATTGTTTCCTAGCTAAAAGTAACTTATTATTGTCTTAAAAAAAAAATAATAATAATAATAATATATATATATATATATATATATATATATATATATATATTGATATCAGCTTTTCCAACTGATCATTTAATATAGAGTTTGACTTCCTGTGCCTTTTCTTAATGTAAGATAACCTGACTTGTTTTGCATGTACAGTACATGATGCTACTTTTATAAGTTTGCAGCTTGTTTCAGCTCTCTGTGAAAGCTCCTCGTAAAGGATGATGAATCCTATACAGTTGTTTTACTTTCTAGATGTCATCTTTCAGATGATGTATGTAGTACAACAGCTGTGTGTGTTTTAAGGGGGGTGCGAGTGTATTTCTTTGAGTGCGTGTGTGAGGTTGAGGATCAGAGACTCTGGCTGAGCTCTCCCAGGCTCTCGTTGTGTGTAAATGAATTATGAGATGATCCATCAGCAACAAAGAGCTCCACTGACATCAGCATCTTCACACTCTCAAATTTCTTTCCCATCTCTCCACTTCTTGCTCCCCTGATTCTGAAGCAAGTTGAAGGTGATTGAAAAGCATAACCATGTGCCTCTGTTTTTGTTTTTCTCTCAGTGACAGGCACAATATCTCCATGTCCATCCCCGTCCTTCCGCAGTCTCATCTCAGTGTTTCCACTGCATCCGAAGTGGGTTTTCCGACCCTCTCCAGCTCCCCTGAACGGGACATCCCGAAGTGGGCCAGCTCAGATGCGGATAAACAGAAATGCCAAACCCCTCCACCTAGTTACAACACAGCCATGACTCAGCCTGATCCCATGGTCACTCCGGAAGTGCCGTCCACAGAGATTGTGAGCATTGAAACAGGTAAGAGTGTGGATGCACATGAGGATGGAGAGACTTTGTCCGAGGCAAATACTGAAAAGCCTCTGGAAATATCTACGGACATAGCCAGTACATTACCATCTGACTCGGTCCCTCAGCACCCGGAAGCCATGAACGGCTCGGTCGTGCCCAGCGAGGGTATAGGTTTGGGTGTTGCGGGTGCATCCGAACTGTGCTGCTCCGTGGAGCAGGCCGAGGAAATTATGGGCACTGAAGCCACAGGGCTGGGATTGGGATTGGGACTAGGATTAGGGTTGGGTTTGGGAGGCAGTGCCCGACTGGATGATTACCCGTGTATCCCCGTGGAGCATGCGGTTGCGGTTGAGTGCGACGAACAGGTTTTGGGAGAGTTCGACGCTGCTGGGATCGAGGAGGTCTCGCGGCGCATCTATGCACTAGAAAACATGTCTAGTTTCCGACGGCCCCGGAAGAACTCCGAAAAATAACTGGGATATGGGACATGGGTCGGAGGGAGACTGGTGCCCAAGTTGGTCAGTGACATGAGGCTGAGGCTGTGTATTATTTAATCCTGACTGCAACAAGTATAGACCTTACATAAAGAAATATATTATTATTAATATTGTTATAATAATGATTAATATTATTAGGACAAATCTGGAATATTGACCAATTTGCACTTCTCGAAGCCTTTCTATAATAAGTGAAATAAAGAGAATGTTTGGTTGAAATGCTTGCTGGATGTCTTTCTGGGTTTATGGCTGTGTAGTCTTAATGGTATATTCTACCCCAAAAAATGACAATTCTGTCATTATTTCCTCACCCTCATGTCTTTTCAAACCTTTATGACTCCCTTTACTTGGTTGAACACAAAAGATGTTATTTAGAAGAACTGGTTTGGTCCATACAATAAAAGTCAATGGGATCCATCCAATGGGGTTTGGGGGATGCATTCTTGTCATTTGTGAAATTCGGTTGACGTTTGAAAGCAAAGAAATTAAGACAGCCATAAATATTAGTTTTATAATTTTACTGGTGTTCTCTAAAATGAAATAATAATTAGTTATTAAATACTCTTTTTATTATTATTTAACAGTTCCATAGTATTATCACTATAGTACATTTTTAAGTTTTCTTTAATTGTTTAATTTGTGTTATTTTTAAATCATAAAGTAATTGAAGTAGATTTTTTTATTTATTTAAAAAATAATAATTAAATTAAATATATATATATATATATATATATATATATATATATATATATATATATATATATATATATATATATAGTTTTTTTTTATTCTTCTTGACTTTCATTGTATAGACAAAAAACGGACACTTTTCTAAATACCACTTTTCTTTTGTGTTTTACAGAAGAAAGTCACAAAGGTTTGGAACGATATGATGGTGAGAAATTACAGTTTTCATTATTGGGTCAGCTATTCTTCTAATTGCCGCTCAGTATTACAGCAGGAGCTCTGGTGGGCCAGGACCAACCAGATAGCAAAGCCCCATAAATACCAGGCTCTGTGCCAGGAAGAATGCCTGTTGGTTGAGGTGTGCAGAAAGGGCGAGGAATGTCCGTGTATGTCTCCTAATGACGCCCTTTCTCATGCTGCACACCCGAGTCCTGCTTCCAGAAGATGAAAAACATGCTCTCACACATTGCGCAAACCTCTTTTTTTTCCCCCAGCCTGACTATTGCGAGACCTTGTATTCTTTCTGATTTATTCACACAGAATTATAAAATCCTGACAGCTGTTCACAGTTTGATGCTGTGTCAACACTGGATGCGAGCAGCACGTCACCATGTAACAAAACTCAATAGCTCCTATTAGATGCAACAAAGCTGTCTACACTTGAATGGTTCGTTACATCATATTGATGATGGCCCGATTCTATTTTTGCACAGAGTACTCCTCAAGTTTTTCTTTTTCTCTAAATAAGAGGCTTTTTGTCGTATCTTTATTTTGAGCGTTGCATTTATTTTGAGCCACTCTGGTTTTATTTTTCCCATCCGCCTAAAATAACAATTGATTCAAATCATCATAATTGGATTGCAAAGAATTTATCTACTTTTAAATTTAAATTAATTCTGACCACTACACCAAAATCTTCTAAAATAACTTGAACAAATTGAAATTTTTTACAAATGTGAAAACTTGTGATATCAGTCACTTCCAGTGTTGACATGTAAAATACCATGTGCATGAACAACAGGCTTGAGAAAGTTTGCGCAAAACCTTCAGGGTTGCTGCGTCTTTATTCTAAAATGATTTTTTTTTTCTTTCTTGGAGTTCCTTTAATATCAGTGAACGTTCCCACTGTGTATAGTTAATTCAGGTATCAGAAAAACCAAAACACAAATAATGTGCACTGCATACTGTTAAAGAGGAGCAGGATGGCTGTTCCTCAGCATTCACTGCAGTTTTTTTCTTCTTCATTATGGCATTAATCCTCATTGTTTTGCGTTTCACACTGCTCTTCAATGTAATCGCCTCTATGTTCACCCTGTTTCAGAAGCCATTTGTATGTGCTTTTCCCCCAAGCAGTATTCAGGACTTTTATTTTGTTGTTTTTTATTCCAGTCTACTTTTCAGGTGTCAGGTCCTCTTCCATAAGAATCACATCATGAATGTATTAATTAGTCTCAAGAAAAGACCACAGAGTGTTGTCAGGAAGGACTAGTAATGGTTGACTTCTACATAATTTCATCCTGGCCTGAAACCCTTGTATGATTTCCTGTCTGTTGTAGATTTTCCTTGAATGACTGTTGATACGTTGTATTTAAGACAAATGGAAAGAAATGTGTTTTCATAAATTGCTGTGACACTGTACATATAATTTTGTATGAAGGGTGTTTTAATATTAAAGATCACAGTTTAATGATATAAATGAGCAATTCAAGTTTTTCATTCTCTTTTTTTTCTACTTTAAATAAATAAATACTGTATATAAACACACATACATACACACATATACATTTAGATATACTGTATATATCTATAGTGGTGAGCCTTATACATTTTATATTAAGTAAGTCATAACATTTTTTTAAATTACTTATTATATGTATGTGTCTGTCAGTTGATTAAAAAATACAGTTTTCCCCATTCAGTTTAATTATGCTTTTGCTGTATAAATTATATGTAATGTGTAATTCTGTGACAGAGATAATTGTTTGGTACTGTTGTTCTCACAGAGTGCTGCCACAGTCAGACGCCTCATAACCACAGATAAACAACCTTCTGTCTCCCAAGACAGAGGAGCTGTAGAGTGAAGACTCTTTCAGGCTCTGAGAGCCGTCACTGTCTTTCTGGACAGCTAATCCACTGCAGGTGTGAGGAATTCTGGGATTGAAGGCAGATCTCGCAGTTGGCTTAGCTGGAAAATCACGTCACCCCATTTTAGACACAGCAGAAAAGCAGGTGACGGCACTGCCTTAGTAACAGAATTGCTGGAATGTGTGAATGCGTCTGATGTATTATTATGGGATGGGGAACTTCTTGAACTTTTCATACTGTCATAACAGTGTCACTGGTTTGGCACGGCTGAAACTAACAGAGACCGGTTTGATTCTGGGTTGACTCTTATTTGAGCCATGATACGTTCTGTTTATAAAGAAGGGGTACAGACATGCTAGAGATTTATATATTTTTGTGTATGTTCAGTGCTGAATACATTCTTGATTTTGATCAAATAAAGGACTTTTTCACAAAAACAGTGTTCAAAAACATACTGCAACAAATTTGGTGTGAAAGGCCCTAAAGATTCCCATATTAACGCAATGCTGCTTCTTGAATTCGTTATGGATGTTTGTAATAAATAAATCCATCAGTATGTTTTTAATTTGTTTCTAAATAAAGTTTTCTCTGATATTGCTTTCTCCAGTGAAAAAGCTGTTTCGCCTGAATCAGGAGAGCAGTCTGCACAGATCAAGCACTGTTCATAAGCAAAAACAGTCCTAAACAAATATGGTGGTGGATTTTGATTTGAGAGGACAACATGACTTTTTCAGTGGAGGAAGCATTATTAGCTCCTTAATGATAGATTTGTTTCTTACAAAGACAGCTTTTCACTTCAGAAGATATTTTACAGTGTGGTCCATGATGCTGGTCATTCCTGTGTCATTAGGTTAGCCAAATGACCAAGAACACAATGCATTTGAAATATTATGGTAGCAATGGATCATGCTTTTTGAAAATAAAATTTTTCAAAACCAAGATGGAGCTGCTAGTTTTTTGACTCCACGTCTGCACGACTTTGAGTCTCCCGGTCTTATTTAAGGTCAATCCGTCTTGCCATCCAATCAGCTGTCACCACTGTCACAGCTCCCAACAGAACACATCACTTCTCGAAAGTTCTTGGCACACTGGACGCGTTGCTCAGTTAAGCCTCATTGCTTAAAATCACATCATGTTTTTATCCAAAAGCCATAATGTGACCGCTTTTGCATGTTCTTCCTGTTTCTCCACAGTCTTGTGTTTGGCCTTTTGAAATGCATTTGAGTGGAATGGATAGTATTGGATCAGTATCAGTATTTAAATTGGACCGATTTTGGGGCATGTAAGCTCCAAAAAGAATAAGAGTCAGGTGACCGTGATCACTGCTCCATGACCTCTGCTGGAAACCCAAGCTTTGGACACGATGGCCTGAGACTGACATCACCTCACTACACCTCTAGAGTTCACATTTAGTGTTAAATTAAGACTTTTACACTGTGTGGGTTTCTACAATTACCTTTAGCAGGTGCCAGTGATGTAACTGACACCAGACGCAAGAGTGGACAACATGGAAAACTCCCTAAGTTTCAAAAGACTAACCTTTTGTTTAACAATAGGTAACAGGATCACCGTAATCCCTATATTAACAGCAAAGTGGGATCATGTTTGCAGCATATTCCTTTGTATTTAAAATTAGGATGTACATGTTCACTTAGACTATGCATGGATGCTTCTTTGTCTGTTTCCTGCATTATTTGTGACTACTGCTCCATCTGTCACCTCCTTTCTCCTGTTGTGTTCTTATTTCAGTGCTTCTCTCCTTTGTCCTCTGGCCATGCGGGGCTGTTGTAGGTGAGAATGTGTCTTGTGTGAGAAAAAAGGACTGTGCAGCTCGGCTGATAGCCTGAACAAATCCAGATCACTTAGCACAGAGATGTTGTTAACAACTACTGCTTTCAGCCAGCTGGCTGCAGGTCAGTCTTTCTGAATTAGGAAAAGTTTAGGTCTGATACACTGGTGATTTTTGGCATAAAATGAAAACCAACAATTTTGACCCATACAATGTATTTTTGGCTATTGTTCCAAATATACCTTATGTAATATATATACAGTAGCATTACCAGTTTAGTGTTTTTTGAATTACTTCTAACATAAAATAATTTACATTGACATGAAATGTGACATTAAGTGACCTGTAATGGTCAATTATCTACAGTATATTTGCTCTTGTATTTAGTTGTTTTTTATTTTACAACTGATGTTTTTGACGAATGTATGAATAGAAATTGTGGGAGAAAATGCCCAATTTTTGTATAAAACGTTTTCTTTTTTTCCCTCCACTTAATTCAGGTGAGTGATTATCCTTGTCCTATTTTCCCTATCATTTCACGTCCTTTCTATATTGGACCTTCTGACATCCAAAATATGATTTGGTTTTTCATTCTTTGAAAAATCAATTCCTGTCTGATATATTGCTGAAAATATCTGATGTGGTCCGATTCTATTGAACACTTGCTGTCTGCACATTTTCATATAACTTTCCTGTTCTGGTGAGAAATGAATTAGACATTGAATTAATTCGCTATTGTCTTTCCTCTCTAACTCACAGGCAGTGCTATGAAGCCAAGGCCTCCTTCAATTCATTGGAAGCATCATGAAGATTTGGTTGTGTTGGAAACTGATCTATTTGGCCCTCAGAGTTTAACATCTGAAGCACTGATGGCGGGTTAAAAGATGCTTTGAATGATGGAGGAAAGGAAAAATGGGGATAACGTGCGGGAATGACAAATGGAAGTGAGAACAGATGAAGTTTAGAAGAAGGGAGTGTTGGAGATGAAAGATGAACTTGATATTATGTTTCAGGTCAGAGGGGGTAAATGAGGCTTTGGCACCAGACACACCGAGGGTTATCTAGGTTGGCCTGACACTCATGAACCTATGCCTCTCACCTTATAATGCTTTACAGTGTGTGCTTCAGAGGGGTTCTGTGGTGGTCTCTTTCTCTCACTCTTTCTGTCTAAACACACACACACACACACACACACTGAGTGGAATTCCTTCCAGTCTGCTGAAACGCTTCACTATCTGTGGAGGAATACTATGGAAACATTGGGCTTGGCTTTTCTAACCTCCTGTGACTAGAGCTTTGAGTCTTCAAGCCAAACCATTTTCAATTTATTTGATGGGTCTGTCTTGACAGCTTCAGCTTGAAAATACCAATTTATATACATATATATCTAAAACATTAGACAGCTATCTCCTTGCCAAACCCAAAAGTTGTTTTTTTGTGTCTGGGAAATAAAGTTTAGCCAGCCATTTAGAGATATGTCACCTTACATAGGCTGTAACATAATTTGATGATTTTTCCCCAAAAGAAATTTAGGCTACTACTATTTTTTATATATATATATAAAAAAGAAATATATATATATATATATATATATATATATATATATATATATATATATATATATATATATATATATATATTTCTTTTTTATATATATATAAAAAAAAATAGTATACGTTTTGTAATATACGTTTTGTGTCAATTTCCCCTAAGGACTTTTAATTAGATGTGCTTAGTTGTCCATAAGCAAAAACGATGTTATACAATTGTAATATTTTTATTATAAAAAGTTTAATGAATAAATTGTTTTCTCAAAATTATTCTTTTAATGTAATTTATTGAAGATTTGTTTGATTAGCTGAGGTTAGCTGCCCATGAGATGAAACTTTTTTAATTTATTATAAAAATATAGACTTTCATTGAATTAAAATGTTTTGATTGACATTTTCTTAAAACCTTTTAGATATCTGTAAGCTAAAACATTTTACTGTTACTTTTTTCATTTATTTTAAAAAAGTTTCCATTTTATAACATTTTCTTAAACCTTTTTAATAGTATTAATTATTTGTTTATAATTGTATTATTATAATTTTTTATTATTAATAATATTAAATATTTATTTTATGGTGATATTATTATATACATATCTTCTATATCTATCTTTTTCCTTGTTTTTTTTTTTTTTTGAGAACGGTACCATTGATGAGAACGAGCTGCCAGTTGGATTATGGAGAATCATGGCTTGTGAGGGAATGCGTTTGTATTGTAGGGAAGTAGAGACCACCACATTCATTTATTTTCAGAGTTCAGTAACACTGAATCCATTTCCTCCTTCCCTAACTTTTCCCCCAATTGAGCCACTAGCAGTTTAGAAGTTGATGAGCATTACTTCTCCATGCTATCATTGTTTTTGATTGTGTTCTCCCATGTGTTGCATTAACCAGCTGTTATTAAATATGAGCCTTCATTTCCATCATCAGAGGGACACATAACATATGATTTATATAGAGACATATGGAAGATCATCCTAGAGGGTTTGTTAATTGCTTCTCACCACGTTTGCGTTCTTGGCATCAGGACACACAGACTTCTGTGCAATGGGCCGTGTTATCTGTGTCATAGACGTTGTGTGTTTATGGTCTAATTTCCATGTGGTCAGAGTGGTTGATGTGAATGCATTCTTTTGAGGACCACATGGCGTTATTTTTTCACTGGGGAGATGAATAGCATGCCAGGCCAGATCTTCTCTTCAGAACCCCTGCTGAGGGATCCAGGACTGTGGCTGGCCTGGCAAGAAAAGCCCATTCCTCACTTCCTGCACAGCCTTTTTTTTTTTTCTCTGCCCAAGTCCCTGCTCAGATTCGGCTCAGCAAATGTTAGTTATTCAAGCTCTTATAAAATCCATCATTGCATTAGTGAGATACTTGATGATGTTTTTTTTCATCACTTGTTTCTGTCGGCCGCTTTCTTCTCCCTTTCTTCTTTCTCTCACACATTATAGAAACAAACATGTCTTTGATCTGTGAATGTTTGCAGCTGTGATGCATTGCTGTGTCAGTTTAAAAACAGAAAAGAGCTATATGACCTTGATGCCATCAAGGTTGGTTTGCACTTCTTTTAGATCCCAGGGGCCTGAAAATATTTTCAATCCTGCCTTCTCTTTGGTCCTTGAAAGAAAAGAAAAAAAAGGAAAACTCTTGTTTGCAGCCATTGTAAGAGTTGATTACTTTGATTTTAGTAATCTTGTAAAAAAATAATAATAATATAAATATTATTATACTTTTATTATATATATATATATATATATATATATATATATATATATATATATATATATATATATATATATATATTATTATACTATTATTATACTATTATTATACTTGTTCATATAAAATATTTTTTATATTACCTTATAAAAAACTTTATATTAAATTATTTGATATGGAATTATTATTTTTGCTGTATTTTGTTAATAATATAAAATATTTAGTATTAAAGTGTGATATAATATATTGTTAATTAAAAATATCACAAAATAAATGTACATATATAAATATATAAATAAATATAAAATATAAATTATTAAATTGAAGTAGTTTCCTCTATTAAAAGCTACATTAGTGCTAGCTGATTTGATGTTTTAAGGTGTTAAAACAGAAAACGCTTTTCTCTGTGTAACTGTTTTCAGACTATATGTTACACTGTTTACCAGCAAACAATTTTTTTAACTAATTGTCTTTATTCAGTAAAGCTCTTATTTGTGCTTATTATACTGTATACTTTGCAATGGACATGACCTTTTAATCCAAAGTCAAGATATGAAACAGGATAGCTTGTGCTCCTGAAGATAATGATCATGTGAGGACTGAAGCCTCTCGCTACGCTACCTGACTTTGAAATAACTTCTGCAATGTTATCCGATATTAGGACACACAGACACACACACACACACACACACACACTTAGCTAACATGTTATGAATAAGGGATTTTCAGCATTTTTGCAGATGAAAGTAGCCAGTGCTGCCATTTTTGCTGATAATGACAACAATAATCACCTCTGACCAATGGGAAATGAGGTTCTCATCTCTAGCTTCATGGGAAGGTTTGGACATACACACACAAACACACACTTTCATAGTGTGTCACATTTCTCTGTATAAGTGGTATTAACAGTTAAGCCTAATGGTGTAATGGGGCTATTCCAGACTTCAGGGAAATGGGATATGAGAGAACAGCTTTCAAAGGCTCCTAATGCACCCTAATTCTGCCTATATTAACATTAACCGTGTGTTTTCATGATGACCGGTCAACTTTCATAATAATGCAAATGCAAAGTTTTGTGTGACATTATGATCAGTTCTAGCAGCCATGACTTAATTGTCAAAATCTATAGAGACCTGCAACCGTGTTTATTACAGCGCACAGTATATATACTACCTATTAAATATATACATATGTGAATATACATAAAATATTTATTATTGTTTTCTAAAGTAGTTTTATAAGAATTTATTAAATGAAAAATACTGTAAAACGAATAAAAACGAACTTTTTCTATTCTATTTTAGATCCTTCAGAAATTGGATGCATGTTATGAAAGCAAAACCGGGTGCAGCCTTAGAAGACAGCTGACTATGTAGACAGGAAACAGCGGGCAGTTCACTAGGTTTTGGATCTTTAATCATGTTATGCAGTTGTAATCACAGCCACATCCATCCAGAACATTCTAAATGAGAATATTTTGGCCAAAAAAGCCTTAAGCTGCAGCTGGACCGAATACAAATTCTTTTCGCAAATGGTCTTGTCTATAGCCATTACTGCTGTCTGTAACTGACAGGTCAAGTCTTCTTCAATCTATCACTCATCTTTTCCATAAACAGATTCCTGAAGGCTGTCAGAAGGAATCTGAGTAGTTAAACCAAAGTGTTTGTTGATTCACTCACAACAGTCTGATTAACTACGGCAAACACAGAGGAAGAGCCAGAAATATGATTAAAGCCTTCAGTGCAACATAAAGTGTATGTAGCTCATGTATGAACAGAAGGTCATTCGCTGGGCTTGATTTCCATCAGTCATTTTAGTCTGTTCACCTTTTCTTAAACCGTCACAGATGTGTGTGTGTGCAGATGCATCGCAGACACTGTAAACAGCTCATGTTTCATACAGATAGAGGTTAAAGGGTCAAAGGTAAAGGTTGTGAAAGGCTTTCATGCTTTGTAGATTTATCCCTGCTGCTGTTTACACAATCAGAGCTCCCGATCTCTGGTTTCTAGCTTAAGTCTCGTCACCTCAGTCCGAGAACCCTTTATCATGGCCTGGAATAGACTCAGATAGTTGTTTTATTAAACATGGTCACAGTACAAAAACAAAAAACAAACACTTCTAGACACTGACAGACTTTCTCGCACACAGGGTTTCCAGTAAAACATCATTCTTACTAAAACATGATAAATTTACTCATGTTGAGATCTGTTTTCGGAGTACAAATCTTGACATTTTTTGTTGTTTAAACTAAACAAACATGATTCAGTTCTATAATCATGTTATTTTAGTTCAGGTGTATGTGTATTTTGCTTTTGTTTTAAGAATTCTTAAATAGTTTTACTATTTATAAATTAAAGACAGGAATATAAGAATAATAAGATAATAATAATAATAATAATAATAATAATAATATTATACTTTTTGTTGTTAGAATTGTTTCTTTATAATAATAGTCATTGATCATGACAATTTGTGGTAAGTATTATTACACATAATAATATCATATACATTTAGCATTTATACAATTAGAAATTATTTAAATCTTATCTTACCCCAAATGGTAATATATTATGGATTCCACAAAAATGTGAAGCAACAACAACAACAAAATAATAATAATTTCTGAGCATCATTAAGCATATTAGAATTATTTCTGAAGGTTCATGTATTGCATATATATACGTGTGTGTGCGTGTGTGTACAATAATGAAAGACTAGATTGCAGTTGTGTTACATATGCTATTACATGATGTCATGTAATGAAAATATTTAAAATGCATAAATACTAAAAGAAAATCTGGTAACACTTTAGAATAAGGTTCCATTAGTTAATGTTAGTTAATGTATTAATTAACATGAACAAACAATGAATAATACATTTATTACTGTATTTATTCATCTTCGTTAATGTTAGTTAATGAAAATACAGTTATTCATTGTTAGTTCATGGTAATTCACAGTGCATTAAGTAATGTTAACAAGCACAACTTTTGATTTAAATAAAGCATTAGTAAATGTTGAAATTAACATGAACTAAGACTTATAAATGCTGTAGAAGGATTGTTCTTACTTAGTTCATGTTAACGGAAGTAGTTAACTAACATTAACTAATGGAACCTTATTCTAAAGTGTTACCGAAAATCTGTTCTTTTTTTTTTTTTTTTTTTTTTTCATAGGACAGTCCATTGGAGGCAGCAGTGGGATCCGCTTTCATCTCTCTGGATGAAAGAACATGGCAAGTCTTTAAAGAGACTGTCAGGTTACACATTCACCCGAACAGTAGCGCACATCTGTCTGTGGAGTGTGAGTCGAATAATTATTTACAACATCAGAGGTGGTCTCTCAGTGAACTGAGCCCCATCACAAACTGTGAGTTGTGACTAGGTCACCGCAAAGTGCTTCCACCTTCCCACTTTAGATTGAACAATGGGCACCCCATCTAACTGAATTCAGAATGCTGTCTGTCTTTTCCTTCTGTGCGAAAGAAGCTTCCCTTCTTTGCCTCCACACCTGCCTTTTTGCTCGGTTTTCCAGAAGCCGTATGAAATTAAATCGACAGATAGGGCAATAAATGGATGGGCCCCGTTCGGCTGTGGCCAGGTCCGCGTTCAGAAGCAGCGTGGTCTTAGAGATTCAATCCACATTGCCATCGCTCTAGATTCAGGAACCCCGCTGGCACAGAACATGTGCTAAATCCAAACCGTTCCTATTTCTCCACTGCGTCAGGACTCGTCTTAGAAGAAGTTGGATAAATGTGCTCTTAAATCCCGGTAGGGGGGAATTGTATTTTATTTACTGTGTGTACACTGTGGAGCACGACCCGCCACTCGAGCGTCTCTATTGTGATTGATGGACTTAATCAAACCCTCCCATGGCTGATGTCTTTAATATTGTACGCTTCTCAAGCTCACTTCAAAGCCTTGAATGCAGAGGTTGTAATATTTCATTTGTGGTAGATGTCCATGAGCTACCTGATGGATTCCTGAAGCATACATTTCCTTCTTTCTTGATCTCCTTTGGGGATTTTAAGAGATAATGGACTTCTCTGTTGCAGATATGTTACAATGTGCAAACATTTTTCAAATTATACAATACAAGTCAAAAGTTTGAAATAATAATAATAATTATTATAATTGTTATTTTTGTTTTAATATTTTATGTATTTGAAATGGTCTCTCATCCTCACCAGTGCTGCATTTATATGATTATTTATTGAA
Source organism: Carassius auratus (assembly GCF_003368295.1). Lineage (NCBI taxonomy): Eukaryota > Metazoa > Chordata > Actinopteri > Cypriniformes > Cyprinidae > Carassius > Carassius auratus. The sequence continues at coordinate 11,729,893 of NC_039277.1, read as the reverse complement.
AATAAAAAAAGTAAAATTGTGAAATATAATAAAAATATTTGAATATATTTTAAAATAGCATTTTAGCGATTTATGATAAAGCTGAATATTCAGCAACCGTTTCTCCAGTCTTTAGTGTCACATGATCCTTCAGAAATCCTTTTAATATGCTGACCTGGTGCTCAAGAAACATTATTATTATCAATGTTGAAATCAGTTTCGCTGCTTTGTATTTTTCTGGAAACCGTGATAAACTACCATTCAAATGTCTCGGCTAAGAAAGATGAAAATATTAATAATACTTTTTTTTATTAACAATGCATTAAAATGATCAAAAGTGATGGTAAAGGCATAGATATTAGATTTCAATTATAAATGTTCTTCTTTTTAACTTTATTTTCATCAAATATTCCTGACAAAAGTCACAGTTTCCACACACACACACACACACAAACACAATACATATATATATATATATATATATATATATATATATATATATATATATATTGAGCAGCATTTTTTTTAAACATCAGCAAATTCAGCTTTGCCATCACAGGAATAAATTACATTGTAAAATATACTAAAATAGAAAATAATTATTTAAATTGTAATAATATTTCATTATATTACACAATATGAGATGAAATGACTAATTAAAAAAACAATTACTTTTGTTCTGGAGTGTATTTATATATATATATATATATAGTTTTATTGTATTGCATTTTTTTTTTTTGGTCTTATGGAGATATCTTTGGACATATCAATTTACATTTGACTTTTAACATTTTCCAGATCTTGCTCCTCTTATTATTATTGAAGAATAATCTTGTGAACTGAACAAGTGAACTGCCGTCAAGAGACCTTGACTCCATCTGGCCATGTGGATGTGTATTACACAAGACTAGTGGATATATTTTCTGTCATAACTTCTCATAAAATCTGATAAATCTAATGTAATCCAGTCCGATGGTCTTTGTAGGAGGGATTCATTATGATCTGCATGTTTAGTGGCTTTTTATTTGCAGCCTGGAATGAATTAATTACAGAGGCTTTCAGTTTATATACCCCAATGATTTATACATCACCAAACATTTCGTCCTCTCTTTGATGTCCTTTAATATTTATTTCTATGTCCTGCCCTTTGTCACGCTAACTCTAGCAACTAAACCCTATGCAGAATATCTCGATTTTTTTGCATCGTTGAAAGATAAAGACTTTCCATTTCAAAACAAAACCAAGCCATTAAACAAAAATAACAGAAAATAAAAGATTGGGCCTGTTATTTCCAAATACAATCTTCTGCGATCTTTTGATTGACTGTTTGTGTAATATGCGTTCAAACATTCTGCTGAACTGAGATGTGGCTAATTGTGTTTTGTTTGGTTGGAAGAGATTCACTGTCTGCCTCAAAAAGACGGATGTGGGATGTGATTCTAGGATGCTGGATTCGGGATGTGTGCGGATTCCTGTGGAAACTACTGGGATAAGATCAGAGGCGAGTCAGGATCGAATGGAATAAAAGTCTGATATGTCGGTAAGAGGAGCCAGGTTGAGAGTTTTGATTCACCTTCTGTCACCGGAGCATCGCCCTTGGTCTGATTTATTCACATATCCTCTGATGTTCTGTTAGTTTTAGAGGTTTGAACTTCGACTCTCCTCATCCCATCTTGGATACAATCTTATTGGAATCACATGTGAGTGTTTCTGTAGTCCTGTACATTAGCAAGGCTATTTTAAAGACTGCCTCGGATATAGTGGACTTGGTGACTTGGTACAGATGAACTTCAAACTCATTTAGTTCCGTCTAGCCACAACATCTCCCTTATCACTGCATCTCTGACCCCGAAGGTCATCGAGCAAAGCGCTGTAGGGCACAGCTTTTCGTAATAGCATGTAATTTTGCAGCTAAGTGTGGGCGGTTTCACGCTTCTAAAGGAGTTCCATATCCTGTCCGGAGATTATCATGCTTAGTGTGGGATTTCTACACACTGTTTCCATTCAGTTTGTGTGGAAAGTCTGATATATGACCCCAAAAATGTCCCTTTGCTGCTTCTTTTGTGACTGTTTATATGTAGATGAGTTTTTGAGTACCAAAAGCTGATCCGTCTCAGGGGGGGCGTTCATTTTAGACGTTGCTACCCTGCAGCCAAAGAAAGCAGAAACGACCTTACAACAATCAAAACTCCTGTAGAATGACCTAAAAATAACATCTGATACTCAGCTGAATCAGAGGGAACACTATTTTGGGAAAGGTGGGAATTCCGTGTACATCCTTGCTGTGATCTCTGTCCTTTTGTTTGGCGTGTGTAACACCCAGTAAGTACTTGAAGTGTACTATCAAAGAGAAACCTTAGACTGGTTTAGCCCTGAGAGTCATTTTCATTCTCAATGACATACTGGATAAGGTTTGCGATATGGTTTACGTTTGCAGAGCTATCGAAAACGCAGCCTGTGTGAAAGCGATGCCGTCATATCTGCTGAACTGTTCTGTGTTAGAGCTGTAAACCTTATCAGGCCGCAGCAGGAGAAGAGGTGCCATCGCTGTCTGTGAGCGGATGTGAAAATGATCCCGTGTGATTTTGGGCCGACGTTCAGTGGGAAGGAAATGACATGTGTTTCAGTTTAAACCTGTGGGATAATTCTCACTATATGAGCAGAAATCACATTGACCCCACAATACCTTCAGGCATGAATAAAAGCAGGGGAGCCTGTAAATCTGGGACATTCTACCTGTGATGTCCTAGCAGGGTTGTGCCTAAAAAAAAAATAAAATGCTACATTATATTTAAATTATCCATAATGAGTAATATTTATTATAAATGAGTGTGGGTAAAATGTTATTCAATATTATTAATAATTAATTTAAAAAAAAAGTATATTATATTTAGTAATTAATAGCAATTTTTAAAAAAATAGTGAATAATTTTATGTACAATAGTATAATAGTTTATATTAAAAAAATTATATGTATATGTGCAATATATGCTATTATAACATCTTTAATATATTAATATTCAACCCCTCAAGGTTGGGGGTTCGATTCCCCGGGAACACATGATAGGTAAAAATTGATAGTCTGAATGCACCGTAAGTCGCTTTGGATGAAAGCGTCTGCTAAATGCCTAAATTTAATTTAATTTAAATTTCATATTTACTAAAATAGATAATATTATTATTAATTATTAATAAAACAATGAATAGTATATATAATACTACTAATACTTTATACTTAAATAATATATAATTTATAAATGTATAAAAAATTATAAAATATTTTGCATAATGAAATAATGTGTATTAAATTGATTAATACTTTTATTGATTATAAATAATGTATTACACATAAGTATAATAGTATATAACATATTTATATATAATATAAAACTTTATTCATTATGAATGATTTAATTTTATATATATATATATATATATATATATATATATATATATATATATATATATATATTACTTTTAATTATATTTATATTATTCATTTATATTAAATGTATTTGATTAAATGTATTTAATATTCTGAAATAAAGCATGTTTGTATATGTGCATGTACATGATACTACAATGATGTCACTGTAGGAAGGTGACAATAGTGTCTTCCTCCCCAGAACACACTCCGTCACGATATGAGACTACACAAAGGTGATGATTCACCTGCAGGAACTATTGTAAGTGAAAACGGACATCAGCTCTAGCATGTTTGTGTGTGTGTGCACTTGTATGTATATATGAGTGTGTTTTTGTAGAGCGTGTTGTGTTAGAGTTGATGGAGGGGGGCAGGTAAATGGAGAAGACGGATATCCTCTGCACAGGAGCACTTGGTCCCGAGGGTGAAAGGAAGCCGGTTTTTGAGTGTGTGGTAATGACAGCTCAGAAGTTTCAAAAACGGCAAAGAGAGAGAGAGTAGGCCAGCTGTATTAGAGTTTGAGTGGAGGCTTGTCAACAAGGTGAATGCTTAGGAAATGAATGCTGTGAGCAGTGGCAGAGGATGCCAGCAAAAAGGAATTAAAAACACTCATGCATACACATGTGGCCACAAACAACCTTGTTTATGCCGTAACTAAGCTCCAAAACTTTACATAACTCACTATTTAATGTGTACCACACACAAACTTCACTGACCCAGTATGTTTCAAATATTATTCCGTTTGCACATCAGCTTAATGTGCTACAGATTTCAGTCAGGTATTCATGACATTCCAAAAAGTGGCCAGACAAAAAACAAAATAATATCATTCCTTTAGAAAGTAATGTATTTTTATATTAAGAATATACAGTGTTTACATTTCTGTTAGCTTTAGCTATGCAGCTGCACACTTTAATTGTGTTCAAATACTTTCATTGTAATCATAAAATTGCAATCATTTTTATTTTATTTTTATTATATGTGCCACCATTCAGAAGTTTGGAGTCAATAAGTACTTCTGTTTTATTACTTTTGCAATAAAGACATGTGTAATGTTACAAAAGATCTCAAATAAATGCTTATAAATAAATTATTTTGAACTTTCTATTCATCAAAGAATCCTGAAAAAATATGCATTTAGGTTTCTACAAAAATGGAGCTTAATTACAGTGGCGTTGAGTTTATATACCCCAATGATTTATGCATCACCAAACATTTCGTCCTTTACAGCATTGCTAATAATAAGAAGCTAAATAAATGCAGCCTTAATAAGACTTCAGAAACATCAAGAAGTCTTTCTGGTTTGGGTTTTTGTGGTTTAACTCCTTTAAAGTCGCTTTCTAAACCCCCTATGAACCCACGATCATGGAGGTGTCATTTTTCATGTTACTGTTCACCTGGAGTACCTTATGTTACATTACATTCCTTTTAATATATCAGCGGCAGAGCAGAAGGAACATTATTCTTTTACAATTCAACAGCAGGTTTATGGCAAAGTGTCTCTTTGGTTCTGATGAAGACCTGATGCCATTTTTAGAATTGGTTTAATTCAGTTTAGGAACAGATGTTATTATTATCTTCACCTACTGTACATGCTTCATCTCAGCCTCCAGTGCATTTTGACAGTTTATATGACTTTTTGTTAGTATGTGAGATGTTCAGTATACAGTAGTTCTTTGAAACAGGTGCCTTTTTATTTTGGAGAAGTGATTTATTGTAAGGATTTTAACCTTCTATCAGTGTATTTAAATGCAAACAAAAAAAAAAAAAATCTAAATGAAATAAAGATGGATACAGTTTTTGTTTTATCCAGCTGTATTTACTCAGTGCAACTTATAACATCCAAGTGAAAAATATAACGCCAACATATCAAAAAAGAAAAAAACAAAACAGAATGGAATGTCTCGAAACTAATCACCAAAATTCATTACTCTATGTTATTATTATTTATAGAAGCACATATCTTTACACTGTTCATCTTTACATGTCGAGTGCAATGAAATGTTTTGTGTGAGAACGGAGGCTATGATGTGAATGTGTGTGTGTCGAGTGAAATCTCTGGGAAATATCTAGTGCTGTATGATTAATTCAACTGGAGCAGGCTTTAATACAGGGGCTTGCATGTAATGTAATGTTTAAAGCTTTGGAGATCCCTGTCTGCTTTCATAATAAATGTGACGCGTTTGAGAGAGCATGTCCGTCATGCCTCACTGAAGTATGGGTAAATGCTCATGGATTCTCTATCATTACACTCTCTTCTTTTTCAAGGTGACCATGTGGCCTAAGACATATTTTAGCAATTGTCCCAGGTGGAGAGCAGCTGTTGAGTGAGTCTCTCTACCCTCGTCCTCTATAAATAAAAATACTGTCATCTGCACCAGAATCAGCGAATTAATGATCGGTTGTGAAGTATTTTTCTACTGAGGCTGTTTCTACCTCCCTGGTATTTCCTCTCCTGTAGTCATTGGTGTAGTTCTTTTATAAATGTTCCAAGCTGTCCCTAAACATGGAGCCCGCCACCCTGTTTGAGCTCTCAGTGACCTCAGTGACCTCTGCAGAGCCCTCTGATCATGTCATACGTATGTGTGTGATCGTAAGCGTGAGTGAGAGCAGGCATTCTGCAGAGGAGCTGATTATCCATCAAGGCCATTCTCCATCAGCGCTTTAGGAAGGAAGCACACTGACAGGCCCATCTAGAAATGACATGCTAGATTACAACAATGAAGTCAACTAGAGGCCTCTAGCAATGAGATGTGTGTTTTTACATTTTTCATTTAATTTTGTTTTGCTTTTGCCTTCATTTATTTTTTAAACTAGTGCTTTATTTTATTTTATTTTATTTTATTTTTTACTTTCAGCATTTTTGCCACTACATCTTAAAAATCTGTAATATCTCTATTGGCTCAAATTAGTTTCAATTTAATATTCTTTCATTTTTAAATCTCAAATTGCAATAAATTTGGTAACACTTTTAAGTTGTAGTTAATGGTTTGGTAATAGTGAGAATTGCACCTTAAAAATAAAACGTGACCATACATTTTAAACTATAGTAGTCACCTTTTAAAGTGGATCAAAACCTTTTATCAAAGTTATCCCAAAACCGAAACAATAGCCCTTCTTGTCTTAGGACAACTTTGATGTACTTTTTGATTCACAGAATAATTCACCCAAAAAGGATTCTGGCTTCCGTGACTTGGCATATTGAACATTTTAATGAAACTTTTATTCTCTGATTTGTGGTTTTGTTTTTGTTTGTTTGCTCAGTTTTGGTTTTATTGTTTGTCAGAGGTGCTGTTTCATTTTCTTTTCAGCATTTTGCCATTACAAATAAGCTCTTTACATTTTTTGCTTTTTTCTCCTAAACAATTATATTGCGTTTTGAGCAAAATGCACATTTTTAAAGGAACAGTTCGCCCAAAACCTGTTCTGTCATTAATGAATCAACATATTGACCATTTTATGACACTTTGCTGATTCTTTTTTCTTTTCTTCAAAATGTAATTGACATGACATGAAGGTGAGTAAACTATCTAAACTTAATAAATGAATGACAGATATTGTTTTTAGGCAACTATCCCTTTAAGTCTCCTGCTTCTCTATTGTTTTTCTTATAAATAGACTACTATACTTTTATAAAAAAATTATAAAAAAAACTATTTCATATAAATATTATAAATAGTAATTTCACACGTGTCTCTAGAATCTCTAAAGAGATCTCAAAGGTTTCTCAAACTGTGCTCAGATTTGATAAGGTACCACAGTCTGCAATACAAAGTTTTCACTTTTCTTACTGTATGCTATTTCATTTTGATTTCTCCTTAAGATTTTTAGAAGTAATATTTAAAACAGCATAACTGAGAACTCCATTTCTGTTTGCAAACCCCTTGAGCAGAGCGCTGTAGACAACACATTCTGGGCTTTACTGGACAAACATGTCAAGCTGAGGAAAAAGAGCGATGGTGGAATGCACGAGTGTGGGATTTTTAATGTATCCTCGGAGCAAACAGCAACCCACTCTGAACCCCGAGATTTCGCTGTCACCTCAAACCTGCAAAATTCAGAAGAGGCCTCTTGAGCACAGTGAAGATTCGCTATTGGTTCCCGTCAGACACAGGCTTATGAGATGAGAAATGCTTGTCATTACCCAGAATAAACTTCCTCGGAGGATAAACACAATTGTCCTCAAGTGGAAACAATCTCAGCATGGTATCATGGGAAAATAATACCAGCCAAAATGTTTCCAGCACCACCGAATTCTTCTTTTCGCATGACACGAGAAAACCGCAAGATGACAGACAACAAGGCATAGGTAAAACTCTTCTGATTGCTTCAGAGGAGAGAGGGAGATGCTCGGTCGCTGGTTTAAATCATAGCTGGCGTTAACCGAATTCTTTGAGTCCCTCGTGACAATTAAACTGTAGAGTAATAACTCTTTGATCCCAAACTGTTGCCAGACACTTCTTCAACATGCCTTCGTTCATGAATCTTACATTTTACCATGCGTGAGGGACACGACAGTAAACCGATCCACCAAACTCAAGGTTCTGACTCGGCCGAGCAATTTCTACTACTGCACACAACACGCCATCACCAGAGACTTTCAGCTGTAATATCAGTGCTACAGTATGTTTTCAATCTCTAGTTTGCAGTTTATAAAATTGGACAATTTTATGTATTGGAGTATAATGGAGGAAGTAATACATAGTTACGGTCATGGCAATGATCATCCAGGAAACCTGTTTCTTTCATAGCTGTGCTCGTGTTCTGTCTCTCCAAAGTCTCTGCAAGTAACCTAATTTGTCTCAATTTTCATGTCTTTGAATCTAAACTGATATCTGTTTTTTTAAGTTCAGTGTTAACACAAATGACAGATGCTGCAGCTTGGAAGCGAACATGCTAGTGAGGTTGCAATGCCAATTTATAAAATAAAAATGTAAAATGTTTGAATAAAAAAAATAATTTGAATGATTTAATCCAGCTATCTAGATAAATGTTATTCTGGTCAAATGTTTTAATGTTTTAAAAATGGTTTATCATTATTATGTTTCTTTTACAGGTATATTTAAAAGAGTCTGTATAATAGTTTTCTATTTGAATGTTTTAAAATGGCATTTATTCTTGTAATGCAAAGCTTAATTTTTTGAGCAGCCATCACTTCAGTGTCACATGATCCTTCAGAAATCATTATAATATGCCGATTTTGGGCACATGAATAATGTCTTAATATCATCAATATTACAAACCGTTGTGGGGCTTATGGAAACTAATAGAAAGTTCAAAAGAAATTGTAACATTGTCAAATTCTTTAAACTGATCAATTAAATGTATTCTTGTTTAATAAAAGTATTAATTTAACCAAAAACTTTTCAGTAGTATTGTATTCAAAACTAAAATAATAAAAATTTTAAATGAAATAAAATGCTGTTAAAATAAATACAGTAATTAAAAATTCAGATCTCTGCTATGCACTGGAGGACACTTGTTTTGTTGGTAAAACTTCGAAGCACGTCTCTGGAAAGACTGTTGTTTGGAGGTATGTGAAGACACTGAGTGGTTTGCAAGGGTTCCTGGGTTTTTCTTCCAAAGGAAATGGCCATACTGTGCTGGGATGTGTCTTTCAGGTGGCTTGTATGAGTGGCGTTCAGGCTGTCTCTATCTCTCCCATGAGTATTTCTGCTTGCAAGCCGAGAGGCCCCAAAACAGAAAACATATTAGACAGGCAAGTCCCAAAAGTCAATCCCCCTCCTTTCTCTTCCTCTCTCTTTAATTCCTAGCCTCTTTTACACAGCACCTCTCTGTCTTTCTTCTCTCCTGAGAGTTATATATAAGCTGTGATGTTATTGGGGCTGTTACTCAAGACACCCCGACACACTCCTTTAAAAACACAAAAAGTGATGGAGATGCAGCACTTTTTTGTCGTCACTTAAAGGTTGACCTTTGACCCTTGCTCAGAACTGAACATGTTCCACACTTATGCAACCCTGCTTTTAAAATGGCTTGTTAACATGCCCTCTTTTAGGGGTGGGCGATATCTCGATATTTAAAATATATCGAGATATTTTTTAAACACGATATGGATTTTGACATATCGTATATATCGATATGTTGTTTATATTTAATTCTGATTCCGCCACTTTGCTTCTTTGCCTTCTCTGTGCTGTGCTCGCCCCCGCTCGCTCGCCCCCGCCTCCTTGCTTTTGTCCCCACTCCCTTCGCGTGTATAGAACTAGTCTAAAAAACAAAGTCTAAAAACAAAAGGACAACTGGCTCCATTATATGGAGATACTTTGGTTTTAAGGCGTAGGACGAACAGAAGGCAGATGTCTAACGTAGGGCCCAATGATTTCCGCGATGCAGAAAACGCGGACGGAATCCAGTCATAAAAACGGTATTTACAGTTTAACGCGGAATGTCACGGAATTGGTTAAATTTTGAATGAATTATCAAAAGTAGGTCATGCACTTAAATCAAATCGCGATATAGACTAATATCTGCAAATATTAACCCGGAAAAGTCTATTTAAATATGAATCCTGCATGTTCTGTGTGTCTGTGTTAACGAATGGTGCAGAAGCGCGTCTTCATTCATTAAACACACGGAAGCCATAGACAGTAAAAGAAATGGACACAGCTACCCCATTGGAACTCAATTGAGACAATGAAGCCCAGTTTTAGCGTTTTTTAGCACTTCCGTTTCTGACGTGCAGACTCAAACGAAGCTTGATGACGTCAGCAACCTGTCTGACAGATGTAAATCTTCTAGTAGCTGTGCGTGCAAACTGCCATCGTTAATCTTGCAGAGACGGCGAGCTTGAGCGGGGAGTTCTTTGTCGTGAGTGAGCAGGAGTAAGTATTCTGATTAATTATTTTGTATAGTATTTTAAAATGTAACGCCAGTACGCCATATTAAGTTAATTGCCTGCGAGCTTCTCCACCTGTCTGTACGGTAATGCGACAGAGAGCCGAGTGGTTATGACGCAATCGTTAGCCTATTTTTTACAAAAACTGTTTATACGGGGCCATAATGTAACATAGAAGGTAATGGAGCCCTTTATACATTGTCGTGTATCTTTAGAAATAAATAATGGACAAACAGAGTCTTTAAACGCCTCCGATGTAAAGTTATTCGCTGTCAAAGTGACGCCAAAATGAATGGGAGTCAATGGGAATGCTAACGCAAGTGAAGTTCTGCTAAAAGATGGCAGCCCCCACCCGACTTCAACTTCCGGTCGAGTTCCTTGCCCCTTGACGGAAGCGCGTGATGCTCGCGCTGATTTCAGCATCTTTCCTATCACTGATAAAGATGTGAACACATGAGGAACATGTCCAGAACTGCACCGAGAGTCACTTCATGAGCATCTGACCATTTGATTTGAGTAAAACTAGCTCATATCACATCATAGACTGTAGAATCACATAGACAGAACTGTAAAGGTAAACCCATCAAAATAAAAGTATTTGGCAGAAATATTTTACTATTGTTCAGCAGAATGTACATAGCCCACTACTACTATTATTAAAATGAAATGAACATATTTTTTTAAGGAATAATCACACAACATTTCTTCCATGTTTTATTTTTAATAGTAAATCCCCTTTGTTTACCAAAAAATAAAGTTTGCTTAATTTTAAATAATTAAAAGATAAATTAAATAAATATTTTATGCCTTCATTTGACAATCAGAAAAATGTAAATACACAGAATTTCTGAAGGGAAAAAATTTCACATAAGGCTATTTTAAGATTTTTTTTAACTAATTAAGTTGTTTTTATGCATTTAAATAATTACACATGCTAAAACACAGAATTAGGTAACAATAAAGCATATGGTGAAGAAAAAAATAAGACGTTTCATAGGGCCCTAAACATGTAATATTTGGCATATTTGTTTTTGCAGTAGTTTTAGGGGGGTTATTTTTCCTGTAAAGATATCGAGATATATATCGCATATCGAGATATAGCAAAATATATCGAGATATATTTTTTGCTCCATATCGCCCAGCCCTACCCTCTTTTCACTATTTCCCTATTTTCCTCCTCTTCAGAGAGAGGTATCAGCTAACACCGGACATTGCCTTTGCAGAGTCAGGAAATAAAGAGGTCACGTGCTCTTCAGATTCTGACCACGCAAAGACGCTGAGACAATCCAGACCTGTTGAGGATTAAGAAGCAGAAAGTAATTTCCTTCTTTTATAGACCAAAAAAAAAAACAATTATATGATGCTTTCGATCTGCACAGAATAACTGGAAATTTCAGTATATTTATATTATATTCTGATTCATTTTAAATGCATTGTTCATTTGACAAAATAATGCATCTGGATATGCATTTTTTTTTTTCAAATTGACTTCGAGTTTCACCTGCAGGCTTGTTTCTGCCTGTGTTATTTTAGTATCACTGAAATACTATTATAGTTTTTATTAATGGTTTGGATTAGTTTTAGTTTGGTGAAGTTTTATTAATTTGGTTGTGTCTTTTTGTCATCATTATTTTTTTTGTATGTATTTATAGTTAATTAATTACAAGTAATTTGTATTACTATAATTATTACAAACTATTATTCTTTAATAGATAAATGTTATTTTAGTTTTACTTTTAATATTTTAGTATTTATAGTTAAACTAAATGAAAATGAAAACAATGTTTCCTTAAACATAAACATAAAGAATATATATATATTCATATATATATATATATATATACACACACACATTTTATTATCTGTTATCTATTTTTTTTAATAGTAAATGGTGTTTTATGTAGTTACCATCATGGAGATCATTGTTCATTTTAGTGATTAGTGAAGTGAAGTGACATTCAGCCAAGTATGGTGACCCATACTCAGAATTTGTGCTCTGCATTTAACCCATCCGAAATGCACACACACAGAGCAGTGAACACACACACACACACTGTGAGCACACACCCGGAGCAGTGGGCAGCCGTTTTTTATGCTGCGGCGCCCGGGGATTCGATGGGGGTTCGATGCCTTGCTCAAGGGCACCTAAGTCGTGGTATTGAAGGTGGAGAGAGAGCTGTTCATGCACTCCCCCCACCCACAATTCCGTCCGGCCCGAGGCTAGAACTCACAACCCTTCGATTGGGAGTCCAACCCTCTAACCATTAGGCCACGACTTCCCCTTAGGCGTAGCTAAGATAAAACCATCATGTTTGAATACTTAACAGTGTCTGAAAGAAGGGCATTAAAGTAAGGTTTATTTTGAGTTTAATTGTTTCTCTACATCTGGATCCTACTGTTAAATGTGAAAGTAAGTTAAATTTGAGAACAATACTAAAAAATTAAAAAATAAAGCATCCATTAAGTTACAAAAAACTTTTTGGATGATTATGATTAAAACTAGTTGAATTTATAAGTGTATAGTTGAACATTGATGTTCCTCTAATAAAATACTGTATATCTGAAATGAATACTTCACATAAACACTTAACTGAAATGTAAGAAATTGTAAAATGAAATAACGAAATTAAGACATGTCTTGGTGTTAATAATAAAATCAGAGTTTTTGTTGCACACACACACAAAATAAATCAAATTCATATTACTGTCTGGTTGAATGGATCTTATGAGTCTATATGACTGGCATTTCACTCAGTAGAGATTCTGAGAGGACACAGGAGGGAGAGGGGCAGTTGGGATTTAAATCATCCCGGAGGATCAGGTCAAGCCTCCCCGTTTCCCTCCCGCAGGCTCCAGAACTCTTGGAATGGGATGAATTAAGTTGTTATTAATTACCCTACAAGAGCTCCATCCCAGCCATAAATAATGTAGAAGAAACAGACCTCCACCTACAGCACCGAAAGAGGGAAATATTTAGTGCACTAATCAAAATAACCAAAGAGATTCATGCTTTCATCATCCTGTTTAGTTTTCCATTTTTTCCTTTATGTTTTTCATTTAATAAAATAACCTTAGTTTAAGATCAACAGAACCTAACAAAGTTTTACACATACTTATAAGTCCATGTACTTAATGATAGCGTACCGTATTACCAGAGTTAAAGTTTTTCCTGCAATTTTCTGTGTCTACTTTTGGATCCTTCTAGCAAACCATGAGGTCGATTTGTTTAAACCGTCCACCTCCATTTGAGTTTGTCATAAGTCTTGGCTCCGTGATGATCTGCACTGGTTTCTGGGCAAACAAATAACATTCCTATTTTTTTAAATTGAAGCCAGAGGTTGTTCCCTATTTAAATACCGACCTGTTTACCGAAGGCTGTTCGTTACAATTTCAATGAGAAGGCGAGTGCAGAAGAATCTAAACATTTATTCAGCACTAGAGATAAAACAGCGCAGGTTTTAGGAAGGGTCAGAGGAGACGGTATTGCATGGATTTTGATCTATTCTGTAAGTCTGCCCATCATATCCTTGTGAACTCCATATAGAGACGGCTTTTCTCAGCCGTCCAAGGTGGAGCACTTTCTGTGTTTGTGTGTGTGTGAGTGGACCTGAACCACCTGCACAATGATGCCGCTGTGTGTCTTTACTGGATGCATTAAATGGGATCTGGTCTCCTCAAAGCTTTAGTTCTTATTTTGGTATAAATACACTGTGAGGGGGGCAGAGTGGGACAACCATCTCACATTCCCTCAGCTGTACACAGAAAATGTAAAACTACCACAGCCTTTGCCAGATCAGGCAGATCACAGGTCATTGTGAATTAAAGGGAGGTCTAGCAATCCATCAAAGGAGACAGGTCTTAAAAACATATAGCATTACTGACATATTACAGGGTGTGAGATGCAGCCAATCTGAGGAGCAATATGAGGAACTAATTTCATCATTGTGATTGCTCAGAGGTTGGACGGCAGAAAAACAAGATGAGCACATGTTTGCGGTACCATCTGTGTTAAATTACCACTGTCATGATGATTTCTAGTCGCTAATTGCTAATTGGCGTAAAACTTAAATATTTTAATTTGAGTTAGTACACAAAAAAGGGTGTTAAATAAGTATTAAATGTGGAAAAAGTCAGAAATGTGGGGAACAAGATCATATTTCATTGTTAAGAATTATTCCATATGATATGTCTTATTTTTTTATTTGTTAATGCTTATGCAAAATGAAATATTGTTTTCTTTTCATATTAGGATTTCATATTCCATGAGCATATACCAAATAACAAATGTGAGAGAAGAATAAAATCTAATTACATAGGCATTATTTTTTCTTATATTTGAGTTGTCAAGTGGTGATAAGATTGGTTTTATAATTTTAGATTTTTGGCAACATACAAATGTTCCATGTGGCTGAAAAGAAAAGTTTTTCCTCTATACATTGTATCTTTAACATCTACAATATGAATCAATAAAATAGCCACTTATAGTAAAGCACACCAAAAACATGCTGATACGGATAAAACGGCTCATTGACTTACATTGTAAAGATAATTACAGTGACTTTAAAAGAGTGAATTGTATGGTGGTATCATTCAAATCAGTTATTTTGCAAAACAACTTTGCAAAACTTGGCCAGATAATTTTATTTTATAGCTTCTTTTCTAACAAAAGGCCTAACCTCAGATCATAATCATGTTTTGAAATATAAGGAAAAGTCTGTTCATCATAAGCTTAATTCATTCCACAGATTTCCATAAAAGCTAAATAAATGTTCAAAGAGTTCAACCACATAGTGAAAATGAAATGACGGCAATACTGGGCAATTAGATAAAGGAAAAGCCATATATATATATATATATATATATATATATATATATATACTCACTAGTACGTTTGAGTATTTGTAATTTGTGTTCTGATGAACATTGTTTTGGAGGTCTCTCTTACGGGGCAATTTTCATTCCCGACTGCACTGTGAAAGTTTTCAGGGCTTGTCAGGAAATTATGGCATGTTTTTCAGACAGGAAGTACAGTATCTCTAAATGCATTACTTCATAGCCAGTGACTAACTGGATGTTCAAGAGTTTATGGTATCTACTTTATGATACACACTTTCTAGATTCTGAACTGAAAGCCATCATTCTCGCATACTGTGACATTTCTGTGGTTTAATGGATATAAGCTTGCCAGGTTCCAAAACTTTTATTGTACATGCTCTCCTGACTGATGGTTTTCTTGTCAGCAAGTGGTTTTTGAGTGATTAAGAACAAGTGGAGAGTGAGATTTGTGTCATATTGTAACATCAAGAACATTTAAAATACAGTGCAGGAAAAATATGTGTGCACATGCAAATATAGTCAGGAAGCACGTCTTTCACTCTGGAGTTATGGATTGCAAGCAGGCAAAGTGAAAAGTGAGGCTGGAGGGTTTCCATAAGAGAAGTTTTAAATGGGCAGGCAGGAGTACGTTACAGAAACAATAAAATAATCTTTGTGTGTGCATATGTGTTTGTGTTTTTTGGTATAGCAGGTTTCTACTTTAAAATATTGTGACACTGTGTATGAAATCATTGCTACAGTGCAAGCATTTCTGCCGGAACGTCCTGATTAAAAAAAAAAAAAAAAAAAAAAAAGTAAATTAAAAGGACTGAGACTGATAAATAAATAATTTAAATGTAACAATTAAAAACAATGTACTTTTGTCACATCCATTTTCTTCCATGTAGGTTTTATACTTGTTTTGCATTCTTTTTTTTGTGTCCCGTGGGCCTTCATCATTCAAGCGTCCTTTGAATGGTTGCATGCTCTTGCAAAAATTCCCAATACAGTTTAGAAATTAATTCAATAAACTTCTATAAAAATTCAAAATTGGCATGTTTGTGAAATTTGATGCCCCTATCTAGCCCATCAAAGAGCACTCTGGTTTCATAGCAGTGCATTCTTGCTTTGGTGATTTATTTCAGCTCTCTGTGAATGATTAACAGGCTAAGGGAGAGGGAGCTGAAGGAGCTCAATGATGAGGAAGATTTGTGTAAAGCTAAGTGAGAACAAAGAGGTTTCATCTTGAGGTCATAGCAAAGCATGAATGCTTGCCTGTTTAGGAAAAAAAAAAACATGGGACACGTGAAATTTTTTGTAATATGCAGCCACAGTTTCTATTCCGGACAGCTTTTCTTTTGTTCCAGATTGATCTTGGAGTAAATTCAGTGTAGAGGTGGACAACAAATGTTTTATTTGGATTTAATGGAAAACGTAAGTGTAAAATATGACCTTTTGAACTGGACCTAAACAAACAAGTATCTCAAGCTGTGATCTTTCTGCTCCTCTACCGTAATAACCACCCAAATATGTTTCAAATGTTCCCAGTGAAATTCCCCGAAGTGCCGGCATTTTGTTTAAAAGCAATCGGTTCTAAATGGCAATTGTAAGGCCACTTTGCCTCAACTGATCACTTACACATTGAGTTATGAATTGCAGGAAAACACAAAATGCAGACCAACAGCCTAAGGACTCTGCGTAATTCAATCCAATCTCCAGGCCCCCCGACACACTCGCCTTGCCCTCCTATTGGACTCCAGATGGAGGAAACGGTCACACATGAACCTCAGCAGCAAAGACTGACTCATAGCGATAAGAATGACTCAACAGGTCTCTGCAGGCACCTGACCTGTCCCGTTCCCCTACAATAAAACCAGGCTTAGGAGTTGGGCCCCAGGAGGCTCAGGGTCAGCGGTAGTTGGCAAGATAAAGTCTCTGGGTGGGAAGAGACGCCGATACCTCAGCAGCATGGACTGGTCATTAACTGAGGTGAAGCAAATCAATGCTGTTCTTCTAGACTGACCACAGTGACAGAGGCACAAAGTAGAGTGAATCTGTCCCAGGGGTCAATGTCTGGGTCATAGGGTCACCTTGATGTCTGTGACCTTTGACTTGAAGCTCTCAGGGTGGACAGGGTTGTGTTTCAGCTCAGAATATTTCATCATGGAGCAAATAGAAACACACACATCAGCGGCTCCTAGTTGGCTCTCAAAGTCTCTGAGACATGACTTTTGCTTTGTGGCCATGACCTTAGCTGCTTTATTGAGCTATTTCTGTACATTTGCTTTCTTATCTGTCAATGTTTGTGAAGACTTATGTTGCTGAAACCTACGGTGACCGTGATTTCACCAAGTACAACATGTTCCTGCACCAACGTCCTTGTTATATTTCGATTAACCAATCAGAATTGAGGGATAACTTTTCAGGAAATATCTGTTTTAGGCTTACAATCAGGATCATTAATTATCCCTTATTAATCAGCTATCAATTCCCTCTGATTTTAGGATTAAATTATGAGTAGGGTTAGGTTTAGGGGCAGGGATTGGGGGATGTCTATATTTCTGGACAGTAATGTTGATCCAGGATCAACAAAAGATGTTGATCCAGGAACTTGTCTGACTTGGCGAAATCACAGCGACCGAAACCTACAGTACCAGGTGGAGCGTGGTATGTACATAAATATACATCCTAAAGACAAGCAACCCCATATGGAGAAACAATATGAAAGGAATGTCTCTGTTTTATCCATTCACATGATTACTGGTTGGCATCCAGTCTAAAGGAAAGTTTTCTATCATGTGTAGTTGTATAAACAGGAAGTTTTGGGTGGGACTTTTTTTCAGCAATTAAATGGAAATTCGCCTATATTTGTTTTCTAAATGCTTGTTATTTAACTTTTTGAGAACAGTTTATTAATTCATGTTGAATTTAGTTTTTAAATTCGATCTTTCAGTAAAAATCTGATTACTTCTTTATGTACTTCTATCATGTAGTTTGGTTGATTTACAGTTATGAATCTTTTGTTTATTAGTCGATATTAGTGGGAGGGACATTCTCATTTTAGAAGCAATTTGACTTGACCAGAATCTGAAGTGCAAAATGAGTCATTAATAATTTTTTTCATTTTCCTCCCAGAAATTTAAATCAGACCAAAAAGTTTTCCAAAAGCTGATGTTTATAAATAAATATAAACACACACACACACACACACACACACACACACACACACACACACACACACACACACACACACACACAGACATACTGTACATATTATTCTCAAACCTAACACTTATAGTCTAGTCACAAACTTCATTTAGATTTTTCGGGTGTATATTTGCATAATATAAATAGAGTTTAAACATTCATACAAAATGGAAACTTCTCTTCTCTGCTAACAGTTTTTATGACAAACAATGTTCTCTTTCTGTCATTCTAAAAGAAGCTCTCACCCACAAACACCTTTTAAAATGAGCCCATTCTGAAAAATGGTTCCCCATGAATTGCACTCGGTCAAACAAACGTCATACTGGTTAACTGTAAAATGATATCATTCAGGTTGTGGTTCCAAAGTTCCTTTCCAAACCTTGTGAAAAATCTGCACGCTTGCCATGTTATGCTGGGGAAAGCATTTCTTTTTTTCTTCCTTAGTGATTTACGGAGGATAATTTGTACCATACCGTCAGGACCCATAGATTTGGCTTGTGATGGTACCTTAAAATGTCTTTACAAAGTTTAGCTAAAACTACTACCTTACTATAACACTGGATAAACACAATTTTACTTCAGACTGTCTTGATAAAGATAAATATTAGCTAAGCATTTGGTTAAGGTTTGAATTCTGACAGATGGTTGCACATGGTCTCAGGCCAACGCTGGTGTTGAACATGAAAGCATTCGCCACTGGTGGACTCTGTGGTCATGCATTCTTTTATGAGGTGGTAGTTTGACTCATTATAGCCACACAAACAATAGCAGATGAAACCCTTATGTGGTTCAGTCTGCAGTGTAGTACGACATGTTAATCTGACAGAAATACACCAGACTCTCCACTGAGGCATTTTGCATAACAACTTGTATTAACATAAAAGTTTTTTTAATGTATTTATTTAAACTTAATTGAAAAATGCACATTTACAAGTTCAGAAAGTCTTTGTATTTGGTTTGTGTTGCTTTTGCTTGAGTGTTAGCAGCAGTGGATCTGCATGAATCTGACGATCATGTTCTCCAGCTTGATCTGAAAATGATCAAAACAGCATCGGAGGTCCACATACTCAATATCAAAAAGAAGCTTATTACATTAGTGACTTAGAAATTGAAAATGGTTCTTATTCATTTTTTTCCATCATAACATTTGTTTGTCTTAAATTCATCAAAATCCTAAAACTTTTTAGTTTTATTTCCAGAGCTAAATTACATTTTGAATGTCCAGCACAGATGTTTCCTTTGCCTCAATATTCATATTGTTTCAGTAGATCCAAAAACAGATATGAAATATGAAAGAGAATGAGAAATATTGAGTTAGGACTTCATATAACGAACTACAGATATAAATAATCCCATCCATGCACAGTTTACATAAATTCTTGATACACAACAAATAATTGATCTTCAAGAAGCAAATAATTATCTCAAGAAGGAGTGCTGTGTATTCAATATGTCCAGAACTTGGTGCATGTAAGCACAGGTGCTCCGCAGATCTACTTTTGTTTGTCTATGTTTATATACAGTTTTGGTAAAACATTTCTGCAAACTGTGGCTATCCTCTAAACTAATGGACTCATTGCCTGTGGCATGATGGTCTAAATCTGGTTCAGAAAAAACAAACCAAAGGCTCCCACAGAAAGTGAGACAAAAGCAAACACATGCTGTTACTTTTAAGTGAAGATGTTTCAGTGGTGTGAAGGCGACAGGCTCAGTTCGGGTTTATTTTGGCCACATTGCTCTGACCCTGCCCATGGCCTGCTGTGTGCCACAGACAGCTCCAATGATGTGGCTTTACTTTGATCTGAAGCGTGAGATATAGCTTATTACCTCCCAACCTGGGGACAATAACCCCCATATGTCTCCCCCTACTGGGCTACATTGCAGGGCTTGACCTTTTGCTGTTTTTCCCCAGCTCACAGGACACCCATGAGTTCAGTAACCTTTCTATAGGACAAGAGGCTGTGTCCGATTCTTTCACATCCATCTATAACAATAAAACTAATGCTGACAGTTCTACAAGGAGAGACTAATAAACTATTTTGTTGTTGCTGTGACCGCTGTATAGTAAACATGCTTCTAAAGGGAATACAATACCCTTGTGCATGCAACCCTGGTTGCCCTTGTCTCATCACTGTGCAATAGCAAGCTATGTAAAGAACCTGTTCATACACAAGTGATTAAAGGGATAGTCTAAACAAAAATGCATATCCACTATTTACTCATTTCAAACCCCATATTACTTTTTCTTTTAAACTCAGATATTTAAACTCTTTGATTGTAAGTAATAAAAAAATGTATTATAATTGTCACACGAAGCTGTCGGTACTTTAGAAAAAGTTTAGTAAAAATGAGATGGTATGTTTTCGAGATGGATGTTGTGTTTACAATCAAAAATCACATCTTTGCATTTAACCATACTAATTTGAAGAAATCAAAGCACGTGCACAACTCGCTGTGAAGCAGGAGCGAGTCACGGCTAGACGGCAGAGGATTCCGCTCGGTCTTAAAGCCTTCTTTGAGCAGCTAGGATCGCAATTAAAACAATGCTTTAGAAAATAATAATTATTTGTTATCTATATGGTCCAGGTGGTCATACGTCGTATGCCTGCAAATACGGGACAAACTAAGAATCTGTATTATTCGGAACGGTTGGCAACCCTATATATAATGCAGAAGAGAATTGACTCGGGGGCCCCCTAGTGTTTGGGGCCCCGGGCTGCAGCCCATGTTGTCTATTAGGATAACATGGCCCTGGTCAGCTTTTATCTTTTGTTTTGGAGCTTTTTGTTATTTTGACTAGAGTAAACTAGCTACATTTTAACTAAATAGAGGAAACTATTTAAAAACATTGTGTGCTGTGTATTTTTTTAAGCATTTATTGCGCTGGACTCTGAAGTACAGTCATATTCAACTCACCTTTTCCGTTTCGCGCTCATATGGGTTTGAAACGACTCGACGGTGAGTACATGTGACAGAATTGCATTTTTTGGTTAACTTTTCCTTTAATGTCGAAAACACCCCCCTAATTCAGACAGCTTGGGTCTGTAATGTAATAGTTTGTGACTTAGTGAGTTTCCTGTGAGGTTTGTAAAAGTACCAAATACAGACGTGATCTATTAGGCTCGAGAACAGAGGAGAAACCAAGGTTAGATCGCAGGTCGCAGATGAGGGACGTCTGTTATGACTAGGAAAGCAACTCTCGTTGTCTCTGTCCATATCTCTATTTCTCTTTGGCTTTTTTGTGTGTAATGATGCCACATGGGGAAATCTAAGTAATGAGAAGAGAGCACTAGAGCTGCGTTGATTTCAGTTGTTACAGAAACAGATGGGTGTTTATATAGTTGTGCTTCCAATGGCACGGTATAACCAGGGAGAAATGAAGAGAGGGAGGGTGAATGAGTGTCCCTTGAGTTCTCAGTCAAGAAGGTATGTCGGCCAGATGGTTGGACTCTGTAAAGACAGGCTCACACTTCCCAGTCCTTTTACTTTTTGTACCTTACTATGAGTAACACTTCAAAATCTGTCATTGCATTACATGCAAATGATCAAACCAAGCTGCATTTGCAAACCAATGATTCTAGGAATTCACTTTTCTGAGACATTTTTTGCAATTTTCTTCTACATTTTTGCAGACTATTCCCAATGTGATTTTTACTGTCTATATGAAGTCAGTTCTCCTCAAGTTCACACAGGTGTCCTACAAGTGCTGTTCCTTACATTTATGTTAGACAACCAGAAATCTGGATACTTTTTCATATTTTGACAGTACAGTATGTCTTTCTGTGGAAGGATTACTTGGAAAATGCTTGTGGTGTCTTTCTTGCACTTGGTTTGGTATTTTGCTGTATAATGCAATAACATTCTTAATTGTTGCATAATATAAATACTTTTTTGAGGTCACTGTAAGAAAAATGGGGCAGGAATGACCACACTATTAATTATTTGGGTGGGAATATATGGTATATACACAGACTTGCACCTGCAAAAAAATATAAATAATTTGTGTGTTTTTATGTATACTTTGGAGAGAGAGATGAAAGTAGATCTAACTAACCTCATTAAGGTGATGAAAGCAGTGTTAAATCAAAAGCTACATTTGTTTTATAACAGTATAAAACACTTTCAAATAGAACAAAGCTGGAATCGTACATACAAACACCAGGGAGAGTGTGTTAGAACGATTACACCAGATGACCTGGGTTAAGGAGTATTTGAAGACAGGGTTAAAAGAGAGGAGAAAATGAAGGATGAGGGACGTGGAAGAGAATCTGAGGAACAATGAAGGAATGTAAATATTTGTGATGTCTTTGTTTGCAGTTAAAGCCACCTGTCAGAGCAGATGGATGATGCCGGGCGAGGGCGTTTTTACTGTGCCATTCAATGTAATTCTCCAAACAGGCTTTGTGACATGAACTTAATTTAATTGCCATGTAAATATTTAGAGGTTAATTGCAGATAACTATAAAGGTGTTTATACTGTTGCTACAGACTCTGTTGCTTTTCCAGTAAAATGCTTTACTGGAAAGTACACTAACAGAAAAATATCATAGTACAGGTATTGAAGTCATGGTTCAAGTTTGGGTCCAAAAAAGTTCCAGTTTGGTCTTATTACTCCATAAAACATTTCATCAGAACTCCACAGGTCTTTCCAAATTCATTTTAGCATATTCAAGTCAGCTTTTTATGTTCTTCTTGGTCAAGAGCGTTGTTTCGGCAAGGTGCCCCAACATGAAGGCAAAGCTTGTCTAATGCTCTTTATTATCCCCCCCCCTCCCCATCGTTTTATGATATTGTGCTTTTTCTTCAATGCCCTTAAAGGTTTTGCAGAATAGCACATTTTAAACAGCATAAATCTGCTAACTGTGTCTCTTAGAACTTTTAGCATCTTGGAAATCAGCCTTAGACTTTCAAATGTAATAAACTATTCTCTGTTATCTCTTCTTTATAGTTTTGTGAAAGCTCTTTTTACTCAATTTTAACAACAACAAAAAAAAAAAAAAAAAAAAAAAAAAAACACATGCTAAATTTATTTGTGTAACAGCTCTGTTTTTTTAATCTTATTTCTAAAGGCTCAGTTGTGTTTTGGCACAGTTTTGTACCCTACCATGCAAATAAGTGACTTAAAAACAGCAATATTGAAAAGTAGTTATGACATTTACAACTCAAAAATATTATACACACATGCACACACACACACACACACACATATACAGTGGGGATCGAAAGTTTGGGCACCCCTTGCAGAATCTGTGAAAATAGGAGTAATTTTCAAAAAATAAGAGAGATCATACTAAATGCAGGTTATTTTTTATTTAGTACTGTCCTGAGTAATATATTGTACATAAAAGATATTAACATTTAGTCCACAAGACAAAAAAATTGCTGAAATTTTTAAGATAACCCCACTCAAAAGTTTGGGAACCCTTGGTTCTTAATTCTGTGTGTGGTCACCTGATGATCCTCGACTGTATTTCTGTTTTGTGATGGTTGTGCATGAGTCCCTTGTGCGTTCTTCAGAAAAATCTTTAAGGTCCTGCAGATTCTTCAATTTTCCAGCATCTTTGCATATTTGAACCCTTTCCATCAGTGACTGTATGATTTTGAGATGCATCTTTTCACACTAAGGACAATTGAGGGACTCAAACACAACTATTTAAAAAGATTCAAACATTCACTGATGCTCCAGAAGGAAACAAGATGCATTAAGAGCTGGGGGTGAAAACTTTTGGAATTTGAAGATCAAGGTAAATTGTACTTAATTTGAGTTTTCCGGGAAACATACAAGTATCTTCTGTTGCTTACGAAGGGCAGAACTAAATGGAAAAAAATTATATTTCAACAAAATAAGACATATTTGGCCATCTTCATCATGTTCAAAAGTTTTCACCCCCAGCTCTTAATACATCTTGTTTCCTTCTGGAGCATCAGTGAATGTTTGAATCTTTTTAAATAGTTGTGTTTGAGTCCCTCAATTGTCCTTAGTGTGAAAAGATGCATCTCAAAATCATAAAGTCACTGCTGGAAAGGGTTCAAATATGCAAAGATGCTGGAAAACTGAAGAATCTGCAGGACCTTAAAGATTTTTCTGAAGACTGCTGCTCAGTTTAACTGTTCAGAACAAACAATGGACTCATGCACAACCATCACAAAACAGAAAGACAGTCGAGGATCATCAGGTAACAGAACACAGTAGTAAGAACCAAGGGTTCCCAAACTTTTGAATGCGGTTATTGTAATAATTTCAGCATTTTTTTTTTGTCTTGTGGACTAAATGTTAATATCTTTTATGTACAATATCTTACTCAGGACAGTACTAAATAAAATATAACATGCATTTAGTATGATCTCTCTTATTTTTTGAAAATCACTCATATTTTCACATATTCTGCAAAGGGTGCCCAAACTTTCGATCCCCACTGTATATATATATATATATAATGTATGTATATTATATAAACTATAATTTGGCAAACCTGGTGTCAGATCAGTGCAAAAGCTTTGTGGATTTTTCTGTAGATATGTAACACTACCAGTTCTGCACATTTTGAGCGTTCACTCACTTTCTGTGGTGATTAAGTATAAGCCATTACATCATTACATTTTAAATATCATGAAAAACATAAAATCAGTAAAGTGTGTCCAAACATTTGACCAGTAGTGTATGTGCATTAGTATATGTATGAGTGCCCAAATGTGCGTGCCTGTGAGTGTGTTGTGTGCATGGCTTTCCATCTCAGGCCTCCACGCAGAGTTCTGCTCCACATTAACCCATCGATAAATCAGCTGTTACTTACTCCTGCTGTCTGGCTGCACACTGCATGCAGGGAGGCATTTCTATGTCAGGGACGATTACAATTCGGCTCAGAAGTTTCTGCCCTCATATGAAGGTGTCTCATGGGTTTGAATACTGCACACTAGTAAGTGCAAATCATAACATAGTTCTCAGCTAGACTGTACAAATCAAGCTTGTATTTGATTGATTTAGGATGCTGTGTTCAGAAACTGCTTATTGGTGACATACAAAAATATGAATATTAAATTATATTTTTTTTTTTCAGCTGTAATCCTGCTGAGGAGAGTTTCAGGACAGAGGCTTCCTGTCTAATATTGCATCAAGAACCTGCATGTCATGTTTATTAAACTTTTCTTCCATGTTGATGTATTAGTGAGTGCCAATATCAAACCAAATTTACTGCTGCATTTTGGCTATTATACATTAATTAAATCTTTAAGGAACACTGAACTGGTACATATGGAACTGTGTGATTGTTGTCAACCAGTGTTTTTTTTATTTTTTATTTTTATTTTGAGGGTTTAAACTTATTTTACTTTCTTAGTATAACAATGTGTAGAGAAAAAGTAAAAAAAAAAAAAAAAAAAAAAACAATTATACCCACAACTATTTTCTTTTTTACATTTAGTGTTAGGCGAGTATTAATTTTCAACTCTGCGCAATAGTGATAATTAATCAATTAAAGTATGGCTGACACATAAGAAAAACAAATATTTGATTATTTATTTATTTTAGTTGTAATTTTGACTTTTGTGTCATTATTTCTACCTGTATTTACTTTTAATGGCATAATTGTTATCTCATTTGTGATCATTTTGACTTTTGTCATAGTTGCTTTGTCTCATGATTTCAGCATTTAATGTTATAATTTCACATGATTTTTAAATTTTGTGGTGTAAATGGGCTTCCACACAGAAAAAGCAGATATGTTTTGTTACCAGCTGAATGTGTCAAGGCCGAATGAAGCTCTCATTGTCAATCGCATGTCTGTCCTGTGCTGTTATACATGCTATAGATTAGAGGCACGGTCAGGCAGAGAAAAGGTTAGAGGGCCATACAGGAAGTGATCCTCAAGCATAGAAAGACAGCGCATATTTCACCCTGCACAGCTGTTAAACCAACCTAGCGAGCCACTGTGCTGGAAAATGCAAGCTCAGTAGAGCAATGAGAGAACACTGACACAAAGCCAACCAGAGGGAGGCCTGTGTGTTCATGAAAACATGGCAGATCTATCCCAAACAAACAGGAACTGTGGAAAATCAATAAGAAGGGAAATTGATTGCATCCTTTTTTGCTATATCATTTGCTTACTGAACCCATGAAGGGTTATTTGCTGCTATAAAAGGAATACAAATTTGAGCGTATCAAAGTAAAATAGTGTTTCCGGCCAAGTTTTGTCTCCTAAGAGACAGTTGGTCCAAAACGATGTTAAGACAACCCACCGACTCAGCATCTGTTGGAGCAATAGCATCGATCAGCCCACTAATGTTGCTCAGCCTGACTTGTTTGGTTGTTTAAGTTTAGATGCAAAAGAAAAATCTCTCACAACTTGCTTACATTTGTGACCACACAAACTTTGGATCGCTAAACATTGATTTACTCTCGCATGTCATGTTATTTATTTCTTGCATTTAGACATTATTTACATCATTCCCTTTATTTCCTCAGCTTGAAAGAATTCACACGTTATTTGTAATAATGTCTAGAAAGAAATATCCCTTTGATTTTGATCAAAGTCTGATTATAATTTCGTTTAAAGTGCAAAGTGTTTGTTATCATACCACAACAGGAGATCATTATGATTGTTGATTACTCCTCATGTTGTATACGCAAAATACTTAAATAAATGTCTTTACGTATCCACTTCACAAACATCCTAAACGTATCAGAGTGAAGTGAACGGGAAAGCAAACAGAACTATCAGAATCAGCATAAAAATAAGCGAAAATGCACAAACAAACACGTGTTATCAAAATATAAACACAGACAGGACTTCAGAAGGAGCATTCCTGTCGCGGTAGATATCTCCATGTGGGAGCTATCATGGCCCCGATCAGCTCTCAGGCATACTTTGCTCCTGCCGAGGATGACACCGACTCAGACAGGCTTATGTCCGTTGCCAGCAGTGTCATCCTCATTTTCTCTGCAGTGGTCAGCTGATGCTCTCCGAGGCACCAAAATAAACCTGGGCTTCACTGATCTGCAACAATATAAACTGTAGTCATAACAGAATACCTAAAATGTTAGCAGAATAAAATAACTAAAATACAAAACGTATGAGATGGTACTGAATGGTTTCTACAGTATATTCATACACAGTACTGTTTATATGGTACCCAAAGGTCAAATATCACATAATATCATGGTGTTACCGTAATGCATGTCCAAACACATGGTACATGTTCAAAAACATGACATGATTCCATGTTTAAAAACCATGGTAAAACCTGTGTAGTTAAACATGATAACTGGAAGAATTCTTAAAATCCATCCGAGATGCGCTTCTAGAATTCCCAGAATTTATCAAGTGGCTAATAACGCACATGGTCTGTTTTGCTCCTCTAGCTTTGAGTTCCTAGAGTTAACCTCAGCATGGAACTTATTCTGTGCGGGATTCTGATTCTGATTTCCTCGGCGAAATCTGAAAGGAATATGTGTTTCTATTTTGTCTCAGGTCTAAGGGTTCAGGTCTATCTATCAGCCCCATTTTAAGTTGTTCAAATTTTTCGCTAACAACATTTGCTTATCACGCTAGGCTACAGGACAAAGCATGTTCTATAATCGCTCTATTTCATCTTCATTCCAGCATTGTAGAGCCAAAGCAAAGTGATTAATATACATTTTCCTCTGAATGTTTTAATAAATGAGTCTTTCAGCTTCGCCAGAACTTCTCTCGTCTTGTTAGCGTAGATGGAGAAGAAACAGCTGCTTCGTTGCACCAATCATTACTCAGTCTTACTGTGAGAGGTATAATTGGTTCTGACTTCATGCCAAGGTAAAGCAAGACAAGCTCCACTGACTTTTTGTCCAGGTTGACTCTGTTGATGTAGACTTCTTCAAACACGGTCTCATTTCCTTGTTGTAAAACTCGGTCCAGTCAACCCACAACTATGCTTATGTCCATTACATATCAGCTAATTTCTCCACTTGAACCTTGTGCTGTGAACGTGCAGTTCTTAATCATTGCTATATAAAATCACTGTTTGTTTTTGACAGTGATCTATAATCTCTGCCATAGATTTCTGTTATCTATTTGCAGTCTTATACTTCTGGTCAGCTCTTTTCCTCACATAAAAAATACATTTTTCAAATATTTTACAGAGGCACACACACACACACGTTTGTTTTTGTGAAAAGTGGGGACATCCCATAGGCGTAATGGTTTTTATACTGTACAAACTGTATATTATGTGGCCCTACACCAACCCTACACCTAACCCTAACCCTCACAGGAAACTTTGTTCATTTTTACTTTCTCAAAAAAACTCATTCTGTATGATTTATAAGCATTTTGAAAAATGGGGACATGGGTTATGTCCTCATAAGTCACCCTCTCCTTGTAATACCTGTGTCATACCCATGTCATTATACAGAGTTGTGTCCTGATGTCACAAAAACAAGAGCACACACACACACACACACACATATATACACACATATTTTATATATATTTTTTTTTCTTTGATATATTTTTTGAAAAAAAATTTTTTAAGCTGCTCTGTTTTCAACATATATTTAGCGTATATTAAATGTGACCCAGCACCACAAAACCATTCATAGGATTCAATTTCTTTGAGAAGCTGACTAAATAATCTTTCCTTCGATGTATGGCTTGTTAGGATAGGATAATATTTGCCGAGATACAACTAAAGCATGCAAAAAAAATAAAAATACTGAGAAAATCACCTAAAAAAAATAAAAACTTGAAGAACAGTCTGGCTGCTTTGTCTTCTGTTGTGTGGGCATATTCAAGCCGCGCGCTTCAGTGAAACATTAGAATCTGAATAGCACGTATTAGAAGATAATGAATGGAGACGTGCAAAACGGACATTGTGTTGTTTTCGTATGGATTACTTTATCACAGAATATTTGTTTTCGGCATCACTTGTTTAGTTTAAAAGTAGACATGTCAAGCTTTCTATAGATATCTCCCTCATGTCTCTTTGTTGAGTATTCACTGAGTTACAGTTCATTTTAATGATGCGTTTGTAAATGAAGATCAGTGAAGACAAAGGCTGCAGACAGCACACCTTGTTTGTTATCTTTATTTTATAAATTCACAAAGTTCTGTTGTTTTTATGTCTGTATAAAAAAAGTAGACCCTTTACATATTCAATTGATGTATTGCTCTTATCTGTACGATCAAAACTGAAAGTGTAATTTAAGTTATTTTCGGGGTTTTCAGGAGAAAATGCCTCATAACGCGTATACGTGTTAATCGACTAACAAAGTTCTTAGCATTGCATATTACTAATCAAAAATTAGGTTTTGATATATTTAGGGTAGGAAATCATGGAACATGATCTTTATTAATATCTTAATGATTTTTGGCATAAAAGAAAATCGATAAAATCAACCCATACAATGTTTTTTTTTTTTTTGGCTATTGCTAAAAGTATACCCCAGCAATTTAAGACCAGTTTTGTGGTCCAGGGTCACAAATATTTTGTACAGACCTTTTTTTCACTATATGTGCTTTCTAGGACTGGGATGGAAAGATTGCAGTCGTTGTATCGTAAACGAAGCTACAGGCTATGGAAGCTTGTTTCTGCCACTAAATAAAAAAGGCAATCGCAACTTTTTATCTCTTTGCAGTTGTGAGCTTATATCCTGCAATTCTGACTTTATAACTCACATTAGCCAGGTTTATTTCTCACAATTCTGAGAAAAAAAAGTGAGAATTGTGAGAAAAAGAATCAAAATTATCTTTAAAAAAAATTACAAATATTCCGTGTTGGAAACACGCTTTCATGCTAGGCTGTGCTCATGTAAGGTTATAAGCAATTCCTCATTAAAACAAAATCTCACTTCACTTCGTGTGTTTCATTATTGAGCCAAACAGGTAGTCCCAACCAAAAATCACAAGATAATTTCGCTATGTCAAGCCCAAGGGTCCTGAATTTGTCTGATGAACATAGACTAGCATTAGCTGCCTGCTGGTAGGTATCATAATTTCATAATTCTGATCCCAAAATGCAAGTTTTGAAGACTTTGATATACACAACGAAAACCTGTCACACTTGTGATGAGTAATGGAAATCCCTTCAACAAAATGTGTGGACAGTGCAGGAATGCTTGCACTTGACATTGTCTGAACCCTTTTGCTGAAATACTCTACTCCAGTGGGGAGCATGTGACTGGAAGTGTGCCATTTTAAGGGCGGCTGGGCAAGGGATTTGCCTGTAGTGCTAATCTCTATTTGGCAAAACAGCTGGTGGACATTACATGAAAAGCACTATTGAAAAATAGATTAATGAGAGGAGCAATAAAGAGAGAGAGAGAGAGAGAGAGAGAGAGAATGAAAACGATTCATCATTTGTCTCGCACTACATCAGAGAGTAATTGCGCTTGGATGGAACTCTTGAACCCCTAGAAAGGGCAGAGTTTAGACGGCATCAATCTGCGACAGTCAGACCTGTATACACTCCTGCTAGCTGCATAGACAGACACGGTCATCTTTTCTTTAGTCTGATCTGCGCAGATGTTTCCATATTTATTTAATATCTATTCATCATTTGCCGATTGCGTTGTGATGAATGATGCTATTACATGTGTTTGCACAAACAGTCCCATTCGTCCCTTTTCAATTTGCTGTTTTATAAGCATCAACATACTTTTGGTCAATAACGACTTACAAGGTACACGTTCCTTTTCATTTTGCTGTTTTATAAGCATCCACATACTTTTGGTCAATAACGACTCAAAAGGTACATGTGTAGGCATATGAATTCATACTCTAGTTCCAACCCGCCCATATTCACTGAATGCATAGACACACTAAAGAGATTAATATTATTATTTCTCTGCTTGTTTTTGTTCTATATAACCATTCAGAGGTTGGATTACTTAATCGCCTGCACTGAAGTGCAATAAAAGCTGCTGTCAGTGAACACTCAGCTCCATGCGGTGCATAGCAGTAAAGTGAAAAAGCAAAGCTTTGTCCTACTGTCCTTTCGAGAAACCTAAAATTAATGACAGTATCGTTAGAGTGCTGATGGCAAAAACACACACTGTGCCCAGGCTTGAAACTGAGAGTAAATATTAGGACACGCAATGCAAAATGAGAAGGAAACTTTGTGACATGCATAGAGGTACGTGAATGTGGATTTTTGCGGGAGTTTGTAAAAAACTCCCAGAACAACCTCTCTGTCGCCAAGGTGTATTTGTTTATTGAGCCGGTTGCCGATTGAAGGAAGTTATTCTAATAACCGATTGACATTAGTGTCCTTCATGTAGATGTGTATTTTTCTAAAGACAAAAATCGAACAAAAATCCTTTTTATGTATTTATTTTCTTCTAAAACGTTTATATTGTATTATATATTTTATATAAAAAATATATTAGGCAAGGCAAGGCAAGGCAAGTTTATTTATATAACACATTTCGTACACAATGGTAATTCAAAGTGCTTTACATAAAAGAAAGTAAAATAATCATGAAGAAAAATAATAAAAAAAATAAAACAAGCAATTTCAAAACTTTTAAAATGATTAAAACATTTAAAAACAGTTAGAAAATGATTTTACTTAAAAAAAAATAAAAATAAAAAATAAATAAAAATAAAATAAAACAGTGAAAATATAGTGCAATCTGTTTGGACATTGCACAGTGCTCATTCAATAAATGCACAGCTAAAAAGATGGGTTTATTATTAGATGGGATATTATTATTATTTTGTACAGTCAATAAATGGTCACAAAGCAGATATGAACAGAAAGGTTGACAATCAATAACTTTCTAAAGTCTTAGTTATATCCCTGCATAATTAAAACACATAGTGACAATGAATTCATTAACACATGCTTGTCTAGTAGAATGTTTAAAATTCCACAAATTACTTGATTAAGCCGGTAAAAATACCTGATTCGTAGAATGACCATGTTGCTATAATGAAAGGCTAGAACTGAATAGATTCCATGCGAGAGATGATCTTCCTGTCTTCAGTCTGGCTTCAATCATGATTTAACGCTGTAGACATGAAGCTCTCAACCTGCAACAAACATCTGATCCCTCTCTCTTCTTAAACTGTCAGAACAGCTGCTCTGTTCCTACGACATTCTTTCATCTCTTCACTAAGCCCAAGCTAGAGCAAGATGGATATTCTCTAACCCTCCCAAAAAAAGGAATAAAAATGGCATACTAAAAAATGATGCATGTCTACATGTTTGACTGGGTAGCATAAGTGGAGGAGCAAAAGTAAGTGCTTGCTTTCATGCTGAATGGTGTGTTTGGGTTTCTTTTCCAAACACTTAGTTCAGTCCTTACTTTTCCATCGACTGCTTACAGTGTCTCCAAATATAGATGGATACTGAACTGGAATGCACAGAAATTATTATTGCAGTCCAAGCAGAAGAGAAGAATGTTTGGGTGAGCTGTAGGGTGAAATCGAGGTGAAGTCAAGGGATTTTAAGGGTTTTCTCAGAATATTAGATGGACTTCCTGGTCATATTCGGCTGATACAGTTCAGTCCTCTCAAGGGTTTACTGGGCCACAATCTTTTCTTAGTAAGAGCCAGTTCACAGCTCTGAGTCTAGAGTTAGTTCTCCCTCCAGATTTAGCCACAGAGTTGTTTTAGCAGTCCAAGTGGAGGTTTAGCACATTACTGTGCAATAATAAAAGACAGTAAATCAGGTTTTTGTCAAGTCTGGGTATGATATATGCTGACTATGAATGGGGTCAGCTGCCCGAGATGTGATAGACTGCTCTTGCTGTCAAAACCCAGCTCCACTCAAATGAACAGAAGAATGATGGATCTGCTAATGTATAAATCAAAGTATGCGCAGGGGACGTTCACCTACAATAATAATTTACCATGATAGATGAGTAGGGGGATGCAAGTCTCTTAATTATAGTATGAAACAGTAAGTATATGACTGTTTAATGATATGTCAAAATATTTTTTACTTGCGGGGAAGAATCCACCCTGATTCCCAATGGAGAGAAATAATCAGACCGTTCTTGAGTACTTCAGCCAATACTCTCCTGTAAGCACTCATAATCAGTTGTAATGAGTTTGACTGCTGCCATTTGCTCTCAGTCAACTCTAAATACGTGAAATTACCTCATCCGGGCCCAAATATATGGAAGCAATTAACGACAGAGCTACCTCTCACAATCACTTGTGCTTCGAGAGGCTGAAGATAGATTGATGCAAACGTACATTTGTGTACTTTTTCATTTTTCCCTAATTAAATGGAATCTGATGTGTTCCTCGCCTTGCAAAAAAAAAAAAAACATGGATCGAGATTGAAAGGTCGTATGATTTATTTACTTCACAGCACCGTACGGATGTCAGAGGCTGCCGTACATCCTGTAATTTCAATTAAAATCTAATTTTTACGGGTTTTCCATATGCAGGTGCTGAAAGTTTCACGTTTATAATCTTCCCATATTACGTTTAGAAGGTATAATTGTATAAGGGATAATGTCTGTGAGCCGAATACTTATATTTCTGTCAGATGGTAATGGCACAATGAAATATGACTGAATTAAATGACCCATGTGACTGGGCCTTGCTTTATTTTAATTAGCTACAAATGCATTGTCCATATTGAAAAATGAATGGTTTTGTAAATGAATGATTGTGCAAATTTGTTGCAAGTCTAAGCAGGATTAAATTACTCATTTAAGGCAATTGTTAGTTCAGTATTTACTGAACTTTGCACTCCAGCCAAGTTATTTGAATTTGAGTCATCCTCCTAAAATTGGGAGATGGGAACAAAATGCTACAGTAGAGCGAGCGGCTGAGGAATTTAATATGGCACATTTACAAGAGCCTTCCTTTGCCAGATTATCAGAGCATGCCTGGCTGTATATTAGATTAAAGAAAACAGCACAAGTTTATCACATGCTGCGCTGACATGAAAAGATGTACAGCTGACCGCACTCCCTCTCAGCTGAGGTCTGATTCAAGCCACAGTTCATCCGTCTCGTCGGATTATCAGCACTGATCTCTGGCCTTGACCAGACTAGTTTACGTTGGCTAGC
This sequence comes from Carassius auratus, assembly GCF_003368295.1. Lineage (NCBI taxonomy): Eukaryota > Metazoa > Chordata > Actinopteri > Cypriniformes > Cyprinidae > Carassius > Carassius auratus. Next base: position 11,695,609 of record NC_039277.1, on the reverse strand, counting down.
AACACTGTGTTAAGCAAAGTGTGTTCATAGTGGACAGCGGCCATAACGTGATAAGCAAAATAAGTCATTGAATTGAAGACTATTTAAGAGAAGAGGATGTAGGGAAATGTGGGGAGTCTCTACGAGCAGCTGGCCCTTAAAATTACTCTCGGCAATCACAGGGTGCAACATAAGCCAAACGTGATTAAGTTCAATCCCGTTCTAATAAAGGCACACATATGGAACCCTAGATGGGGTTGGCAGAGGCCCCAGTCAAACAGTGCCCATTTAAAACGCTCCCAGGGTCGCTTCTCTTTCACCAGCCTCAGCCACTAATATCCCTCGTGGTGATTGTCCTGGTGTTTGTTGACTCCATTATTTAGAGTAAAAACCTTTTGCTCTCACCTTTGCAGCAATTACACAGACTTGTGTTGACTTTTCCCAAAGTGCTTAGCTCCTGTTTTCATACTGTAGAAACAGAATTCCATTACTGTAAACCTCCTAAGGTCTGTGTTTCCCCATTTAGAAGCTATTTTGAGTTGGGACACATCATTGCCAATATAGTTCATTATTGGAAACTGTTATGTTACAGGGGCAGAACCTGATTTTACCAAGTGAGACATGTTCCTGGGACAACATCTTTGTTGTCCCTGGAACAACATTGTGATTAACCAATCAGATTTGAAGAACCAGTTTATAGATTTTGTGAAGTTTATGCTTAAAATCACTGTTTGGTGCTTGTACATCAGTGTCATTCATCTATCATTTCCTCTGATTTTAGGGATTACTCATGGTTAAGGTTAGGTTTAGGTGTAGGGATATGGTCAAGAATATATTTTTGGAGTAAAATGTTGTTCCAGGGTCAACAAAATATGTTGACCTAGGAAGACATCTAACTCAGCAAAATCAGGGCTGAATTCATCAAAGCGATGTTTTGTTTGTTTAATATTGTTTGGTAATATTGTGTGTGTCTGTTTTGATTATGATGTGTCTGTAGATACAGTACAGACCAAAAGTTTGGAAACGTTACTATTTTTAATATTTTTGAAAGAATTTTCTTCTGCTCATCAAGCCTGCATTTATTTGATCAAAAATACAGAAAAAAAGGAATATTGTGGTATATTATTACAATTTAAAATAATTGTTTTTACATTTATTATACTTTAAATTATCATTTATTTCTGTGATGCAAAGCTGAATTTTTAGGCTCATTATCACATGATCCTTTAGAAATTATTCTAATATGATGATTCATTTTCAAAGTTGGAAACAGTTCTGCTGCTTAATATTTTTTCAGAACATGTGATACTTTTTTAGGATACTTTGATGAATAAAAAGTAAAAAAAAAAAAAAAGGAAGCTATGTTTTTAAAATATAAATATTTTATTACAGCAATATACACTACTGGTCAGTAATTTGGGGTCAGTATTTTTTTTTTCTTTTTTTTTTTTAAATAAAATCAATACTTTTATTCAGCAAGGATGTTAAATTGATAAAAAAGTGACAGTAAAGAAAATATATTAATAGAATATATATTATTAGAATTTTTGAATAAATGCAGTTCTTTTTAACCTTTTATTCATCAAATATATTAGACAGCAGAACTGTTTCCAACACTCATAATAAATCAGAATATTAGAATGATTTCTAAATGATCATGTGATAGACTGGATGTAACATGTGACACTGAAGGATGGAGTAATGATGCTGAAAATTCAGCTTTGCATCACAGGAATAAATAATTTTTAAAAAGTATATTCAAATAGAAAACTATTGTTTTAAGTTATAATAATATTTCACAATATTACTGTTTCTGTATTTTTGATCAAATAAATGCAGGCTTGATGAGCAGAAGAAACTTTTTTCAAAAACATTAAAAGTAGTACTGTTTCCAAACTTTTGGTCTGTACTGTATGTATAATATTTTAATTATTTTTTACATATTGATTAAAAAATATTATACCTACAGTAATTTAATTTAATTTAGTTTTTAAATCAGTATAATGTTAATTTTATTGTTTTAATTAAAAATAATAATAATAATGTTTTGGTTGTGCTTGTAGAATACCTCTTTGGAGATATATACGATGACATTTGGCTATAGACATGTATAAATATATATATAATTTTTACTTATTTGATAATTCTATCAGACACACATATATATATTATTATATTATTCTGAGGCAGAAAATCATATGATGTTTTTAAAGGGAATATATTTATCCTCACCTAACATTAAAATTCTTTGCAAAGTTAACTCATGTGCATAACTCAAACAAACCAGTTCCAACAAAAATGTCTTCATGAGAAAACCTTATAAATGTAGAACTACATTCAATAAACAACCAAGCCACTTCTTTCAACAGACGCATTTGAGAGGTGCAGACTACAGCAATAATCTCCAGAACTGTAATACATTCTCAGACTTGATCCGGGATTTATGATCCTTCAGCCTGGTTGTTCCTTCCTTGCAAATCCTTGGCCACTTTTGATGCCCCAGCCCCTCTAGCAGAGAGAATGGGGAAAGACGGGAATGCTTGCATCAACCTTCTCCATGGCAACATGCCCGAAGCCTGTCCTGAAATGCCTGGGGGTCACAATGATGACAAAACAGTATTTAACCGAGCACACTGCTCCAGCTATTTACAAAAGGGCTGGAGGGAGGGGAGAGAGCAGCTTTACAAAAGTCCATTTACAGTACGGGTCAGTACATCTCAATACCTTTACAATTCCAGTCAAATTCTTTGTGTCCCCCTGCTGACAATAAGTATCTAGACCATGCCAACACAAAAGGGCAGCCGGCAGTTTATGGTCTCCGCTGACATTTACTCAACAGATTTCGGCTCCTCTCCATTAAACTGTTCTTTCTGTTCTCTATCACACCATTAAACTTCTCCCTTTCTTCCTCTGTCACACGGGTCATTTCGAGTGTGAAGCAATCAGAGAGCAAGAAAGCCAGTCAACTTGCCTTTAACAATAATTAGTTCCTCTGTACGGCGGAACAATCTGCCTTTTGCCGAGCACCAAAAGGATTCTGCTGTTTAGGAGACATTAGCTGCTGTAACAAAGGGGGTCCCGGCCTTTGGAGCCATTCGCCTCACATTAGCTTTCAGTCCTGCTTCCGTTTCAGCCTGGCTTTGAGTCAGGACACAGCGATGGGAGAAATCTCCCTGTGAGTTTGAGCTGCACACATTATGCTCCCATCCCAGCCTAATCCTGCTTTTACAGGGGTCAAAATAAGGTCAATCCTCAGAGCATTCACACTGGACATGATGCTGGGGATTGTGCACGCATCTAAAGACGGAAATCTCACACATTGAGGAACTTACAAAAAAATGTAAAATCTTAGTCAGATCCAATATCTTAAAAGTATAAACTGTTTCTGTTTCATTCTGTTTTGCCATGAAAAACTTATATAAATTGAGTTAAAAATTATTCATGAAGCCAAAAGTCTTAAATTTCAGCTTGTGCATAGCAGGGCAAATTTAGGCAGAGAAAACCAAATAAATTAAATAATGAATCAATTATATATCAATTATGTACCTATATATATATATATATATATATATATATACACACACACACACACACACACACACACACACACACGCACACACGCGCACACACACACACACACACACACACACACATTAGGTGATCAGGCCACAACTGGAGAAATAACATTCCTAAACTCCTGAATTGAATTAAACTTAATCTACTGAAATGAAGCCATGATATTCAAGCCAAATCAAATATATTTATTTAGGTGATTTATGATATTTTTATAAGGTACATTTTCAGTACCTCTATATTTAGGCATACAGTTGGCATTCTCTTGTCTTATAAGAAGTAAAATATGATGTAAATTAGATCAAATTTGTTTTTAGCCAAGTACACACCCTGATAAATTAAAAATGTTTTAGACTGGGATGCACAATAATGATATATGACCATAACAAAAAAAGGCAATATTATTGTATTATAAATTATCAGCACAGCAGTTTGCAGTACACTCTCTTTTCTGCCTGGTTAGAGAAAAATTATTAAACATTTTCCACATCTTTTCTACTGTACATTATTATGTTTTGTTGCAAGTAGAATTCTATACAGATTTTATTTTTCAAAAACTAAACATTTACACAGGACATTTAACTTTGACATTTTTCACTGAATCTTTTTTTTGTAAATTCCACAAATAATGTCAAAGAAATTACAAATAAATACATTTTAAGTAAAAAAAAAACAACTAATCATTTTTCTTTTGTTGCATTCTTTTTATTGGTTGTTAACATATTGTTTTGTAGTTGTTATGTAGTTATTTGATTGTTGCTAGGGTGTTTTGAAATATGCACACAACAAAGTGTAATACTTTAAAAAGTATGTAGTAAATATGAGCAATAATAAAAGTGATGCTTGCTTTAGCAAACACTGTTAACAATATATATTTATAATATCAGACACAATGTTCTTGACAACAGCCTGAAAAATATCAGTATCTGCCAAAATTTCTATTTCTGTTTTGTTTCCATTAGTTACTTGTGTTAGATTAGTATCCCACACATCCAACTCATGACAGGAAGACCATTGCACTCTTTTAAAGGTATGTGTGACAGGTATGGCTACACTAGCAAAGAGAGTAAGTGTGAGAGAAAGACTGTGGGACCTCCACATTCACAGTGCAGTGTTTGTTGTCCTCTTTTACCGGGGTACACTGTCATGTGTCTTCTCACTCATCAATTGAGAGTCCCTATTATAGGTGATAGCTCAGGCCTCTTTGACAGAGAGAAGACAGGGGTGACTAACACCCCAAACCCCCACCATTAGCTGCCAGGATAGGGCACACAACTGACAGAGGTGTCATTGAATCTGTCGACAGAACTAGTTGTGGGTGCCGAGGTAACCCTCCCATCAGCACAAGAAGGTTATTTCCTCTGTGCCCTACCTACCTACCTACCCCCTCAAACAGGCCCAAACTTAGATACACATATACACGGACATGCAGTGCCATTCAACACCACGAATGACTTTGTCCATGCTAACCCAATATGCTGTCCTTTGATTGAGCATGTGAAGTTTTAGTTGATTTAAAGTCTGGGACAGTTTGCAACTTATTCTGGACAAGAACTGCCCACTTAAAAAGGCAGAGATCATATAATTGTTACGACGAAAAAAATGCAAAATACAGTGCTGCAGTATATGAATAGCATTGAAAACATTGAAGAAAACAAATTAAATAAATGTAGACTTGAGTCAAATTTTATTTTACCGTAATCCCCAAGTAATACTATGATGCAGAATTATTGAATTTCGGCAAGGAGATTCTCAAATCTTATAATGTTTGGCCTTAAACGCCAAATGTAATACATTTGGGCAGTTATGTAGTGTATGCAATGTGCAATATAAATAATTGAGATACAGTATGTTGATAACTATGTTCTGTCATAAGACTTTTGTTATGTGAGTTGGGAACGAATCATTCGATTTAACCAGATCTTTTTGGTTCAAAAAGATCCGGTTACATTGAAAGATTTGTTCGTGAATCGGATGTAACAAAATGCTTTGTTTTGAACTCTCTCACAACAGACACGGAAGACAATGCTGAATAAAGTCGTAGTTTTTGCTATTTTTGGACCAAAATGTATTTTCGATGCTTCTAAAAATGTCACATGGACTACTTTGAAGATGTTTTTCTTACCTTTCTGGACATGGACAGTAGACCGTACACACAGCTTCAATGGAGGGACTGAGAGCTCTCGGACTAAATCTAAAATATCTTAAACTGTGTTCCGAAGATAAACGGAGGTCTTACGGGTTTGAAACAACATGAGGGTAAGTTAATAATGAAATAATTTTGCTATTTGGGTGAACTATCCCTTTAAGTTCATAGCCCTAATCTGCATTGAAAGTGTGGTTCAACACTGATACAGAGAACAGGATGTAATGAGCTCACTTACTATTTGCAATTGTATTTGGTTTACAGTCGACTTGAAATGTGATGTACAAGCACGTCTTTTGCTCCTCAGCAGTCCCTCTTTACAAATTATTTTCTGTTACAGGATTTTCCTCGGCATGTATGAAGACAGCAGCGTTGTTCTTGGCTCGAGAGCAGTCTCAGCATGAAAAACCCTCATGAGTCCATGACAACAGTTTGGCTGGCTAACAAGGCAAAACTGTTCTATGCATGAACGGTGCAGTTTCATCATTAAAATCTTTTCAGAATACATGCTAATCACCCCCACACTGATTTCATGACTACCGCAAACAAAAAACTGTACATCTCCAATGTTTAACCGGCCTCCCTGTCTAGTGTTGCATTGTCTGCTTTTCTGGCCAAGATTGTCCTCTTACAATCTCGGTCAACATGGAGAACAAGTGCTTCCCTGGTGGTGCTCATGACCTCAGTGTTAAAACATAGCTAAAGCCAAGAGGCTCGTCTTAACTCGAAACCTCTGGAAAATCCCTTTCCGCCCTGGTCATACCATGAGAAGCAATTACGGGAGAAATTTGAACGTTATAAAGAATTGAGCCTGAATTCTTTTTATGTAACGTTTCGCTCCATTTACATTATCTTCTCTGTTGTAAAAACTGAATAAAACAAGTTGTATTTACATGCCCCTGAATAATGGACAATTAAACACTGGAAAGTGTTGAGCTCATTGTGCCAAACACAAGGTTTTGCTAGCACTAGCACGTTGCTATTTATTAGGCTATGGTGTCCAAACAAACACTTTCCCATGGTTTTTGAGTTTGAGAGACTGGTTCCTGTGTGCTGTTAATCGGAACAATAACAAGTGTGAGATGATTTATAGAAGTGTCATGCGTAATTGTGCTAAATTGTTATTTGCTCAAGACAAGGAACTTAAATTAGTGACAACTATGTTTTTGCAATCAGTCTTGCTCAATGTCTCATGAAAGTCCATAAAAGAAAAAAGGAGTATCAGGTTTAAAAGGTAAAGATTTTTAATTAGTTCATAAATATTTTCTTTTTTAATTCAGCATACAAAAATGACTATGTACATCCACAGATAAGTGGTTCACGAAGACCGTTATGGGTGACCCACATATTCTGTTCACATGCTCAGAGAGGTTTGGCATTTGAATGTCAGCATTTTTTTTTATGTTGAGTAAAAATATAACAAGGCACAACACATATAGTCCAAAGTCCTCGTTGATATATTTGGAACAAATTACAGGTATTCTCCCTCTAGAACTGAAGTAACCAACCAACAGATGGAAGCCATTGCAAAGTTCCTCATTCAAAAGCCACATTTGAAGTTCCCTTTCCGTGTTCAGCAATTTCTTTATCTCGTCAGTCTATTAAACAAAAACAAATGTGGTGAAAAAAAAGTACCATCTGAGTTTAGAGGTCTTAATCCCTTAGAACTTGGAATGTGGAATCCTCTGGAATGTCAAGCAATTCTGAAGGTTCTAAAAAGAGTCCTGAAAATCAAGGCCTTGCCAAAAACTGGGAAGATGTACCTTTTAAAAACAATTAAAATAAAAACGGACCCAGGTATTGTGTAAGAAAATAGACTTTTAAGATCTGGATAAAGGAGCATATGTTCTAATGTTTCAAAAAATGAGGAGTAAAAATCCTCTTGAGGACGGCGAGCTGGGTGTTTTTAACAAAAAAAACATAAAAGATAAAGTCCAGCTTCTGAGTTTCTTTATAAAAGTTCATAAAGCCCAAAACAAACCATGTCTTCTCAAAAACACATAAGCTGGAAAAGCATAAGACAAAAGAAAGGCTTGTTGGTAACATGCTTTGGTTATTTGTTGGAAAATTAACTCAGGTAGACAAAGGTTATGCTCCACACCCAGGCTGAATATATCTAGAATAGAATCAAGTCTTGAATTTTTCAGCTCGTTCAACCACAAAGTCTGGGAATTCGAATGAGAATTCTGTCCAGTTCTGTTACAATGAGTAGAGCGCATTCCAGATCTCCTTTAGATTAGTTTAGCTGAGAATAGGTACGTGTGGCGGGGATCGGGACAATTGTTGGAGATGACTGTAGAGATGGAGAGCCACCTCATTTGCACACGTATTTCTCCACAGTCCTCTCACACTTCTTGCACGTGACATAGCAGCACCAGTGGTATTTGCAGTGGCATCGCTCCACCACTCTCTCTGAGTACGGGTTGTGTCCCCTGCCACAGCACATCAGATCACAGCTGTCACTTCCGCTGGAGGTTTTATTGCACTGCCTGCAGAAGAAACAGACAAAAAGAACTTTATAGTACATGCTGTACAACCAAAAAACTCAGAAACTTTATAAATAAAAAAAAAAAAAAAAAAAACCTTATTGTTGTCAGTGGGTTGACAACAATCATCCATAAGGAATGCTTTTGTTATTGGACTTTTACACACACACACACACACACACACACATATATATCTTAAAAACACAATGCTTTTAGTCCAACAAAGCACATACAATTTTGGGTAAAACATATTTTTTTAGAAATAGCTTTTCTATTATTTTATATGAGATAATTTTTTTATCAGCATATCATATTGAGGAATATTTTTGATAGAAAAATCAGCAAAAATATTTTTTATAGTTTTCTATGATTTCTTTGTTTTTTTTTTATATAAATGTTATATTTGTCTTATAGTTTGTATATAATATATTTGATTGTTTTTATCAAATATATATTTATATTTAGTTTTTTAAGCCAAAATTAAGTTCTACACTTTTCAATACTGAGGAATTATATTTATTTGAGAAAAATCCGTGGAATTTTCAACATTAAGTGAACACTGAGTGAATTGTATTTACGTACTTAGATAAATAAATAAATAAATAAATGTACTGACTAGTTAGTTAGTTGTTAGACAGCTAACTTATACATAATCCAAACTGTTTTGTACATGGAACTTCAAAAACATGACTAAAAAAAATACATTCACACAAATAGATGACAAAACATTTCTCTGTGACCATGAGCGAAATTGCTAAACATAAGCTTCTTTTCAAACCAAGGTAAAAAATTTAAGCTCAACCACATATTAAACCAGCAGCACTGAACATTCTTATATCTCGTTTTAAGAGCCAGTTCATTCGTACCCAGGGAACGTGTTCTCTTGCATTTAAGTGGATCCTGCAGACATGTACTGAAGCCTGGGGCATCTTGAGCAATGAATAGCCCTGTCATAAATCACGCTCTATACACTAGGGGTCGGCCTGTGTGTAGCCCTCTCCACATAAGTGCATTGTTTTATAATTGTGTGGTATTAATGCTCAGGGTGCTGAGAGACAGACAAGAGCGGATGGCTACTACAGAACCAGAGAGAGGTGAAGAATGCTGTTATTTAAAACTAAAGTAAAAGTTTCTCTCAGGTCAGTGCTGAAAGAATAGAAAGGCAAGTAAACATGCATTATGACTCAATGAGTAGCATATGTTCAATGCTGACCTGGACCAGTGTGGAGTTATATAGTCAAACAGTTTCTAATTCATGAAGAGACCTTTCAAAAAATGTAATGAGAAAGAAAAAGAAGTCTAAATTTAGTATATTTTGCTTCCAAAGTCCTAACATCTCTAAAGTGATCATCAGTTTAACAATATAACAGCTGTGAGCAGAACCATACCTCAAAGTGGAAAAACATTTTATAACATATCTTTTAAATAGCACTCAGTCACTCAGAGATTGCTTCCAATGCACTAATTTCATTAATAGCAGTCTTGTGGCCCACAAAGCAGCATGAGGAACAGGGAGAGAAATGTAACCTCAGATAAGATATGTTCCGGGCTTCTCTAAGCTTGTCATTTGGACTCTACCCATCTCTCATCACCAAATCCGATTAGAGAAGCCATCTCCGCAGGTCTAGTTAGGGTAACACTCATGGCTCATTATCTTAAGACCCTTCAAATCACAAAGAGAGGATGTGCAATGATAGCAGCTTCCTGACTTCATAGGTGAATCTCAAAAAAATAAAATAATAAAATAAATCCCAAGTACATTTCACTACAACACTGAAATAAAAAAGAAAAATAGAAAGAAATGTTTACATTTATAATAAAATTTAATGATGAAAATGAAAATGTTTTTTAATAATTAAAATTTATTTTTTTTAGAAAATATATGTTCGTTAAATAATATAAAATAATGCATTTTCATAAAATTTGCATTGCCATAATTTGTATGAACATTTTACTCAGAACTGACATATAATAATTTAACAATTCTCATTAGATTCTTAATACTGGCATTACAGAAATAAGAATGGGCTTTTTTTTTCTAATGGGAAGTGTGCTTAGTTGTCACAACACCACATATTTTCTTCATTCTTTCTGGTGATTTTAGTTTAAAACATGACCTGGATTTCACAGAGTTCGTGAGATTCACCCCCGTTGTGTGGTATAATTATAATAACTGACCTTCTGTAAAATTGACATCAAAACACAGCACAATTGAATGCGAGGACAGCAGGTGTTGTATTCACGTTTTAGAGGCAGGTATGGGGTGATAGGAGTGCTAAACCCCCTACAAAACAGAGACCACCATGGAACCAACATGTGCGACACACACAGTTCCCTGTTGACGTTCTCTATTGATTACAAAACACACCAGTCTTGTGACCAAGTGCCAAGCACTAAATTTATGAACAGAGAGCACGTGTGAGTACTCTTATCAGCACTAAAGCTGAGGATGTATACTGTGTGATGAGTGCACCTGACATACAGCATGTATCTAGGTTATCAGTGCACTGACCTATAATTCCTATAAAAGCCTAAACGCTTACAGTGTTCAGCTGTAAATATTGAGTTTAAGAGTTTTAAAACTAACAGTACTGACTCTACAATTTGACTGAATGAGCAGCTTTCAAAGAAATGTGTAACTCGTACTGAAGTCCCAAATTTTACTCGGTGACCATCTTGGCAACAAATCAACAATAAAATGTGTAACCACCAGTATATTATTAAATGTTTCTTCTATAGCTCCAATTACACACGAACACACACACACACACACACACACACACACACACACACACACACACACACACACACACACAGACACACGCACACAAAATACTACAGGAAAAAAAATAAACATATCATTTACATTTTTTATTATTGTTATTTTTATTAAAATAATAAACAAAGAAAAAAATATTAGAAATACAATTATTATTATTATTTTACAGACATTAATGTCTTTTATTGCTGCTGCCACCATTTTTGGAGCTAGCTAAGACTGATTTCCCCATTCATTCCATAAAGCTTAGTCAAAAAAAGAGACACGGAGCACATTAAAACGCAAACATAACAAAAGCGAGGAAGCTGAGGTTATTCCATTCTTACCTAAATCTACACCTGAGTCTCTGCTGATAAAGCAATAGGAAATAAGCAGGAAGAATTCATTGTCGTGCTAATCTGTGTGTGCAGAGCTGCTATCAGCTGAGAGCCCTTAGCTCTGGGAATAGCAGCATTACTCACAGACAGACTGTGATAACAGTAAAGAGGACACAGTCACTCTGGACATGTCAGAGACACACGTGTACACACACACACACACACACTCACAGTCCGGCTTTATCAGGGATTTTCAAGAGATATCTTATGAAGTGACAATGAATAACCCATAATAAAAAACATTTCAAGACATGCGCATTGTGTTTAGAGACTACCTGTCAAGTTATAATAGTTCTTAAAATGTGGAATAGTTTCCTTCTCTGATCAGCAATAAATCATAAAGTTAAAAACAAGGCTTTTAGAGTTAGTTAAATTTGATTCTGGTTATATCAGCTTTTCTGGACTTAAGTTGGTTTACAATGTTTACAAGTTAAGATGTGGTTTCATGATCAGTCATTACCGCCAAGTACTGTGTCTTTTCCACTTTCTACTACAAATGATTGATATGAATGGACATCATTGGAATATTTAAGAAAAAATTAAATCATTTAATGAAATAAAAATAAATATTTTTGCATTAGAGGCTGTGAATATATTGTCACAGAATTTATAAACCTGACCTAAGTGGGCTAGCAAAAAAGAAACTGTTGAGCAGTGATGTAATTTGTTAATTAGTTAGTCTCACCTGTCCTGAGTGCCGAAAGAGCCCAACTTGTCATTCTTTGTGCAATAATCCGGTGAACTCTGCAGATAAACCAGCTCATTCTCTCGGACTGGCCGGATGTCGATGTCTTTGGGGACGAGTTGCTTGCGTGTACCCATAGGCCGATGAACCACCTTAGTGGCTGACAAGTACTTGGTCTTTAGGTCCATGGCGATGTCCTTCAGATCCTGTAAGCCTCTCCAGCAAGTCCGAATGGAGCAAGAACCAGAAACACCGTGGCATTTGCACTTCATGACCAGAGCGTCTCGCAAGGCCTGCATTAGGCGGAAAAGTGGGATGGATTCAGATGAAAGTAATGAAAAATAATAATAAAATTACATGCAACATATTGGTGAATTTGGACAGCTTTTGCTCATTAAACCTCATGCATCAAATAAAGAAAAAAAAATATCCAATCAGACTTGCAATAACCCATTTTCATTTTAAGGTTTATTATTCCTATCAGACTCCATGCCTGGCAGATTAAGTCATGTGACTGGCTTTTCTAGTGAATCATTGATGCCACATGGTTTCTGTGTGGCAACGCTTACCTGTCTGCCCACTTCACTATTGTGAAGATGCATCAGCTTGTTGGCATTCGAGCCAGACTTCTTCTTCATCTTCATTGGGGCATCAGAAAACTTGGAGCCCATGAGGAGACCATAATGCAGGTTATCAGCACAGCCGCCCCACCTGTACCCAGGCTCTGGTATTTCACCTGCAATCGGACCACACGAGCACAACCTCAGGTCTCCGGAGGTGCATGCCCGTGCTATAGTGTGACTTATAGTGGCTGCGGAGAGTGCATATACAAATGCAGATTCCCTCGTTCCTGAAAGACGGCAAAAAAATAAAAAGAGATTAAAATTTGTTTTTTACACTAAAAAAAAAGAAGACATGAAATCGGACTTTTTTTCCCTTAGAAAAAAAGCAACACAGAGCAAAATGAGAAACCTGTCAGTATTCAGTATGAAAGGATAATGGCAGAGATTATGGAACTGTTCTAACAGTGCACATAAGTCATGATAATAGGTGTAGAAACAGGTGCAACTTGACCCCGTACAAGGTACATCAAAGGCCGCCAGTGCTTTTTGACAAATGCAAACAGTATGCAGGAAAAGTCGTCATACAACCAGATTTAGTCTGACCATCTCCGGCATTTGGATCATGCTAAATGCTTGTAATAAATAAATAAGGAGGACGATTAAACCAACTGTCAAAGCGTAGCATGCAAGTGTCACCACTGTGAGGAAATTCAAGATGTGATGCTGCGTCATTAATCCACAGAAAACCAGGTTGACTATCCCTTTTGTTTTATTTCGTTGATTTCATATATTTTTAGATGGTTGACAGCTGAAAATCACATCTGTGCTGCAGGGGTCATACACAGGGTAAAACCGTAGGCTTTAAATGACTGTGAAACTAGGAAAAAAGGCAATTCTCTGTCCATTACTGACTAACTCGCTCAAAAGCATCTCTCATTGAATAGAATGGATCCTTTTGTTTGTCCTCACAGTAAATGCTGCTCCTCTATGAAGCCTCTCATCAAAAGGAGCATGAGAAAGAAGAGAGGAGCAAGAATTCTGCGGGTCGGAGGTTTCTGGGTGGGCAGGGGTATGATTTCTTTTATCATGAAGCGAGGCACTTAGGCCGAATTGCAGCTTTTAACTGGAATAGTCTGTGTTACCCGGAGCAAGAGTGTTTAAAGATCACTGTAGGGTGCTTTTTAAACCATTGCCCTCATTAAGTTTTCCTTAAACAGTTAGATGGGTTCCTCAGACCTATTAAGGCCTGAATGGAAACCACGCTTGGGTATAAAGAGAGGTGTGTGGTTGCCTTGAAGCGGCTGGCAATGGACAGACAGCGGCCCTTTCGCTAATTTAGGGCTTGTTCTGTCTAAACAGAACATCTGTGGATAGATTTCAGAAACGCTTCACACAAAATAGACTTCAATTGGAAATAAATCCTCTTTGGACATGATTTTCCTCTGTATCTCACCTCGTTCCAGGTCCGGGAGGAATTTTGAAGCATCAATAGAGGAACAGTTCCAACGCATGTCTGCGAAGGTCTTTTGGCAGACCTTTTTAACCTCCCGTGCTGCTTGGATGATGGTTTGCATGAGTTCCAGGTTACTCCTACAGAGCAGAGCCTGAGAGGAGACGAGGCCTGGCAACGTCTTGCAGTGCTGGGTCTTGTTGATGTGTTGTGTGGTCTGCGATAGCACCCTGGATGAGAAAATGCATATGTTTTAATGAACACTGGATGTCTGTGAATTGTGTATATTGCTAGAAATTTCTTTTGAGTTATAGAAATTTAATCAAATTTTATATGACAAGTTAAACAGACCCTTGAAACATCATTAAAATGTTTGGTGTTGTGAAAAAGTGATCAAAATATTTGTGGCAAGTCTTGAATTTAAAGTGACTGAATAAAGCACAGTCAAATAAGCATGTATAAAGCCAACTGTTAAATATTAGGAACAAAGTCAATGGTTGAGATACGTTTTGAGAAAGTGTTCTCGCACGCATTTATGCTGCGGGCTAAAATTGTTCAGTGTCTCGCTCGCAAAGGCATGCAAACAACAACAACTCATTCCCAGAGATAATCAATCAAGATTAGACCAAAATGGAAGAAGATTATTTCTGCATCGCTTGGAAGCAAGAAAGGCACCAAAAAGCAATTGCCAATGGAGAAAAAAAATGGGTTTAGATGATTCGGTTATTGTTAAAAGTTTAGTGAATGTTCCATGGTAAAGCTGCTGTCGGACAATGCCACAAGACTTTTTGCAAGCTTAAGTCATAGTAGAAAATGCAAATCGTGGATTTTATCTGAGCAATTATTTCCCTGAAGCTTCTGTGACAAATAATTAAATTGAGTAAGACTTTGTAGTGAAACCTGGTGAATTCAAGCATTGTTTTACTATTCTCTTTTAGTAAAATGCACACATGTATCACTTTTCGTGAGAACCAACTAATGCCCACTCTACCATCAAAAGGCAACCAATCTTGAAATTAGTTTTCTGTGTATCTAGATGAAATGATTACATGCTGAGATACTAGCAATCTTATTTTATTGTTATACAGTACAAAAAGTGCTCAGTGCATGTTAAAATCAACAAATGTTTCAGTCACGCAGGACCTTCCTCAGTGTTCACATACTGTTGAAACGATTCATTGTTCTATTTAATTCATCACATCTCAACACATGTGTGTCTAATCAATTCAATTAATGAATCAGTAACAGGTCATTTACTTCACTGACAATTTACAAATTTAAATAACTTTTTTTTTTTGCACTTCATGAGAATAAAATAAGATTGCTAGTATCTCGGCATGTGATCCTTTTATTTGGATAAGCAGAAAACTAATTTCAAGATGAGCTTGGTTGCTTTTTGATGGATTTGACTTGAAATTGTTTTACATGTGAATGGAATTAAGTGCAAGATCCTCCATTTTTCATTTTTGATACTCAGATTAGGGGCCGCCACTTTATGTTCCATGATATGTGACTGAAAGACCCCTGTCTTAACCTCCGCACACACATACACCCTTCGTCTTTGTTATCCAGGGAACACAGGTGTTTATGGCGGCATCTGTTTCACATTTCTTGCCATGCAATATCAAGATCTTGTGCGTGCAAAATGGCCTCTTCACGACCCAATTTCTCTACCATCATGCTTTCTATCGCAATTCATCAACAGTATGATTATGTGAAAACAAAACATTCTGCTGAAATCACAAGTTGCAAGGAAATTAGTGTTGAACTGGATTAACCTCTGATTTTATAGAACTAAAATAAAATTATTTTTAGATTTATTCCTAACACTTCCAAATCCATTATTTCATTACCACAAAAACATCTTTTCCTAAGTTCCAAACGTAACCTTTTTCCATGTTGCACATGATTTGACAAATCAGTCAAACTTGACAAACATCTTGAATGCATTAAAACAGTTTCAGTATATATATAAAGAAAAAAGAGCAACTCACAGCCATCTGATTCCTGTGCACTGCTGAGACAGGAGCAGAAATGTGAGGAGACAGAGCGGGAGTGAAGGGAAGGTTCGCTTCATGCTGTACAATAAGATCCAGCTCAATCAGAAGACACTGATGCAGGTGTTGTCTGACCCACTGCTTCTTGACACAGTTCTAATTAAAAGCCAAAAGCCATGGCTCTTGTTCCTTATTTCTGTCACTTCTCCTGCTTGAAAAAATAAAATCAAAAATCAGATTCAGATTACATAGATCACATGCAGCAAACCCTAGGTTCATGTTCTACTTTGATGATTACTAATGTGCCCCAGACATACTTTGAAGATTTTAAAAAATCTATATAAAATATTTGATAGCATTACTTTTGCTCCGAATAATACTTTTGTATTTATGTTCTGTATTGTTATTATGTTATGATATTGTATTACTGTATCACTTTCATTGATGAATATAATTTAAATAAAAAAAAATACTTTGTTTATTGGTTTGTGACAAGGAGATGTAATAATAATAATAATAATAATAATAATAATAATAATAATTAAAAAGATAAATTATTATTTATTTTTTTAATAATATTTTTAAGAGTTTTAATACTCTGCATGAAAATTTCTTAAATATAGGTGTGGCAGTTTTTGGAATGTTATCAAATGTCCTCTAATTATTCCATCTGCTGTAATAGGAGGGCAATAAACAGATATGAGCTCCCAGTGGACAGGCTGTCTGGCCTCAGGCATGATGCTTTCACATACAGACAGTGATCATTCAGATTGCAGAGAGCTTTTCCCCCCTTCTGGCTATAGACCTACCCAGAAAACTATACATCAAAAGTACAATTGCAATTACAAACGTAACTATTGTATCAAACTTATTATACTTAAATGTTTTCTTCTGTTGCACTTACAACTATAATTTCAACTATTTACTTTCAGCTTTATTTTTTATCAATAACAAAATGCAAAGTGCAGGTTGTAACTTTGATTTTACGAACAAATTTGGGGCAGCAATTTTCAAATTTTCTGTTTATTTTTTAGTGTACTAAATATAAAGAAACAAATACAAAATGTAGTGTAGTTAATATCCCATGCATTATCTATCAGTCTATATATCATTCACATGGGTAGCTATACGAATCCAAAGAGTTTAATATTTCTTCAGAGCTCCTATGTATACAACCTATGTAATTGAACAAATCTCATATGAGATATAAATAACGGTTCAAGATATTAGCGATTAGCTTTTATTGTGTGTAGCTATATATAGCCTATGTAAAAGCAATAAAACAGCTCTTTCACTCTTGCTTTCTCTACGTTTGCACTTTATCTTTTATTTTTTCGCCTTGGGGAGAAACGAGGTAAACTTAAAATGTAATTAGTTCACTCGATATAACCCCTCTAGATTGTCTACAATTTAGGCACTATTGCAGATTATTGCCCTGTCAATTTATTGCATCAATGATGATGTTTAAAAGCTAAAATATCTTTGTAAATAAGTTAAGAGACGCAATAAAGCGTATCATAGGCTATTAAATCAAGAAACTTTGCGCACAATAAATGGGAACGCACTTTTATCCTCACCTTTATCAAACGGATACTGATGCCAAAAAAATACCGCTTGTGCAAAGTAATCCAAAAGTGTGTTTTATTTAAATCCAGCCCAAATTCTCTAGCCAACTGTGTTAATGTGCGTTAATCCGTTTTTGCGAAGTCCGACTGAGAATGCATCGTGCAACAGTCCACTGATAAAGAGATGCGTGTTGATTTTGCGGTGCTGTGCTGCTCGCGCGCTGGAATCTGCTGGACTGAAGGTGCAGACGGAGCTCGAGACACTATATGAGCCCGCGCGCCACTTTGATCTCGCGTTGATGTCAGGGGCCATTAGCATAACAAAGTGGTTAAGGTTTCCAAGCCAAAGAAAACGCTGAAAATATGATCTGTGACACTCTGGGATCTCGCTACTTTTGACACGGAATATCAACGTTATTCATTTATTTTTTCTTTCCAAGGCTATTTTAATTATGGGTCAGTCTTCGAAAAAGGTGCGGTTTGTGTTCCTCATAAATAGCCTATTTGTGTAAACGAGTTTGAAAAGCTAAAACCAACTCTCATACTGTAATACTGTAGGCATTTTTTTTTTATTGACAACTTAGGCTATTCCATAACTTATTTCAGTGGAAAATATACATGTATTCTTTCTATACCTTTAGATTAGGTTAGAATAAAAACAGTTGTTCATAACTATAGCTACTTTATTAAAATGATTTACTATTCCACATAATGTCATCTTTTTAAGATGTGAACCCAAGGACAAAGGTGTGATTTATTAGCGCTTAATCTCAGGGCATGATTTTAAATAGTCCACTCTGTCGCCATTATTTTCTACAGTAGTGATTTTTGGAGTGGATATTTGTTGAAATATCAGTATTAAATTCCCAACTTAATAAACTACTCATAACATCATGCCATAGGCTATATTTTAAAAGCATCAAATGGAACAGACACCCTATTACTAATTTCCAGCATCTGTAATCCATGGGAGGTGAAGTTAGTGAGAAATCGTGGGAGCGTCAATTTCAGGAAATACAATCACAGAATTCGCAATAAAGTTGGAACTATTGCAATTCTGCATGGTCCATAAAATTAAGTAGGTTATGCGGCTGTATGCCAGAGATTCCACATTCATGCCATTTAAAGTCCTGTACACAGCCCATATTGGCCACTCCAAAAACAAGGCAATTTTCCAAGCATGCTATTAATGATTTCAGCGTGATGAATGTGTCCTGATGGATGTTTCATATTAGCCACTATATGACAAAGCTTCTTCTACATTTCACACAATAAATGGTTTAAACCTCTAGAAATACTCCCAGTAGCCCATTGAAGTCCACATCTGAGCAAAGATATTTCCTAATTTATAAAAATGAGCTATTAAATTGTATTGTTGTTTTTGGTCTATAAAGAAGTATAAAAGAGTCCATTAAAGGATTCATTATCATTACAAATTGCTAATAATAAATATAAATGTGTTGAGAAAATATTGTTACAGAATAAAAAATAGGCCAGTATGTGTCCATTTATTACAGATTGCACCACACAGAATGGCCAAGTTAATATTTTAACCATCTAAGGTAACTGTCCTTTTAATAGTGTCTATGGTGTAATAAAAGTCAAGATGTTCTCTGGCCATATGCTTCTCTTATTAACCTGGCTCTCTGGTCCAAAAACGCCTCCTGCAGTGAATTCCGTAACACTCACACAAGTTTCCCTCGGTAAAACACACCACACAAGCCAATTTTCATATAACGACGCAATTAAAATACAATCATTAAGACTTTTTCCACTGTTAACAGTATCTACTGTTTTATATAAAACAGGCAATTCCACTGATTTTGTGGTTAAGTGTGTAAAGGTAGGAGTGTATTAGTTTGAAACAAAAGAGCAAGAAAGTAAAAAAAAAAAAAAAAAACATCTAAGCTAAAGTGCAAAATTAAAGAGGTCCATACACTGCATATGAAAAAATGTACATGAAATTTTGGTCCAATTCAAGTAAAGTGCTTGTAAAGTAAAATACAGTGTTTTAATAGTAAGGTCAAAGCAGATGAGCAATAAAAGTCTGCTTGTTCTAAACTAATGCACTTTTCCTACCATCTACATATTTCTTCGTAATACATGCCAAAGTTTGAATGAGGTTATTCTCTGACACTCCTCAGTATCAAAAGAAAAAGAAACCCGATGGATGTCTCTCGCTATTAAGTTGAATTGAACTGCACAGATCCCGTTTGTTCAAGGCCTTGCGTGTGTATGAGTAAACGCCAGGCGCTACTTATTATCTTGAACTGTATTTACTTATGTGCAGTAAATCAACCATTATAACCTTGATTGACCCACCGAATGCCTTTCCTTTCACCTTCTTTTGTATAATAAAACATACTGAGGGGTGTCAAGAAGACAAAATGCCACACAGACTTAAATCATTCATTCCAAAGAGGTACGCAAGAGGGGCATGATATTGGAAACTGTAGGCACAACCATTTTAGTTTAACTGATTTAAGAAATAATCTAATAAACTAATCCTCCTCTCACAGCTGAAACCAAAGCAGCAAAGAAAAGAAAATAGGGGCAGCGTGGAGCTAATCTGATACTCTTAAGAGGTACCACCGACAATTGCAGGAGCATGACATTTCCATTCGCTGCCAAGCTGCACCATTTCAGCTCTATGTAACGTGAAATGCCCTTGGAGCTCTAATCTCGACCCACAGCGATGGGAAAGCAAATATATGTATTATTTTGCTAAAAACATCTGCCCACAGCAAATTATTTAAATATGCGGGAAAGGGAATTAGCCAAGCTTAGGGGGATGTGCTGGAGATAATAGACTTTGGACTTGAATAAAAACCACACTTTTATTTTTTTTTAGATTAAATGCATTCTGAACATTGTGGATGGATGGAAGCATCAATAAATGGGTCTTGTTTTAATGTTGAAACAAACTTATTTATGATTTGTTATATGAACTAAACAAAAATATACATTCACACATCTTTCAGACAGCTAATCTTCATGCAATGTGAAGCCATAAATGGAGCATGTTTATGGAAAACTAAGTCTTACACCCGTTTTATGAGAGATGTGAAAATCATCTAGTAGCAGGGAGATGTGAATGGGCATGAACTCTTAATATCAGGTCAAACGGGACTGAAGACTGAGCAAAAGAGCAGTGACCTCTCTAGTGTGTCTGTGTTAGAGGTTTTAACACACAGGCTCTCAATTCCTTTTTATACCAGGATCAACACCACAGCCTCTTTGATCTTTCAGCCTTCTTCTACCAGCATTGAGAGTCTTACATAGCCTTAGGGTGGTGCATAGAGGGCAAGAAGGCTACTTCGGTTTATACAACTGAAATTATGCATGTGTTTGAATGAGAAAGTGTCTCTTTTTTTTATATTTTGCATTTGAAACGTTAACACAATTTAACAATTTTAGACATTTTGTTATGGCTATCCATGTGTGAAGTTTAATGTTTGCATAATGAATCATTTGCGGCAGCTTTGCCAACTGGTCCACACTATTTGTCTTCTATCCAAGACATCATGAGACACACAGTACCATTTATGCTGACACATATTCAGATCATTCATTCTGAGCTTGTTGAAGGAGTGCAGAGACACAGTGCCCCCGTCCCCTGACGTCTCGGGTCTCTGCCCTGCTCACAGCTGCCTTGTGTCTTAGTGACTGTCAGTGGCACAGAGCTAGAACTGCACGGCTACATGTGCATGTCACACTCCTGATATGCATCACAAAGATTGCAAAGTTATAAGAAGAAATAAACCTCAATCAAAGGCGAAATAAATCTGTCCTAATGCCTCTTAGTAAAAAAAAAAAGCAGTTATTACATTTTATTGTCTTGTAAATGTATTCTATAATAAAATCTCATCATTACTCATGAATTTATATTTGATACTAAACATGTATTCCTACTGAAAGTGTAAACTTCCTTTAATCTTTTTCATCTTTTATTTTGGATTAATCTGAGTGCAACCTTGTGAAAAAATATTTTTGTAAATATCATTGTACATGCATAAAATGTATTTATGATTATGAATGTGAGTGTGTGTGCAATTATAATTATAATCAAAATAATGATATGCATATGTGTACACTTCAATAATTATTTAATAATATATACCAATTTCATGTACATAAATGTGTGTGTGTGTGTGTGTATATATATATATATATATATATATATATATATATACTGTATACACACACACACACACACACACACAGCATAAAAAAAAAACTATATTAATGCAAAAGTATTTACATGTAGATAGTCTACTTGTAGGCCACCTTAACATTTAAATAATACAATTTACCCTAACTTTATATTCCAGTAAGCAATATATATTGATTTTCAGCAACGAATGGTGGGAATCATTACCCATTTGATGCAAAACATCTACACAGTACAAACAGAACACAGCAGCAATGTTGATTTGAAACATTGTTCAGCAGCTCTGTGTCTTCGATAAATACAGAATCCATTTGTTTGATGCACAAGAAAGGCAGCAGCGCCTGTTTGGTGCTGTCTGCTACGCCATGATGGAGAGTCTGTCACTGACTGGCTGTTTAAACTAAGGAGAAATGCATCATTTTGGCTGCAGCACTGTGTCCAGCCAGTTTCTTTAAGCTAAGGTGGGAGAAACTTTGTTTTGGCTGTTTTTTTTTGGCTTTTGAAACCCGTTTTAATTGGGCAATCTCATAAAAACAAATCATGACTTAATAGGCTAAACGAAGGGAAACCTAACAAACAGCTTATGTCTGCATGCCAGTATCCTGAGTTTTCTTTTTTTTTTCTGTGGCAAGCATGGTTGTGCTAAATCTTAAATATAAACAAATTACTGTTAAGGCTAACATTTAAAAAAAAAGTTTACACACATCAAGAAAGAGAACTTAAAAACAGCTCTCCACAATTAAGTTTCCTATTCAGAAACTTGTCAAAATTAATACATTTTAAATTCCATGCTTTCAGAGCACAAAAAATTGCTGGACATGCTTTCGCATCTGGGTTTGTGTGTTGCCTGCTTTTTGCTTTAAACACACTGGGACAGTCATACTCAGCAGGAGAACTTAGAGAGAAAACGTTCAGCGTCCAATTCAGACTGTTTAGAGAGTTTGGACCTGTTCTTCAGAAAGGGGCCATTTGTTTAGGACAGGCCCTCTCTCCCCTCTTTGAAAGCGATGGCCCCTTTCATGTACCAGATGGGACATACTTGTCTTACTGTATGGGGAACATGCACCCGTTTTTTTTTTTTTCTATTAAAGTCTGGTAACATTTGCTGCTTCAAGAGACGTCCCTCATATATGGTTATATACAAACTGATTTGGAAAATGACTAAACCTGCTACAAGCAGTCAACCTTTCATGAAAGCAAATTCTATAATTGTCAAACTCCATTGCTTGTCGTTGCAGTGTTGTAGCTATGTGGGGTTGTAAATCATAAAATAGGTGGGAAAGACAAGGATGTGAAGGGGAGGAACAAAGAACACTTGTTCACAAGCCAGCATGAAACATGGAAGGAGAATTAAACTATGGGTACAAACAGCAGGGGCATGAAAGGCCTTACAGACATCGCCTTGTGTGCGTCCATGTTGTCCATTTGAGTGAGCGTTACTTTTTCCTCAGTACGAGATCAAAGCTTTTACCCATCTGCAAAGGAGAATGCTGGGACAGGCGATACAGATGAGATAAAATCAGTATCACAGCGACTTTATCGGTCAGAAGAGACGTCCTTGTGGTAAGAGCATTTTCTGCTCAAAGCAAGATCAAAAGAAGCTGCTAATCAACAAAAGTGGGTGGGTTATAGAGGTTTATACAGAAGAGATCTAACCACTGTCATCAGAAATGTATCAGTAGGCGGACTGGAATACATGCTGTTACAGCAGTCCTAGCAAAAGCTAGATCAAAAACCACTGTGCAACACTAGAGCCAGAGGATTACAGTTGGCCTCAAACCACAATAATAATAACAGAACATCACATGTCTATAAAATAGCACATCAATTTTAGAATAAACGGCTAGGAGTATCTATTATACTGACACAGACACAGTGTTGGGCTTGACATTTATTTAACAACAGGTGTGACTCTGGCTATTGCCAGGAATATTGGATTGGAATATTGGATATTGGAATTAAACCATCACTAGCATTGCAAGGAAAATAAGTAATATAAAATGCAAAAATATAGGCTAATAAAAACGGTACAAATGCTAAAATAAAACAAAATGAAGAAAATAAAACAACACGCATGTATAAAGCTACACACAGGTCCTCAGATCTTTCACATGCATGTAGCAAGTGGTTAATGAATTTTATGATGTGACAACTAGTTATTTTCCAGTAGGGTCCAGTTCACACAACAGGGGTTCAAAAATGCTTATAGCAGATAGTGGCTATTCCAGCAAATGATTTGGAAGTCTTGCACATTCACAGGAAACAGCTTGCTTTTCACTTTCAGAAATAAGATGGATAGAAGCTTGTCACTCTTGGAAATTTATGCAAAAGTGTAATTATATTAAGCACTTAAATAGACACTGCATTTTGCTGCTGTGTGAAAGTGGCCTATCATAATAGCCTTTCATATGACTTGCAGAGTTTGTCGGTTTCTGAAGATTAAGAGAATTTGAATTAATGAGAGAATGGAGTAAGCTTTCTGGGTGGCAAGAGCATAGACTTGGCAAAAGTTTTGGGTCTAGATGAACAATGATCTACTAAAGTGATGGAGATTAACAGGGCAGAAAGAGGTAACAAGTAGAACAACAGATAAACTGTGCGTACACATCTGTTTTTGTTCAATAGCCTTAGGATTAAAGCAAAAAGAAACCAGAGTATCAGGGTCAGTTATAAGAACTATAGATGCTATTACTTTGCTTTCCGATCTGAAAGCAAAGTAATTCTGAGAAAAGGCTACCAGAGCGGTAACCTAATCACTCCAAATCACAAGATAATCCTACTTGTCCTCCACTCGTACAGCAGGGCATTATTCATAACAGCAGGCACTCTTAAAAGAAAATTGATGAGCGACACACATTCCTAATATTCTTGATTTATAAAGCCAAAAAGGACTTATTTCAAGAATTCTAATAGCCATATTAATCTGTCCAAGATATGCCCATTTCATCTCCAACCAGTTCCAATGTAGGTTCAGCTTTAAGTGTGGGGGAAAAAGCCGAAACACTAAAACTGCTTAAAACCTCACAGGTCAATCCATGGCTTTTAAATACAAGAGCGATCTGATATTAAAATCTAGATTTACCTGCAGAATACAATATTCAAGTGTTTCCGGATCTGACCAACATATCTGACATAGGAATAACTGAAACCAAATGCGTTATTTGTTGGTGGTTCTGAGATTTTTGCTTGGGATTGCCATCACGGAAACCTTGAAATAAAATCCTTTTAAGCCCTCTGTCTCTCTCTCAGGAGTATAGTTAAAACCATGCTGTGCATGGTCACGATTATGCACCGCCACAGGTCTTATGGCATGGCCCAACTTTGACTTCCAGCAGGAAACAAGCTCAGGAGTTCAATTAGGGCAATTCTCAGTTTGGCGGAGATTAGCAGGCGATGTAATACAATCAAACAAAGAGGGATTAAGCATATAACATACTTTTTAATCAGCAATTTGAAAGAGTACAACTGATTTTAGAACTGATTATAAGGTTACAGACAACTTAGAACTTAGAATTAAAGTGGTTATGACAAAAGCTGAATGTGGGAGTCTCTGAGAGCTCGAAGACTGGAGGACTCCAACATAATCTTGTCTGCAAACAGCGCTGCCGAGCTGCCCAGCCGACAGAGGAGACGGATCCGTTTGCTCTGTGGATGAGCTGAGGTAACACGAAGAGATAGTTCTTTTAC
The DNA here is from genome assembly GCF_003368295.1 of Carassius auratus. Taxonomy (NCBI): domain Eukaryota; kingdom Metazoa; phylum Chordata; class Actinopteri; order Cypriniformes; family Cyprinidae; genus Carassius; species Carassius auratus. Next base: position 11,670,151 of record NC_039277.1, on the reverse strand, counting down.
ACCGGGCTGAGCAGACACAATCAGACCCTTGTTCTGAGAGGAGGGAGAGGGCAGCTCTGTTTCGGCCGACAGAGAATACATGAGCCCTCTACAGTGTGATCAGAGCAGTGGATGCTCCAGTTGAACACACAGAGTGAAACAACATTCAGACTGAGTGCTTTTGGAGGAAAGAGAGAGGAAACGTACTAATCCCATATAGCAGTACACAAGAGGAAATGTATCTTGGCATTTCAGCTGCAGTTAATGGCTTCAGGGGTTTTAAGGCTC